>NW_023270433.1:16481646-16491520 GCF_011800145.1 Mirounga leonina | reverse complement strand
TTCCTTCCTTCCTTCCTTCCTTCCTTCCTTCCTTCCTTCCTTCCTTCTTTCCTTCCTTCCTTCCTTCCTTCAAGAAAGATGGCATCAGACATGCAAGCAAAGAATTGTGACACGGTGTGTTATTATCTGAGAGTATCAGGAAAGGCTTCATAGAGGAGGTAATATTTGATCTCAGTCTTCCAGGAGAATGGCTTTTAAGGTGGAAAAATCAATTTTGAGTCCAAAAGACTACAAATGCAAGCTTATAGAGGTATGAAACAGAGGTCATCATGTTCAAAACGTACAAATATTTTGTAGTGTAGTTTTAGGAGGCTAGGGTATATAGGAAAATACAGTGAATGGAGTAGAAACACGGGCAAAGAGACTGTGGAGCCCAGAGATGTGTTGTAGGCAGCAGGGAATCTAGAAAGATTTTATGCTTGTAGAGTTATATTAAGATGTATGCTTGCTCACATTTTGGCATTTGCCTTTGTTGTTCTCTCTCCCTAGAATATTCTTTTTCCTCCATTTTCCCTGTGAAGGTTTACTCACTTGTGCTTTAGTTGAAATAACCTCTCCTTACCAGAGAGAATCTACCTTGCTTTCTGCACTTTGGATTCATGCTATTCAGGTGATACGTGCCTCTTTGCCTAGATTTTAACGTATGTCGACAGCAAATATTATGCCTTATTAATCTTTGAATCTCTTTACCATTCAACACCGAGGCTTTCTTCTGGCACATGTTAGCTGTTCAATAAACAGTTGTTGAATTAAATTAAACAGGATAGGAAAAGCCATGCTATCAATTATGGCTTTAAGCATCACCATCTCCACTCTTCTTATATTTGACTTGAGTGTTGATCAAAGAGTATTTACTGACAAAACCATGTATTCACTCCAGTACTGTCTCCACAGAGACTTTGCTTAAAAGCAAAGGGTTGGGAGTTAAAAGGCCTCTTGCATCACAACCAAACTGATGGCTCAATTTCTTCTGTCAGGGCTTCAAGTCCAGATGCTGAATACCAGCACAAAGCACAGCTGGATCTTCTTACGTCAGGTTGAAATGAAGAAGCCAAAGGATAGAAATGGCACCAGCCATTCCACCTGCTTTTTCTACTAACCCTTCGGGAAACAACAGCTATCTATTAGGCCATTCATTAACGTCAAGTGTACCCAGCAAAATAATAGTAGCTATCATGTCTCGTGCGCTTACAATGATTTAGACGCTGTGATAAGCATGTCCTGTGAAGTGTTGCACATGATATTCACAATAACCCTGCAAAGTAGACATTATCATTCCTTTTTCGTAGATGAGGGGACTGAGGCAGGGAATGGCTAAATAGCATGTCCAAGGTCATATAGCACCAGTGAGTATTAGAATTAACAAGTGAGCCCTGACAGTCTGAGTCCCCAGCCCAGGCACTTAACAACTCTATCATATTGTCTCAAGGAATTAAAATGGATGGCCTGAGCGTAAGGGAATGTCTAGATAGGTGCATGGAGGGCATGAAGAACTTCATGCCAACTAGGAGTCTTTAAGTCTATGCCCCTATCATCATCAGCTTCCATTGATACAATAGCAGCAGGACACATAGGAGCATTTGAAAATGTTCCTATTGATTGGAAGTGAATAATTATTACCTTCTCTATATTACAGACTCACTATCAGAAAGTAATAGCAGAAATGCTAACCAAGATTAATAGCCGTGTTTCATTATTTTTAATGCAAACTATTGATTTTAAAGTGGTGTAAGGTATGGTAGTTTATTACAATAAAACAATAAAATAGACTATATGAAATAATTGAGAATAATCTTTTCCCTTTTTGCTGTGGCTAAGGAACATAATGTGCTGTGCATGTGAAGGCATTTATGGCAAGCTCTATCCAGTGATGGCAGCTTAAGCACTCTATAAAGAAGCACTTTGGAACCAGAGTATTATAAATAATCGACAATAAAGCTGGTAAATGGGCCTTTAATATGATTCCATTATGTCACAGGATCACAAGGACCAACGGGGCCCAGCATCAAAAACACTAACTGCTGAGTAGCACACAAAGGTAAGCACTTCAGATGGCCTTAAGATGGCCTTTCCACCTGGGGAATTTCCAGGAAAAAGCTGGGTCATTGGCAGTTAGGTGTGGGGTAATATTTTACCTATGAGCCAATGCATCCACGGTCAACAACACCCCCACTCCCAACACAAAGGTTCTCCTAGCAGTCTTCCTCACTCGGCATCGTTTCTCCACGTATCCCCTCTACTTCCATTCATTTTGGCTATTTTCAGTTAACAGTAGACACACTCAGAAGCAATTTCCCTCTGGAGTCATTCTGTTGATTGAGGTTGTAGAGGCTGCCAAAATAATGTGTGGCTTCATTGTCAGAAATAGACCATAAAAGATGAAGGAGGTGAGGTCAACTGTATATGTTAATCAGACGACACCTGGAGTGGTGAATACAGGTCTACACCAACTGTAAAAACAGATTAACATTGGACAGAACTAGGTAGAGAGAGAGATGATGAGGAGATGGAGGTAAAGTCGTGGCAAAAGAAGAATGACAGCTGGAACTGTGGTTGTCGACACTAGAGGAGACTCTGGAAAATGTTAGAACTGCCAACAAACATCTGAAGGGTTGACACATGAAGGAGGATTTAGGCTTGTCCTGGGAAGCCCCAGAAGAGAGAAATGTGCTCTTAGACATGGATTCGAGCTCTGCTTCTCCACGTCAGTAGTGTGACCCTACATAAGTGACTGGAGGGGCACCTGGGTGGCTCAGTTGGTTAAGTGACTGCCTTAGGCTCAGGTCATGATCCCGGGGTCTTGGGATTGAGCCCTGCATCAGGCTCCCCACTCGGTGGGAAGCCTGCTTCTCCCTCTCCCACTCCCCCTGCTTGTGTTCCCTCTCACGCTGTCTCATTCTCTCTGTCAATTAAATAAATAAATAAAATCTTTAAAAAAAAAAATAAGTGACTGGAACTTTCTGGTGCTCAATCCTTTCATCCGTCTAATAGAGGTAATGATAACATGTACCCGACAGGATTGGGAGTGGGTAGATTAAGTGAGACAAACCACACCAAGTGCTTAGCTCAGGGCTCAGTACGAAGCAAGAACTCCATGAACACTGACAATAAACACAGAAACAATAGCAAAACCAGAAGGCAAGATGACACCCCTTCTTGAGGGGCTGCAGCCGACATAGTTGACACTGAAATTGGGGCCATGGGGGCTTGAACTGGCTCCATAAAATTACCCGAAGCTTCCCGGAGATGCAGTTTGAGGGCAGGGTGAGAAAGCCAGACCAGCCCTGTCATTTAAAGCATAGTGTTTTAAAACTGTGAAAGCCAAATGCAATCCAATTTTAGAGGCAACCACAGGGCTGGAGGTAGAGCCAGGAAGAGGGATAAACTAGGGAACAGAGAGAATGTGAGAAGAAGGGGTAGGAAGGAGAGACAACAACTGGTTCTTAAGACTGTTCAATAAAAACAAAAACAAAAACAAAACCCACCCCCACCCCCCCACTAGGGTCTAGGGTCAGGAGCAAGGAGATGCTCCTGAAAGTACATTCAGCAAAGAAAGCAGATGCAGTAAAGCAGACCCATTTCCTTGGGGTGAGAGCCTATTGTCTATTCCACTACTCACAGCAGAAAAGAAAAATAATTTAGAATAGTTTTTTGTTTTTGTTTTTAAATGTCAGAGACATCTGCAGGTAGGGTCCAGATACAAGCATGTGGTCCCAAAAGAATCATTTGGAGGAAGCAGTCCCTTCCTGAATTACGTATGTGTGCTGATCACAGGAGAGGCTGAAAATATCCAAAGCAATTTTAACCCCTGGTCCTGGCAGAGCTTTGGATCATCTCTTTCTGTATACTCATCCTCTTCCCAAACTCATGGAGATACTGAAGTGGGACTGGAGCTGTGTTATTTGCAGCCTGGATTTTTTTCTCCCCCGACTACCTAAGAAAACCTATTAGATCCTATATCTTCCAGGGCCATTCAAGAGGTGGTCTCCCCCTCACCCCATGTTGTTCTACTTCTCTGAAGTCCTTGAATTTTATAGAACACCACAATGCCTGTGCCCTTTACCTTGTCTCCACATCCCCCACACCACTCACTACTCACTAAAATTCTTTAACTTAAAACTAGAGTATAAACACTTTAGGGACAAGAACCTCTGCTACTTCATTTTATCTCTCATAGCCCCTAGCACAAATTACCTTGGGTATGTAACATTTCTTGTCCAGACCACAATTTTCACTTAGTGAGAGGTGGTAGGAATTCATTGAGCAGATCAGGAGCATGTGTGGTAGACAATTTTTGTTATCTGAACAATAGCTACTTCCCCTTATTCCTTTTAACAGAATGCCAACACCAAGCCCAAGGTTATGGAACATTGGTCTACCTAAATTAATCATTTCAAACCCACCCTTTGCTTTCCCCAGCTCTCTTGCAGCTAAGGATGGCTTGTCATACAGATACGGCTAATGAGACAGAGGGGAAGTCGCCAGAGTGGGGCTTCTAGGAAAACTTGTTTCCCTTATTAAAGGAACCAGAGGTCCATCTTTTTTCCCTTCTTCCTGCATGGAAGGAAGGATGCATGGGATCCAGAGGAAGGATGACTTGCAGGCCCTGGTATTAATAAGCCTCTGAACCAATGCTAGCCAACACCTACTTGACATTTGCAATATGAGAAACATAAGCCTCTGTTTATTTAAGCTATACTTAGGATTTGGGTTACTTGCAGCCAGAAACTTCTCTAACCTATATAGGGAAAGGGGAGGTGAATTGAGGAAACCAAAGAAGCTTAGAAACGACAATGTATGAAGTGGTTAGTATATATGTGGAAGAAAGGATGTTATGGAATAATGTTAGGGAATTAATGGTCAAGACGGAGGTGAAACCATAGAGGAAAGTTTGGCCAATTTGTAAAGACTACAGCAGGTGTTCTCAATCCTGGCTGTACATTTGAATCACCTGAAGAGCTTTACAAACTGCAGGATGCTCAGGCCCCTCCCCATAAGATTCAAAGTGAATTGATTGGGGGTAAGGAAAAGGTATCCGTAGTTAAAAAACAACAACAACAACAACAACAAACCAAACTCCCCAGCCCTGAGCATGAGGACTATCATCTTGTAAAGTGCTATGAGGCCAGGCCCTGGCCTACCTGTCCACCTTCACCAATCAGTAGGTTCTGGCCACACTGTCCTCCTCAAGCATGCTGTGAGGTTTCTCACGCCCTACTCATGCTCCAGGCTTTACTTAGACCGTCATTCAATCAGACTCCACAGACCTCCCTTGGTTTCCTCATATGAACCTAAGCTGGGTGTTTTATCTTATTCTCTCTTATGGTAGTATTTGTTTTCTAACCAGATAGTTTGAAGCTACATATTTATTTTTGTGTTGTTTGTTTACTTATTTACACATTTATCTATTGTGGGAGCAAAGACCATTGGCTGTTTTAATCACTGCTCTATCTCCCAGATACCTTGTGCACAATGCCTGGCATACATTGGGAACTAAATAATTATTTGTAAAGTGAAATAATAAAGCAAAGACCCTATGTCCAGGACTCAGCTGTATAATGGCAATTTTTGCAGTCACTGGAGGGCAACAGTCACATTAAGTGCTTTATCAAAGTGCTCCGGTATGCCTACGGAAGCATAGCTAGGGTGAAATGGGGAAGGGACACGAGTCAGAAGATTGTTGCATCGTGGGAGGGACGAGGATAGAAGCCTGGGCAAAAGACACACACTCAGATCTAGGTGCCCAGTCCCCAGCTCTGCTCCTGACACCAAACACCCCAAGGATATTTGGAAAGGGAGAAAGGGAGGGTTGGGATGAGTACTGATGGAAGAGAGGATTTATGTAATGCAGATTCAACAGAGCAGGAGATGTCTAGATTTCCAAAGAGAGAAAAGGATACAGAAAATGCACATGGGGCTGTGGTAGGTTAACTTTACCAACTTCCCGGCACGTTTTGCAGACATTAAGAATTTCCTGAGTCCCCAGCTAGTGCAGGCAGTTGAGGACAGCGGGTTAAGGCAGCTTGCAACATTTTGTTTTCTTTCTTTGCTAGTAAAGGGAGAATTTAAATGAGTTTAACCTTTGATGATCTGGCGATTGTAAAAATCAACTTACCAAAGTTCAGGCAGTGTCAGATGCACAGACACCCTTTCTGAACAGCTCATCTTCCCAGACCTTTCTCTGTCAAATGTCAAAGCCCAAATGAGCTTGTTTGGAAGGCAAATTACATGTTGCAAGCAGCCATTTCCCGTAGCTGGCAACTTCTTTCTGAATAATTAAATAATGCAACAACAAAAAGACTCTGATCCTCAAGTCTAAACATAAGTGTATGTGTGTGTGTGGGGGGGGTCTGTGTGCATTTAAATATATATATATTTAAAATTGTATATATATATATTTAATATATATATATATATATTTAAAATTGTTCTCATAGTCCCTAGACATTGGGGGAGTTCAAGTCTTAAACCAGACATCAGTAATCATCTACCTAGAATTTGTCATTATTTAAGGGTTGTGGTCTTTTTGACATAAAGGCTGAGTTGTGAACACAGATTTAATGGGACAAGAGAAGAGATAGAAATTATTTTTTTCTGGAAGGGGAGGAAGGGTCAGGGCAAAGTACAGTGAGGGATTAAATAAATGGGTAGAGCTTGGTCTATGAAACCAAAGGGAAATGGTTTCCGGAAAGCCTGGTCTTCATCATCCCCATCTTCATCCTCCTCTTCAGTATCCACATAATAAAGCTTTCACATTTATATCACAGTTTAATATTTGTAAATCACAAATGCATGCAAGCAGAGCAGGTCTGTTACCATCATTTGACATATAAAGTCAATCTCTAGTGACTCTTCCCAACACTGCTTCTTGATTCAGGTGCTCAAAGCTCTCACCTGGATGGTTCCAGCAGCCTGTCCAATGCTCTCCCAGCCTATTGTCTACAGCTCATCCCTATAGACCCACTATATCATGACAATAATCATTCTAAAACATGTACTTGGTCAAGATCAGATCATGCCTTTCTACAACCATCCATCATCCCGTAGTCAAACTCTAACCTCCAAGCCTATTCACAAAACTACTGAGATCTGGAACCATCTATTTCTGAACCTGGCCCCTCCCAGCTCCTTTCAACTCCTGGACCCCTAAGTTCCAGTTGTGCAAAGAGTCACAATATGTAAAATATTCAGAATAATGTCTGGCACATGGCAAGTACCATAGATGTGATGGCTGGTGTATTCCTGTTGTTATTATCATTACGACAATTGCTGTCATTGTCAGCACTCTCATTGAACAACTTGGATTTCCCAGCAAGCATGGTGTTCTCAGCCCCCCATCGTGCATTTACACGTACCTCTCCTTCATTTGCTTAACTGTCACACTCCAAGAAAACTGGTGCAAAGCCACACCCTCTGGAAGAACCTCCTTGACTTCATCTGGCTGAAAGCAGTGACTTACAGTCCTCTGTGCTTCATGTACAGTTGCCTTTATCATATTGTACTGTAATTCTGTTAACCTTTTTTGGCTCCTGCTCCTTTCCTTCCCCATAAAGACTTGCATTTTCCTTCTCTCTCACCACAGGACTTAGCATGGTGCTTGGCACACAATGCGTTCTCAGTTCATGTTTGCTAGTAGGTTGACAATATGGCTGAGGCAAAACGAGCTTATCTTGGTGCCTGTTTCTTGGAGTATGTTTTGGGGTTCTAAATATCATATAAATGACATTTATTCTCTGTTTTTGTTTTGAAAACATTAACTGTGGATAAGCTGGTTATTCTCCTCAATTTTGAGCAACCATCTTTCACACCAGTTAGTAAGCACATGTAAGAAATACCCCTGGCTCTGATCTTATGGCTCCCTGGGGATGAGGGCTGCTGGGCCAAGTGGCTTGGGAGAGAGACTAAAACAGAGGGGCACTAAGGAGCCCCCATAGAGTCATTCCAGTTGATTAGGGTCTGAGTGTGAGGCAGAGCTATAGGTTTGTAGAGGAGAGAATTGGCCCCTTCAGGACTGCAGCCTACACACACACACACACACACACACACACTCACACACACATGCAGTCACACACACGCGCCTACTTACAAACACACATACACCCCCCCCCCCATACTTTAAAAGTTGTTGCCCAGATTCTCTTTTCCAACATTCATTTCACAAATATTTTGGATCTATTCATTGTACACCTCTGGGTCAATAACCAGGAGTGAGCAAAACGGGATACTCATTAAAGCAAGTAGGTAAGTCCAGAGATAACTGCCATAACCTCATAATGTGACAAAGATGATGGTGATGATAAAATTAGTGCTCGTTTGTTGAGAGCTTACTCTGGACCAGGCCCTGTGCTGAGCACATCTTGTGTATCTTCTTGTTTAATATTCCTGACGAAGGTATGAAGTCTATGCTGCCATCCTGGTTACACAGATGAAGAAATTAGATTCAGGGAAGTCATGCAACATGATGAAGTTCAACTGTGACCCAAATAATATGTATTCTCTCAAAAAAACCAGCCTTAGAGGAGATGGGAGTGAAGGGAAGGAAGGGAATTGGGGAAAAGGAAGACCCCTTTTTCTGGAAGGTTAGCAAGTAAGGAAATGCTAGCAAGTCAGAAGCGGCCTGAAGTCCTGTGGGTAAAGGCATGCCTAGGCCATCCATGACAACAATGGTTTTACCAGGCCAGTCATTGGGGAGGGGGAGACACAGCTATCCAAGAACCCCTGCCTGTACAGGTAAGGCCTGGGCTCAGGCCTGGGGGATGCCAGTGTTGCTGTTCCATGGTACCTGGAAAGATACGCACCAGAACTGGGGTGGGTGGTAATTGGGGTTGACAGAAGAGTTGGCATCATGGTCAAGGGCATTTCTTAAGAAAAGATACCCATCATGAGTAGTTTTTTGACCTGCATACCAATCATTAAAACCCTGGGTTTTTACAATAGCTCTCACTTTATTTTTCAGATAGGGAACTTGGAAGGGCCAGAGACTTGTCTGGAGTCTGATAATGAGTTAGTGGCTGAACAATGACAAGGAGCACGATTGATTCTCTCTTCCTCTATAGGAGGTGGATTGCTTCTGCTCTGTGTCCTGGCCTGGCATAGCCAACTCTCTTTCTAGTTCCCAGTGGTTTGGCCCAAAATTGTTTTCTGTGTCCTCTGTCTTTGGTTTCTGTGCTATGCCTACTTGCTGGCAGGTACAGAGACCATCAGAGAGCCTGCTGGTCATATCTGCTCAGATTGCTTCTGAGAGATAGGGAATGGAGCTCCCTGTCCCAGTGGTACTTCTTGGAGTAAGCCTCTGGTCAAAGCAAATGCCAGCCCTGTACTGAGAGGGACTGCCTTCAGGTTCCTGACAGGCTCTGGAAATTTTCCTTCTCTCTCTGTTCATCTTGGCAGTCCACGAAGTCCCTGCTGAGAGAATCCAGCTCTGGGACAGTGATATTTTGGTAGGACAGTACATTTTGAAAGAATACATTCCTTAAAAATATATGGTACTCAAAAATACAGAAATCAAATTCAGTAAAGTGGCAGGATATAAAATGAATGCATAGAAATCAGTGGCATTCCCATACACCAACAACAAGACAGAAGAAAGAGAAATTAAGGAGTCGATCCCATTTACAATTGCACCCAAAACCATAAGATACCTAGGAATAAATCTAACCAAAGAGACAAAGGATTTGTACTCAGAAAACTATAAAATACTCATGAAAGAAATCGAAGAAGACACAAAGAAATGGAAAAACGTTCCATGCTCATGGATTGGAAGAACAAATATTGTGAAGATGTCAATGCTACCTAGAGCAAGCTACACATTCAATGCAATCCCCATCAAAATACCATACACTTTTTTCAAAGAAATGGAACAAATAATCCTAAA
>NW_023270433.1:16353939-16476646 GCF_011800145.1 Mirounga leonina | reverse complement strand
AAGGTAGCGGGAGGGGAAGAATGAAGATATGAGGAATTCTTAATTGTAGGAAACAAACTGAGGGTGCTGGAGTGGGGGGTGGGGTGGGAGGGATGGGGTGACTGGGTGATAGACACTGGGGAGGGTATGTGCTCTGGTAAGCGCTGTGAATTGTGCAAGACTGTTGAATATTAGATCTGTACCTCTGAAACAAATAATGCAATATATGTTAAGAAAAAAAAAAAAGAAGAAGAAGAAGGTAGCGGGAGGGGAAGAATGAAGCAGGGGAAATCGGAGGGGTAGACAAACCATGAGAGATGATGGACTCTGAAAAACAAACAGGGTTCTAGAGGGGAGGGGGGTGGGAGGATGGGTTAGCCTGGTGGTGGGTATTGAGGAGGGCACATTCTGCATGGAGCACTGGGTGTTATGCACAAACAATGAATCATGGAACACTTCATCTAAAACTAATGATGTAATGTATGGGGATTAACATAAGAATAAAAAAACCCCAAAAAACAAAAACAACAAAAAAACTTTTGCACAGCAAAAGAAACAGTCAACAAAACCAAAAGACAACCGACAGAATGGGAGAAGATATTTGCAAATGACATATCAGATAAAGGGCTAGTATCCAAAATCTATAAGGAACTTCTTAAACTCAACACCCAAAGAACAAATGATCCAATCAAGAAATGGGCAGAAGACATGAACAGACATTTTTCCAAAGAAGGCATCCAAATGACCAACAAACACCTGAAGAAATGCTCAACATCGCTCGGGATCAGGGAAATCCAAATCAAAACCTCAATGAGATATCACCTCACACCAGTCAGGATGGCTAAAATAAACAAGTCAGGAAATGAAAGATGTTGGCGGGGATGTGGAGAAAGGGGAACCCTCCTACACTGTTGGTGGGAATGCAAGCTGGTGCAACCACTCTGGAAAACAGTATGGAAGTTCCTCAAAAAGTTGAAAATAGAGCTACCCTACAATCCAGCAATTGCACTACTGGGTATTTACCCCAAAGATACAAATGTAGGGATCCGAAGGGATACATGCACCCCGATGTTTATAATAGCAATGTCCACAATAGCCAAACTGTGGAAAGAGCCTAGATGTCCATCGACAGATGAATGGATAAAGAAGAAGTGGTATATATATACAATGGAATATTATGCAGCCATCAAAAGGAATGAAATCTTGCCATTTGCAATGACGTGGATAGAACTGGAGGGTGTTATGCTGAGCGAAATAAGTCAATCAGAGAAAGACATGTATCATATGACCTCACTGATATGAGGAATTCTTAACCTCAGGAAACAAACTGAGGGTTTGCTGGAGTGGTGGGGGGTGGGAGGGATGGGGTAGCTGGGTGATAGACATTGGGGAGGGTATGTGCTATGGTGAGCACTGTGAATTGTGTAAGACTGTTGAATCACAGATCTGTACCTCTGAAACAAATAATATATGTTAAAAAAAAAAAAGATAGCAGGAGGGGAAAAATGAAGGGGGGGAATTGGAGGGGGAGACGAACCATGAGAGATGATGGACTCTGAAAAACAAACTGAGGGTTCTAGAGGGGAGAGGGGTGGGAGAATGGGTTAGCCTGGTGATGGGTATTAAAGAGGGCACATTCTGCATGGAGCACTAGGTGTTATACACAAACAATGAATCATGGAACACTACATCAAAAACTAATGATGTAATGTATGCTGATTAACATAACATAATAATAAAAAAAAATAGAAGACAAAAAAATAGAAATCACACTATAAACTACCATGTTGTAGAAGAGGGTCCTTTTCCTAATAGCTAGGAAACAAGTAAAATTCATAGTTGCCCTTATCTTTAGGAAAAAAAACAAAACCTCCCATGATATATTTTCAGTATTTCATACATGTTCTTCACTTTTGATTTTCCTTCACAATTAATTATAGAGCCATTTGGATTAAGTACCATTAAAGCCAGAAGTAATAAAACACTAATCAGAACCACACAAACACCTAGGTTATCAGGTATTGAAGACTTGCTATATGACAGATAGGTTTTTAAATTTCATTACAAATCCAGAATACACATAATATTGTTCTAAATTTGCAGATGAGAAAACTGAGACACTAACAGGCTTTATAGTTCATGCAATTAGGGGCAGGCAGAACTGGAATTTAAATCTAGATCATTTAACTTCTGAGCCTGCTCTTCCCCATCACATTTTACAGCAGCATCAGTATCAGGGGCATCAGAATCACCTGGATGGCCTGGTGTTACACAGGGCCCTGGGCCCACTCTCAGGGTTTCTGAGTCTGAAGTGGGTCTAGAGAATTTGTACTTCAAACAAGTTTGTAGGCGGGGCGCCTGGGTGGCTCAGTTGGTTAAGCGACTGCCTTCGGCTCAGGTCATGATCCTGGAGTCCTGGGATCGAGTCCCGCATCGGGCTCCCTGCTCGGCGGGGAGTCTGCTTCTCCCTCTGACCCTCCTCCCTCTCATGCTCTCTGTCTCTCATTCTTTCTCTCGCAAATAAATAAATAAAATCTTTAAAAAAAAAACAAAAACAAAAACAAGTTTGTAGGCGATGCAGATGCTGCTGGTCAGAAAACCCTACTTTGAAAACCACTGCCTTGTAGGATCTCTAAGTAATATCTTTCATGATTGCATGACTTAATCCTCCCATAATGTATGAGAAAGGAATTTTATTATAATCCCTATTTTATAGAAGAGAAAAAAGCATTTTGCCTAAGGTCATCCAGTGTTAAGTGACAGAGCCTAAATCCAAAGCAGAAAGCTCTGCATTCAGAGTCCACATACATACTATAAAGCATTATGCTGGAGTGATTTCCACATTTTCCTTGATTGTATTAAGCTTATTCTATCTCTGCTTTTGCTGCAAGTAGCAACACTTGCATTTTTGTCTGCTTTCCATTCACAATTATAAGGCAGGAAGGACACTTGGACAAGTAAACTCTGCTATACAGGGAACATGGTAAAGCTGTCCACTCTGAACTCTTGGCTGGCATGCAGTGCCACTAGGTGGTAGCTCAAAATATTGAGTGATCAGCAAATGCACAGAAGTCCAAGTTCACATTTTTTTATACTGTTGAGTGAAGTTTTTAAAAATGGGTATAGAAGATGGCTTCCATTGGCTTCTGAGTCTGAGTCCTCCCAAGCCCTGGGCATCAACCAGATTACGACATTCTCCTTGTGAGGGATTTAGTGTTCATGTCCACAAAGGCTAGCATCCATGGTTTATACAGATCATGCCCAGTCTTGTGTCTCTCCCCAACCACACACCCATTTTTCCTATTGCACAAAGCAACCCAACTCAGTGGAACAAAAAACTGGGAAACGTCATCAACAATTGATAAGTTTATCAGGAGCTATAGGGTAGGTGGGTTGAAAATGACTAACAAAACCTTCCCCCCACAACACGGAAGAAGGGAAGTTATCTTGAAATAATTTATTTTTGTTTTGTTGGTGAAGACAAGAGAAGTGGGAGTTTTATACTATAGTTTAGCACTCTTTTTTGGCCATGATAGAGAATACTCCTTTTCCAATTGCTCAGGCTTGGATTAAAGGAGATCAAATGAGATCATGCTTGGTAAACTCTAAAGCGTAGTGCCAGAGGGTGAGATTATTATGATGAAACACAGTGGAGCAAAATTGGTCAATTTTCTAGCTTTGAAGACAGACAAATTGAAGTTTAAGTGCCAGTTATGTTAACAGCAATGTAATTTTGGAATGAAAATTAACCTCTCTGAGCCTTTTTTTAATGGTAAAATGTAAATTTGAATCCTATTTCATGAATGTAATTGTGGAGTTAAATTAGGAAATAAAATATGGTCAAGAAAGCATTCTAATTTGCTTTTGTTTTTGAGGAATACTGGTTTGGGAAAAATTTTTTAAAGGCCAAAATGTACCCCAAAGTAATAATAACTAGGATACATAGGCCAAAATGCTTAAAGATGGATAAAAATTTGCAAAACCATTGTCATTTTGCACCAAAATGGTGTGTGAAAAATTGTGAATAAAAGATTCATTTTTGGCCAAAATCTGGCCTTAACTAAAATTTTAAATAATTCATAAAGTAAGAAATTACTGGATGGTATCAAAATTATGGTTTTAAGACATCAGAACGATTTAAAGTTGTACCCAGTAAACCTTCAGTCAAAGGGTTTCTGAGAATCTCAAGGGCATTTGTCCCATAGCAGCATAAGAAATAACACATGGCTGAAGTAAAGAGAGGCATGTCAAAAGAATTGTAGCTGTTGCTTCTGTCAAGTGGTTCTACATTTCTCCACTGGTATGTAGAAAGCCCATAAAGCTCTTAAGGGAATTGGATCACCAATGTAATATCAGCTTGTATTGGAAGGGACTGAGATGGTTCATGTTTCTGAAGTCTCTAAGCCCTCAACTTCCTTACAGGCAGGAAGTAAGCTAAGGAATTTACTTACTTGTAAACAACGGTTACAACTTCTTACAAAATAGTAAAACAACTCAGAGGGTAGAGTCATGATCCCTGAGGGCAGAGTGAAAAGCTAAAGATGTTAATGACCTTCAGAGCCATTTCCAGGGAGTAGATCCAGACCCTACTCAAAGGACATGACCTGCTCCTAAATTTACCCAGCATATACTCAGAATTGTGACAGCTATAGAACTTCCATTTCTCCCTTTTTTAGTGGGATTGTCCTTCATGGTCATCCAGTCTCCACTCACCATTGTATGTTGGGTCAGTGGGGGAAGGTATTGCCTTTTTAGGTCATAGAGTTTTGGATGAAGAGTGATACATGAGGAGATATATCTGAGGATCCTCAACCACATCTGGACTTGACTTAAATAATAAGATTCTGGAATTGGAGTCAGATCCAAGTGTCTCTTCTAAAAGCTACGGCAGAAAATAAAGGGAGAAGCCAGCTATTTCTGGGAGGAGAGGGTCTCCGATGGATACTCTTTGGCAATGCTACTCATCGTGGGTCTTTGTGTCTTGTGGCAGAACTTCTAGTATAGAGATCAGTCTGGGACTGTCTTTCCACTCAGTAAAAGTTCCTAGATGACTGAGGGTCTGCCACAGGAAGCTCCTAAATGTTGCCTTTCAACAATTCTGTAGAGTCGTACATTTCTAAAATGTACCACATGTTTCCTTGATTCTTGAAATAGTGAATTCTGAACATCAATTTTGTGTTTTCCTATGACTAAGCTTTGTTCATGCTCTTCCTTCTCCTAGAACAATCCATTTTATTCCTACCTGAAAATCCTCCGATCCACCAGAACTGCTGAAATACCACTTCTTTCATGGAGAATTTCTTGATTCTTGCTCTCCAACTAACTTAATAATAACATATAATTATCATGATAATAGCTATCATTTATTGAGCAGTTGCCATGTGCTAATTATTTTACTTAAATTACATGATTTAATTTTTACAACAGATAAGTGTTGTCCTATTATTATTTTACCCACACAGATGAGTTAGAAAGCTACAGGATTTTGCAAATTAGGAAATTGAGGTTTAGAAATTTGTTGAGCCTTAAAGAGTCATAAACCAAATGGCACTTTCAAGTAAAAAGCGTCGGAATGGGTCCCAAACTGTACTGCTCCCAAATCAGACTGTTTTCCATCTCATGTATAAAGATTTACCCAACCACAGGGAGAAGGGGATGTTCTTTTTCCTCTCCCCCCACCCCCTTACCTAAGATATTTCTCCATTCCATACTAGCTCACCTTGTGAGGCTATTTAATGTGGGGATTTGAATGGCCAGACTGGCTGGGTTAAAAGCTGACTCTCCCTTTTACCAGCTATTAGATTTTGGGCAAGTCACTCAATATCTCTACATGTTAGTCCTTACTTGCAAAATAGGAACAACAAGAGGAACCTAACTCCCTATAGAGTCATTGTGAATAGTAAATGTATTAATTCATGCAGGGTTCTTAAAACAGAGCCCCGTGCATAGTAAGATCTCAATACATGTTAGCTATTATTGTCTTATTCTTTTCCCTTCCCTCTTTCCCTCTCTCCACATCTCTCTTTTTTCTCCTTATGTTTTCAGATTAAAAAAATATAACAATTTGGCCTCGATTGATGAAGCTGAAAAGTAAATAAATAGCAGGTGCAAGCGGAAAGCAGATGGACTTCACTCTGGGTTTCCTTTCCTGTTATCTTTGGACAAATTTGCTGTTTGCATAACTTGTTCTCTGCCTTTTCCCAAACAGCCCCTGATGAGTCTCTGTTTGTTAATTCACAAATTCTTTTCACTTCTTTTTCTTCCAGCTATCCCATCCCATCCTTTCCCTTAATATTAGTAATAGTCATCATTTGTATTTGCTATGCGTCCAGCACCTTCCATGCTTTCTCTTATATAAGACTCACATGGTCCCTAAGATACAGGGATAATTATTTCCTTTTTACAGATGGAGCAATTGAGATTCTATAGAGATAATCTCTTAAATGTCTGCTTGCGATTATCTAATATTTATGTGACTTTAAAAAAATTAGGCAGGCTTCGAATTGCTTATGGGATATTTTAACTTCAGAAATTCTATCTTGTAGAAAATAGAGGAAATGTCACTGTGTTCACTGAATGTGTATGTTTTAACAAAAACTGTAGCTGAGTCAAAAGACTAACTTTTAGAAGACAGGATGCAGGCTGAAGAATGTTTGACTCACTGGAAATATTGTCCTTAGTAAGAGAAAGCAGCTGAATCAACTGTAGTGAGATGCCCCCTTCTTCACCTGGTCTCAGGAGGAAATAAGCCAATGAGCAACAAGCCCTTCATACAATATAAGTGTCTCAGGGAGAAGGCCCAATGTGGAGCTGCTTCTGTTCTGGTGACAGGTGTAGGGATGAGGTTCTGAGGTCTGAGCTTTGTGCCCTGGGGCCATTGCATCTGGTACTGCATTCATGTTGCTACTAGTGTCCTGAGACCCAACTCTTTCCCTCCAGCTCTTCCCAGGACAGAAATGTTGAGATATTCTTTAATTATTTCCACAGACCAGCTTCCTTTGATTTCGTATAGGTTCTCTGTTTCCTCACATCTACATGTGCATGTGGCTTTGCAAACTCTCTTCTTAGCAGGCCTGAGTGTAAATGTATCCGTCAGTTTTTATCTAAGCTATGCTGAATAACAATCTCAAAACCTTATCAACACATATTCAATTTTTACATTTCTTGAAGGTTTTGGGTCAATGACAGGCCCGTGAGAACTTAGCTGGATTCCACATGTTTTCTTATTCTGCAACCTAGGCTGAAGGAGGAGCCACTATCTGGGACTTACTGTTTTCAGAGAGGAGGCCCAGAATGAGAGAACCCAGGCAAACCATGCAATCAAATTGAAAGCTTCTGTTCATGTGAAACTAGAATCATGTTTGCTCATACAAGATTGATTGGGACATGTTGCATGGCAAAACCATGGGACATGGGGCTGGGGACCATGACAGGGATGGGGAGGGAACAAATCATTGTGAACAGATAACATTCAACAATAAAGGATATTGGACTTGCCATTTTCAGAGGCCATCATCATCAAACTATGGATTTGTTTTCCTGGTTCAGGTGTCCATCCTCAGGCCAATCAACAGTGGTCAGGAAAAGGGGATACACTAGCATTATAGAAAGGGAAAAACAAGAGCTGTGGCCAGAGGCAAATTATGCAGGAATGTATGAGAAAGGCATGCCAATTCACTAAGCTTATATTAACTAAATGTTGACCAATTGCTTTTTCCCCTTATTATTATTTTTTAAAGATTTTATTTATTTATTTGACAGAGAGAGAGAGACACAGTGAGAGAGGGAACACAAGCAGGGGGAGTGGGGGAGGGAGAAGCAGGCTTCCCGCCGAGGAGGGAGCTCAAAGTGTGACTCAATCCCAGGACCCTGGGATCACCACCAGAGCTGAAGACAGACGCTTAACGACTGAGCACCCAGGTGCCCCTCCCCTTATTATTAACCTCATTATTATCATCACCTTCACTTTAACACCTCTCGACCATTGTTACCACTACTATTAGCATCATCATCTTTATGACCTTAATGGCTTTACCACCTTCATCAGCATAACCACCTCCATCATCTTTATTCTTCTTTGTGACAGAGTCGTCTTCATCATCTGCACTATTGTCTGTAGTACATTTATTCTAAGCATTGTAAATTATGGTATTCTCTCCAACATTTATTCTTCCTCTTAACTACTGTGTAGAACACATGGCGTTTGGGAAGGAATTAAATTCTCCACCCTAAGCTAAAGACGTTGGAAGTGATTTCAGTAAGCCAACAAATAAGTTACGATGATAATAGTTATTATGTCTTATTATTCTTATTGGTTCAGGAAGAATAAGTGATCCAAGTCTGTCCAATGAAACGTTCATACTCTGGGTCAGTCGAAAGAAAAAAGACGATTCATCTCTCACTGGACATCTATACGGAAGTACATAGCCCAGGATATTTCTGGAAAGCATCTTGTGACTATAAAAGGAACCAACCTTAGGATGAAACCACGCTGAAGTAGAAAGAGGAGACAGAAAAGCACTTGGTGTTTTTCTTGTTGACACTTGCTCTATGGATCAATTCCAACCTCAAGCTTGCCCCGGGTACATTTTGTGTATTTGGTGCAATAAGTTTCCTTTATTGTCTATGTCTGAATTTGTTTAACTACGGAAACCATCCAAAATTATAAATTGTAACTAATGACCTTCACTAACTTCATCAAAACAAATACCACTAATTTCACAACTGCTACCATTTCAATGTCTGTCTCTACAACATCTCTGGAGTCCTTGATTGGAGATCAAATTATACATAGGAAGGAAAGAAGTGCAGAAACATGGTAAGGAGACATTTCGTTTTCTGCTAATATTTTTTGGCATTTTGAAAAAAAAATCCACCTATTTTTCCTGCATCTTTCATAACAGTAAAAGCAATCTTGGACATGCATAATACATTTTATGTTCCAAAACTAACAAAGTGATTTTATATCTGAAAAAATTTTTCTAGAAAATACTCAGTACTGAGTGTATAGGCAGCAAGGTGGTAGGGTGGGAAGTGCACTGGATGGGCTTCCTTCTTCTTCTTCTTTTTTTTTTTAAGTGGTCAGTAGGATTTATTGAAATAATGAATAAATATATATGCTATCAATCTATTCACAATTTTTACAATTCAGAGGCTACAAATAAATCACAATTTACTACTCTCCTTTTTTTAATTGGTAACTCGTAACATTGAAATAATAGCATTTTAAATAAAACACTGTCAACTAAGTTTTAAATTTTTGTATTAACATTTTTATATATGATTATGTGGAATAGCCTTAAGAAATAAACATTAATTTTATAAAAGATCAGGATCAGATAATGGAATATATATAATTAAGAAATTGATAGTATTTAAATATGTAGAAAATCCTCCAAATTTTTGGAAATTATGTAATACTCTTTTATTTTATTTTATTTCTTTATTATGTTCCATTAGCCAACATATAGTACATCATTAGTTTTTGATGTAGTGTTAATGATTCATTAATTGCATTTAACACCCAGTGCTCATCACCACACATGCCCGCCTTAATACCCATTGTAATACTCTTTTAAATAAGGTATAGATCATGGAAGAAATTAAAAGGAAAAAATGTTTTGAACTAAGTATTGAAAATGTATCAAATATATTAGGTGTACCTAAAGGAGGTTTTAGAATCAAATTTCTAACTTTTTCTTTATAAATTTAATTCTTTTTTTTTTTTTAAAGATTTTATTTATTTATTTGAGACAGAGAGAATGAGAGAGAGCACATGAGAGGGGAGAGGGTCAGAGGGAGAAGCAGGCTCCCTGCCGAGCAAGGAGCCCGATGCGGGACTCGATCCAGGGACTCCAGGATCATGACCTGAGCCGAAGGCAGTCGCTTAACCAACTGAGCCACCCAGGCGCCCAAATTTAATTCTTTTTTTAAAAATTTTATTATGTTATGTTAATCACCATACATTACATCATTAGTTTTTGATGTAGTGTTCCATGACTCATTGTTTGCATATAACACCCAGTGCTCCATTTAGTATGTGCCCTCTTTAATACCCACCACCAGGCTGACCCATCCCCCCCCCCCCCTCTAGAACCCTCAGTTTGTTTCTCAGAGGCCATAGTCTCTCATGGTTCGTCTCTCCCCCCCCCGATTTCCCCCCCTTCATTTTTCCCTTCCTACTATCCTCTTTTTTTTTTTTTTTAACAAATAATGTATTATTTGTTTCAGAGGTACAGGTATGTGATTCATCAGTCTTACACAATTCACAGCGTGCACCATAGCACATAGAGGGTATTAAACTAAGCGAAATAGAGAAAGACATGTATCATATGATCTCACTGATATGAGGAATTCTTAATCTCAGGAAACAAACTGAGGGTTGCTGGAGGGATGGGCTTCCTTCTTAACTAAGAATCTAGAAAACCAGCCTTTTAAGAGTATGAGCCACTAATTTGCATCTGACCTTGGACAAGTTCCTGTCCTCTCTGGACTTTAGTGTCTTCATCTCTAAATTGATAGGGTTAGCCTGGGTTTTCACTAAGGAGCCTGCGATTCTAAGGTGGATATCGGGTTTTTTGAGTAGTGGGGGAATGTATTTTAATGGATTTAGTATTTCTGGACAAGTCATGCATCTTAGTTCAGTAGCTTATAAGTTTATAAAACTAGAAGTAGAATCATAGTCTCAGAGTTACAAAGGACCATCAAGATCACCTAACCCAACTGCCTTACATTTGAAATAAGGAAACCAGGGTCTGGAGAGATTAAGTGACTTACCCAAGGTTACCCAAGCAATTTTGTGGCCATACCCTTCACCCATTCCTTTTGACCTTAATTTTATCTGATTTTCTTGAGTTAATCCTACCCTGACATCTCTTTTAAATTGAGAATTCCCCAGTGATAGGTTATTTTGTTTTTCTTCCTAACATAGCAAATGAAACACAAGACCATAAGTTCTTCAAAAATGGGACTATGACTTGGTTATTTCTGCAGCCTCCAGGCCACTTAGCCTGGCAATCAAGGCAAGTTGAGAAAATGAACCTCGGTGAGAAATAAAGTTATTTCAACCATTCTCCTGCTTCTATAATGCTCTCTCTTAATAATTCCACATGAGTTGGTTGTGTGACTTTTTAACCTTTAAAGGGTTCAGTTGGATACTCACTGTAGATTTGAGACTGTATTCCAGATATTTAGAAGATGGTGGAGAATGACTAAGAAAGTCTCCTAAAGTCATCCGCATTTGTATACCACTGGCTTACTGTACTTGTCTCAAATTTGCCTTCTACTTTTTTTTTTTTTGAGTGGGTGAGAGAGAGAGTGTGAGAGAGAGAGAGATATGGGGGGAGGAGCAGCGGGAGAGGGAGAGAGAGATCCCAAGCAGTCTCCATGCCCAGCACAGAGCCCAACGTAGGGCTTGATCTCACAACTGACTGAGCCACCCAGGTGCCCCTGCCTTTCACTTTTGACATACCTGCCAGGTAGTCATTGATATTGGACATAAATGGTTATTTGTTTCACTGTGAAATTGTCAGTTCTGCCACTTAATAATCTATTAGCCTTCCTTGTCTAAAGCAAGGAAGGGGCAGGTCCTCCATGACCTTTGCCAACCTCCAGAAGCTGAGAATCCAAAGGGAGATTTTATTTTGCAATTATAAGGAGTAATGCAAATAAGGGCCATTTGAAAGTGGCTCCCTGGAGTCACTGAGATCTGTGGACTGAGATCTATGATGGAGGTCCTCGGTTTATTCTGCCTTGAGTGACCTGCAGGGGTCACGGTAGGATCACACACAAAGCCCCACATTCTCCTTGCAATAAAAGGGGAAAAAAATCTGTGAGTTTTCTGAAAAACAATACTTCAGGATCTCTGTAGGGAGCTAGAGACCCATCTCCTGCTTGGTCTTCTCTCTGAAACTAACAGACCAAGCTGAATATGGATGAGCTTGCATCTCTGTGACCTTCTTTGCCTTTTCTTCCCTTTCAGATATAAGCAAGGTCAAGGCTGCAGAATGTGAGTCTCACAGATGCCCTTCCTGATTGCTAGCATGTCAGGAAAGCAGCTGTGGCTTCGTGGACTGAAGGTCAGGAGACCTGGGTTCAAGCCTTCATCCTGCCACTTCCTGGTTGTTATCACTTTGTCATTCAGTGTCTGTTTTATTCATCTCTTTGATGGGATAACGCCCATTTCATGGGGTGAGCGTGACTGCTGTAAGTAACATAGGTGAAATGTTTGGTCCACAGTTAGTGCTCAACAAATAGTATCTGTCATTGTTATAATTTTAACAGCCACCAGGTTGTGAGAAAATATTGCTTAAGACTATTAAATTCAAGAAGAGCATTTGCCTAACTTTAGGATGCACAGAAATGTCACTTGGGAAGCTTATTAAAACACAGATTCTAGACATTAGCCCCAGAGAGTTAGATTCAGTAGGAGTGAGTCTGAGAATCTACATTTTTAACATGAGCTCCAGGTGATTCTGATGCAGGTGGTTCATGATCCACACTCTGAGTAAAATGTTGTGAAGAGGAAAATGAGCAGCAGGCAGGCTTAGCAAATATTTGTTGGTGCATTGATTGACTCATGGGGGATGCTAGCTCTCACCTGTAAAGGAGACTGAAAGTAAGCATCATTTTTTATCCCTGTAGTAATCAAGAAATCTCTCCATATGTCTAATTGCATCCTTGCCTGCAATAACCAAAGCCTGTTCCTCTTAGTAAAAATGAGAACGAGTGATCAGCAACCCCATCATAAAAACTCCTTAGATATTTGCTGTAAGCAGTCATGTCATCCCTTAATCATCTTAGGTTTTCACAAGACATCTCTTTTATTTGCTGTAATTTCAAGTCCCTATTAAGACTCGATAAATGATCTTTAATGACTAAAGTCCTGATAAAACAGGAATAAGTATCAAAGAATGTCAGAAGTCAATGGGACCTTGGAGATTTTTGAACATAAATTTCTCATTTGACAGATGAGCAAATTAAGACCTAATACATCGGTGGCAGGATATAGATTTAGACCGCTGGGTTCCTGCATTCCATTTCAGTATTCTCACTGCTACCTAACATAGGTTCTAATTCATTTTACACCAGTGAAGACCTACCCTTTCCCAGGCACTGTGCTGGGCACTGTCAGGAACGGGGAGAAGTGTTGACCTAAAAAAACCAGTCCCTGCATTAAAGAAGAGCACTGTCCAGTGGAAGAAGCATAAATCTAACAGACAACTGACAAATATCATAACAATTGTGAAGTAGGTGCAAGATCTAATAGTATCTGAAAGAGCCTAAACATGGCCTTTTAATTTATTCAATCAATATTTATGGTAGACTGCCCTACTACATGCAAGTCTTATGCTAGGCATTTGTTATATAATGATGAGTGGGCCTTCCACCATGCCAGTGTAGAGCCCATGGTCTAGAGATCTTCTCCCTAAGCAAAGACCAAGTGGCTTGAGGCCATCCTGGGAATTTCAAAAGGACAAATAAAGCAAAGATTCTTTCTTACATAACAAAAGTAAGGACATAATCCATGTTAAGTCAAATCAATCTTTCCTTACTCTCGGGAAGTCCAACTGCTAAAGGATCCCTAAAGATGGATGGCCCATCTTGAGGCTGTAATTATATTTGCCACAATTATGTTCCCAGCAGTCAAATGCTGGGGCAATGAGGGAACGAAACACATCCTGGTTGCCCCCACCAACGTTAAATGTTGAATTATCTTACAGTTGATAGTTCCCTAGATTCCTCGACCTTTAAATGCCGAACGCTACATGCCTTTTGAATTTTAATCAATTTATTTTTTTCAACTGGAAATGTCAGACTTCTGTATAGAATTACTTGGTGCTGCTGATGTGACAAAGACTCAAAGTTCAGTGTCTGAAGTCATGGAAGAGCAGAGGAACCCGCATGCATCAAGAGACATAATTTGCAGGCAGCCAAATAAGGAAGTGAGAGAACATATATTTTTCAACAGCTTTCATTTAGAGGTTCTGGGACCTGAATTTGTCTCCTATCCCCCAGCATGACTAAAACTAGTGGGGATTGCTAATGACTTGGACCATGTCACGAAGAAAGCTGAAGAGGAATGTGATTTCTTATTTATAAAGTACCTACTGGGTGTCTGAAGATGGGATATCTTTCAATCCTCCCCCAAACTCTGTAACGAAAAAGTTATAGTTCCTATTTTTATAGAAGAGGAAACTGAGGCTCGAAGCAACAGTTACTGCAGAGCTTGTAAGGGAAAGAGCACCGTTTAAACTGTGAAATGCCGAACTCCAAATGTGTGCTCTGGCCACGACACTAACTTACTTCCCTGACCTGAGTTAACGTTCATTTACCTGTTTCTTAGAATGAGAGTCAGTCTTCAAATGCACTTAAGCTACACGCAACTGCCTGGTTCCTGTCACCGACTTTCCATCTGCTCTGGGCTTAACTGACCGAGAGCCTTCACATTTGTGTATTTTTGTATTCAGATAAATAACTTCTATAGTATTGGCCATCGGTGAAAAGATATCTAGCATGTTCCCCACCATATGGTCACCAGTTTGACCAACAGGAAAGATGCATGGCACACAATAGATGCTCAAAAGATTTGTTGTATTTTTCTTTTTTGGTAGTTGTCTCTGTCTCTGTGTGTGTTTCTCTCCTCCTCTCTTTTCTCTCTCTCTTCCCTCGACATGTGGTCCAACATTTATCTCTAGGTTAAGAAAATGCCACACTGATCTTAGAAATTCATAGGTCTCCCCCCTTCACTGAGCCACGGTAATTTCCCTGGCTGGCTAAATAAAGCTAACATTTAAGTCACAGAACAGGCCCCAAGGTAATAATGGAGAAGCAGGACATCACTAATCACTGACTAGTTTCACCTTTTAAGAAAAGGCTGTTTGACCAAGCCCACAATTCTGCAGCCCTCCAGCTCTCCCAAATGCCCACTTTCTGTCTAGAGAACTCTCTGCCCTGCAGGCTCCGCAGACTGTAAATTCCCAGGCAAGAGCGGACTTGTCCCGGGCTCCCACTGCTTCCAGGCTCCATCTCCTCACACAGGGAGGTGCTAAAAGCTTATTTAAGCAGCTAACACCAGACAGGCTCAGTACCCTTGGAGCTGACTTTTCCATCAACTGGTCCCTTGAGGAAAGAGACCTGCCAATGCCTCAACCTCTCCTTCCAGCTTCATCTGTTGCCGCTTACTCACAGGGTTGAACGCAAATGCACACAGTGACTGAGCAGGTAATATAAACACGCGCATCAGCGCAAGCGAAGTAGATCAGACACTGCCCATGAAAGGGGGAGCTGTTACTTACCTTTATCAGCATGTGTCCAGCGGCGAAGGTGGCCCAGTGTTGCCGTAAATTCCAAACTTTCAGAAGGGCTCTGATATATATGTGAAATCTGTCCATCTTAAATATGGTTCCAAATGTCCTACAATGAGGCATGTGGCTGTAGAAACCTCTCTTCTTTAGTCCTGCAATTCTCTGTTCCCTGTTGTTTTCTGACCCTTGGATTTGCTTCATGCTGTTTCCTGTACCTAGAATTCTTGTCCCTCTGACCCCGCTGTCCACACACTAAGATGCCACCTCCCAGCTGGAACTGACTTTTCTCTCCTCTGAGTTCCCACAACATGTCTTATGGACTTCACTGAAATGTGATACTTTGTAGACGTTTAGTTCCCTGGTTCTTACTTGTCCCATGTCATCTGTCTTAAGGACTCATACTCAATAAATATCTGCTGAAACAAAAAGGGAATGAATGAATGAATGAATGAGCAAATAAAAAACAGTGTGGTGTGATAGAAAACAAAACATATGCAGCCATCAAAAAGAATGAAATCTTGCCATTTGCAACGACATGGGTGGAACTGGAGGGTATTATGCTGAGCGAAATAAGTCAATCAGAGAAAGACATGTATCATATGACCTCACTGATACGAGGAATTCTTAATCTCAGGAAACAAACTGAGGGTTGCTGGAGTGGTGGGGGGTCGGAGGGATGGGTGACTGGGTGATAGACACTGGGGAGGGTATGTGCCATGGTGAGCGCTGTGAGTTGTGCAAGACTGTTGAATCACAGATCTGTACCTCTGAAACAAATAATACATTATATGTTAAAAAAGAAGAAGAAGAAGATAGCAGGAGGGGAAGGATGAAGGGGGCGGGAATCGGAGGGGGAGATGAACCATGAGAGACGATGGACTCTGAGAAACAAACTGAGGGTTCTAGAGGGGAGGGGGGTGGGAGGATGGGTTAGCCTGGTGATGGGTATTAAAGAGGGCACGTTCTGCATGGAGCACTGGGTATTATGCACAAACAATGAATCAGGGAACACTACATCAAAAACTAATGATGTAATGTATGGTGATTAACATAATAAAAAAACTAATGATGTAATGTATGGTGATTAACATAACATAATAAAAAAAAAGAAGGAAAAAATATGAACCTTGGAATTAGACTTCGGTCTTTAGGTTTAAATTTTATTATTTTTTAAAAATTTTATTTATTTATTTATTTAGATTTTATTTTTAGGTAATCTCTACACCCAATGTGGGGCTCAAACTTACAACCCTTACATCAGGAGTTGCATGCTCTACTGAGTGAGCCAGTCAGGCACCCTGGGTTTAAGTTTCAGATCTGCCTCTTACTAACTTTGTCATCATGGAGATAGTACTCTTGTTGCCTGAAAAGAAAGACATGTCTACACTGCAAGGTTGTTGTGATGATTAAAGAAAACGAGGTTCAGAGCCTGGACCTACACTCTTATTGTTCCTACTGCAGTGTTTTTCAAACATGGCTGAGCATAAGAATCACTGAGCTATTTGTTAATCATCCTGATTCCAGGGCCCACCCAAAGCATATTGAATTAATATCTCCAGGGGAAGAACTTAGGGATATGTATTGTTATAATCAGGAGAGCTTGGAAAATAAAGCATGTTCATTGTTACCTTTTCTATATTTCCAATAGCAGTCTTCTGGATGTTTCAAAGTATTTCAACCTGCTGGGGTCAGGCATGCTTACTGCTAATATTTAAATAAAAATGGAATAAGTTCTCAAGTTTTTCCATAGTCTAATTATGAGGGTGTGTCTAAAATAAAAGCAGCCATTGAGGATTTATATACAGGAGTCTTCCTTTGAAAATTATTAAAAATTCGGGGCGCCTGGGTGGCTCAGTTAAGCGACTGCCTTTGGCTCAGGTCATGATCCTGGAGTCCCCAGATCGAGTCCCGCATCGGGCTCCCTGCTCAGCAGGGAGTCTGCTTCTCCCTCTCCTGCTCCCGCCTCTTGTGCTCTCTCTCAAAAAAAAAAAAAATCTTAAAAAAAATTATTAAAAATTTTATTTCCTGATTCCTTAGGATCCCATTAAAATGTTAGCACCATAAGGGCAGGGATTTTGTCTGAATTGTTTGTTGCTATATCCCGTGAGCTTAGAACAGTACCTGAAACATAAATGTTTAATAAATATTTTCTGTTAGGACCAGATAACTCAGTCCACAGCACTTATGCTCCAAGAATAGGTTCACATCTTGAATAGCAAATGCTTTTTCCACCTGGCCCCTCAATCTCATATAGCACCTGGAATAGAACCATACAAAGGTCACTTCAAGTCCCAGCTCAAAACCTCAATAGCTGGAAATTTAGCTGAATAGTTGATGGTTCTAACACTGTCTGTTTATCTTCTCATTAGTCACTTTATAGACCGTGTGTCCAAGCACATGGCTTCATGATGTATAGAACCAAGGGATGGATAAGAAAGATGGAATACAAGTATTAGTATGGCCATTCTCTGTGGCAGGCCCCAGGAATGTGTCTGATGACAAATAAGTAAGGAATCCTGATTTTTTCATTGTTAAATCACAATGGAAAAAAGTAGAGGTAGAGATGACTTATTTAATCAATTGGTCTTTTATATTGGTAAAACAAACAAGAAACAAACAAAAAAATACAACTATAGGGGCACCTGGGTGGCACAGTCCATTGAACGTCTGATTCTTGGTTTTGGCTTAGGTTGTGATCTCAGCATCATGATCAGGTTCTGTGCTCAGTGTGGGGTTTGCATGGAGATTCTCTCTTCCTCTCCCTCTGCTCTTGCTCTCTCACTCTCTCTCTCAAATAAATAAATAAATGCATAAATCTTAAATAAACCAACCACAAAGCATATTGTGTTGAATACACACTTTTATTCACACAATTCAAGGGAGCAATATTATGACAACCCTCTGATTGAATCAGGAGTTATCTGTCATTTTATAATTTATGAAAAAGAACCAAGTATATAGCAAAATGAAAATGCCCTTTGCCAAAAGAGGAGGAGGCAAGATAAGAATTAGCTAGTGGGTGGCCAAGACCCAAAAACCCATAAATAAATAATCAAAAAACAAGTAAATAGATTAATACATAAATAAATAACAAGCACACATATTTCAGGATCAGGAAATACTGCAAATGTAGCTGAATGACATCATGGGGAAAGATAATTTAAGATTTCATAGTGATTTGAAATAAAAGAACTTTAGTTATTTTTTCTTGTTCCAGTCTGATTTCTCTGGTAGAATGATTTTTTTTTCTCTTTTTCAATCCTTCCCTTTAATAGAATTATATACCCATGCCCCTTTTCCACGTGGCTTTGAAGGGCCTGTGGGTAGAGTAGGTGGAGTGCACACCCCTACCTCAACCCCAGCCCCTTTCACTTTTTCGCTTGGCCATCTGGCTTCCTTTGGCCAATGATATGTTAGCAGATAACACATGAACAGAAGCTTTAAATGTGCTTGCTCTAGTCATCCCAGTTTCTTGTGCTTTTGCCACCTATCATGAGAAGATCGTGCCCTGGATAGCCTCTGGGACCATAAGGAAGCCTTATGAGATGAACGACTCCCAACCTGTGGCAGAACATCCCCCATCTCCTCGGTGGGCAACCCACAAACTAGAGAGTGGAAGAGTCAGCATGGTAAATGATTTTGCTGTAAAACCACCAAGATTTTATGCAACATCATCACAGTAATATTTGGTTACTATAGCCTCCATACACCTGTTATGCCCGATGAGAACTACATGTTGTTCAAGGTGACGTTCACCTTGCGACAAGTGCAAACTGTTACATGCATGAACTTGGACTGTAAGAAGTGATGTAATTTACAGTATCTGTGGTAGAACCTCATGTAGTTGCTTGTGACAGACTGAGTGGCACGTACACAGAGATTAGCCATGAGCTCTAAATCTTAAATGATACCTATTTTTCATTAAACATGAACTGTAAACGGAAATAGGGCCATATGACATTATGCTCAATTATGGAAGAAACATTTATTGGCAAGAAAAGGTAGATTAGCTGCAATGATAAATCCAAAATCTCAGGGGTTTAGCAAAAAGTCAGGTATATTTCTCCCTCATGTAAAGTCCAGACGACTCTCCAGACCAAATATTCTCCACGTGGTGATTCAGTGGTGCAGGCTGATGGAGGCTCCACCATACCCTACCTGTGTCATCAGGAACACATGGCTTTCATGGCCAATGAGGCAGATAAACGGAGTGAAAAGGGTCTTATAGTGGCTATTAAGTGTTGCATCTCAGGCATGATGCACAACACTTCCCCTCACAACACATTGACCAGAACTAGACACAGGGTCCTATCTGAATAACTACAAGGCAGTAAGGAAATGCAACATTATCCTGTGCCTGGAAGGAGAGTGCAACCAGATCTGTGAAACACTGGACATCCCAACCACAAAACCATCTTGTTCTATGTAATTAAGCGGAAAAGATACTCAGTGGACCGTCAGTATGCTAATAACAATTACTATGTCAAATGCAACACATGACAAACTTTAGCTGATTGATGTGC
The DNA here is from genome assembly GCF_011800145.1 of Mirounga leonina. NCBI lineage: Eukaryota > Metazoa > Chordata > Mammalia > Carnivora > Phocidae > Mirounga > Mirounga leonina. Next base: position 16,456,839 of record NW_023270433.1, on the reverse strand, counting down.
AAACACAATTTTTAAAAAGTATCCTGGAGTATAACTAGTGACTACACATTTAAAGTGAGACCTGTATTAACATGAAAGAATATTCACAAAGAGTTCCCCAGTATTCTAAGTGGTGGAAGCCTCCAAGAAATTACTCTCTATACCTCGGTCTGGGGTAATGAACCTGTATGATATAATTGGAATCCCTCACAGAGGAGGGCACAACCTTTTGAGCCCTTTTGGGAGTAGAATTGTAAAGGATATGAGGTAGAAGGAAGGAGTATTTTAAGTCTCCCTGTGGACCTAAATTGCTCTGGGGTAGATAAAACATCCCCAAATTGCTCTGAAGCTATCCAAGCATTAAAAATTCCATGCAACAGACAGCAGTGTTAAACTAAAATAAGACACCGTATAGACATGGAGGACTCCTGGGGGAAACAACCGACTCCGCTCGAGAGGTCATGGTCGGCAGGAGGGGGGCTGATCATGGGAATTTGTAGCCATGGCTCACAATGCATGATCCAGGCAATGTTCATCTACCATATAATGAGCTAGACTCTCCAGTAAGACATCAGTGCCCAAAGTTCTGAAACTGTGAATTGGACAAAATAACCACAGGGATAATAAAACTATTTTATAGGCTTAGAAAAACAGAAAGTAGGGTTTCAAAATGAGTCATGCTCTACAATTTGTGGGTCCATACAGGAAGAAAAATTGGCAATAGTTAGGGAGTTAATAAGTGAGAACTAGATGAAAACTCTGCCTTATGTCTTGGGTAGGCTTTTATTTATAAGATCTCTATTGGGTATAAAAAGTAAGATCTGCCTGGGAAGTAATATTGTCTAGACATGACTCCCAGAAGTATCATTTTACTTTTGTTCTTCCAAGTAATTGTGTTAAATTTGTAACTACCCCAAGCATCCACATCTCCTGAGTGTATGCTGCTGGGTCGAAAGGTGCCATTTTCCCTGCTCAGATCAGAGTCCTAAAGACCTGTTTATTGCAGCTTCTGTAAAACTCGCTGGTTTTGCTCTAAGGAATAGTAGATGCCATTTTTGAAATGGTGAGAAAACATGAGGTGGTTCCAGTAATGGATGGAGAAACTGTGTGTCTCCATGTAAATAAAGTGATACATATTTCTGAAAGAGCTCCTGGGAGGGCCCCTGCCTTTAAGGTTACAGGCTACCTAACTGTTAGCATCTCTTTATTGGCTGGGGGTAAACGATGTACCTCAGAAGGAGTCTACAATATTTGGCTCAAATGGTTTAAGGTGCGAGAGTATCATTCTTGAAGACGACATTTTGAGGTGAATTAGAACTTATTTCATTTGTAGGTCATCTTGCATAAAGTTGAAACTGCATGAATGAAACATACAATACAACCCACCCCCCACACACATGGGTTGACTCTTATTTCACTGACCCTATGGTGCCAGGAAACAGTATCTTCCTACTTTAAGTTACCACGGAATTCTGGCCAAATGCAAGGATTTCTATACCTTGAAGAGTACATCATTCAGCTTTTTTCAAATAATAAGGAAAATTCAATGATAAAAGGTACCAGAGACTCTTGGAAAATCTTTCCTTGAAAGCCTAGGGATTTTGGCCATTTTCATGCTTATAATCATTCCTTCATCTGGGGACAAGAATTGACTCCATATATTGTTACATAGAGACATAGAACACAACGTATGAGCCCTTCAAGTCCGAAGGGAGAATTTGTGTGCAAATTACCATAAAAGTAGTGAATAAATATTGAGATATTCTATAGTCTTTTTGTCTTACATCATGATATGATAAGTTTCATGCTTACTACTTTGTCATATTCCTGTTAATAAACAGGAGAGCCTTGACCTACTTTGCAACATTTTTGCTCGAGAGGAGAGGGAGCCCCACCCACAGAGCCCCACACACAAAAGGAAAAGCTGTAAGTGGATGTTACCACTGTCAGGCATGTTGAGTCAGTGAGAGACTCAGGTTCCTCACCCCCAAGGAGAAGAAGTGGGAAGGTTTGGTCTGCTGAGGCTAAGAGGAGTGACCAACCTGGCTGCCAGCCTCTTCTAAGATGGAAAAAAGCAGGTATTGCCTTCATTACTTCTGGAAATGAAAAAATGAAAGAACCCACCCCAGGAACAGGCCAAAAAGCAGTTCAGGTTTTTTTTTTGTTTTTTGTTTTTTCATTTTGTACTGTTTTCTTGGGCAGAATATAAAAATATTTTACTAAAGAAACAATTTTTCCTTATGCATGTCATGTGTGTCTTCTACCACATCCATTCACTTCTTTACGAAAACAATCAAGTGCATTTTTGCTGATCTCCAGAATACCCACCTTCCTCTAATAATCGTGAGTCTTCCATTTCCCCCTTGTCACATCTTTCTCCTATTCCTCACATTTAAATTATTTATCTCATTCTCGTCTTAGCTCCTAAAGATTTTCCCTCCTCTCTGTCATTGAATCGTGAAGTTCAGACATTTTTCCTTGAAGTATGCAGCATACTCTCACAAAGAGATTTGAGGTCCTGATGGAACTTAAATCACAGCATTGCTATGAAACCTATAATTGAAGGTGACAGAAAAAAAAAGTTTTAATTTGGGGGTTCATAGCCTTCCTCTTCACTTTCATTTCTCTGAATCTCATGTTTTCTTCCCAGTGGGGAAGAGTGAGGTGTTATTTATCCATCTCCTTCAAACCAAAATATAAATGCTATGTAAATTCAAACATCCCAGGTCATCCAAGTCCATCCTTGGCCATTATAGCACCTGAATTTTCTCATAGGTTATCTCTTCCTCAGGCTAAGTGCCCTTGGTCTCTCCTCTCCCCCAAGATCTAGCCCATCTCCAGCAATGCATGTCTGTGCACACGTATGTCCACCACACACACACAATCTCCTTTCTCCTCACCCGATAACTAGGTTTCTTCATCTCTTTTCTTGGGTTTACCCAGGAAACTAAAAATCCCTCCCATTTTTTCTAGTTTTTTTTTTTATTGTGGTAAGATATAATAAAATATTTCTCATTTTAACTATCCCTAAGTGTACAGCTCAGTGTCATTAAATACATCCAAAACATGCTGTTTTGAAGGTCCACTCATGTTTCAGCATACATCGAAGTTTCCTTTCTTTTTTTATATTGAATAATATTCCATTGTGTGTGTATATATCTATATATCTCACATTTTGTTTATCCATTAATCTGCTGATGGGCACTGGAGCTGCTTCTACATTTGGGTTATTGTGAATAATGCTATAGTGAATATTAATGTAGACATGCACACAAACACACTTTGCCTAGCTAACACTTTGTTGTTTTGAATCTCTCAGCTCAATATAAATGTCCTCAACAACACCTTCTCTGCCCCTTTCCTGACCAGGTCAGTCCTGCAGGTAGATCACCTTTACCGCTCTACACGGATCAATGTAGGTGACTATGTATTTGTGATGTGATTTGAGAAATGACATAAGCCTACTACACTGCTGTGTCCTTAGTGGGATCTCCAAAACTGTCCATTGAACAAGCCAATAGGAGACACTTCAAGTGTGGTAACTGTCATTTTTCTGAATGAATCATTATCTAATCTAAGGCTGACATTAAAATAGTGAGCTGACCGGTAGGCAAAGACCATAAGACAACAACCATGAGCACAATGACAAAAATGACTCAAGAGAAGAAGTGTTCCTCCCTTGGTAATCACAAGCACCATTCACATATGAAAATGAATTTGGCTGAGGACTATTGATTTTCTCTTTGCTTTACTCCTGGCTTTGTACTGAGACTCCAGCTCTCAAGAAGAAGAATGCCCTGCTCCAATTCTGCTTGGCCTTGGTTTACCTCCAGCTCAAACATGCCTGCCTGGCTGTCAGATTTAATTAAAGGGCAAGACAATAGCAACAACAACAGAAGCAGGGGAGTTGAGAGACCTTGCTTGTTTTGTGAAACAGAATATTTAGAAGGGATTTTCAAAAGGCAAATGAGCAGAGCAAAGATCACTAGAGCATCACACAGCTTGGCAGCAGTGGAGAAGGCAGCCCCACAGGTCTTTGGGTCCTCTGCCTTGTAGGCAGGCGATATGGAGGGGAAAACCGCTCTGTCCACTCTGTGTGTGGAGAGGGCATGAACCAGAACTTCTGGGAGACAGAATCAGAAAGAAGGCTCCAAACAGTCAGACCTATTCCTGTTCCATAATGGCAGCTGGAGATGTTCAATCAGATATGGTTGCACCCATAGCCCCAGCTCAGGTCCTTACATTGGGTGGGCATGATCTGGTAGGCTAGGGCAACTGGGGGTGGATTATAAGACCACTAGAGGGTGGGGAAGGAGTGAGGTGTCTCTGGTAAGGAGAAGGTGGTGATGATCATGCCAAAGGGCTACTCTGGGGCAGACATTTAGTCTCCCTCATGATTTCTATCAGCAGCCCCTTACTGTCACCAGTCACCTTTTTCTCTTCTGCCATTCCTCAGCAAACTCTCTGATTTTAGCCCACATCCCTTCTCTTCTTTCTTATCCTAATTCAGCATCATGGTACCCCAAATAAAATTTCCTTATTACAAGAGAAAACATGTGTGGAGTGGGGTGAAAAATTGAGTGACGAAGTCAAAACCTTTTGTAATGATTAGGGGAGAGAAAGGTTAGGGGCATTCCAGGGACTTTGTCCCATCACTCAAGATAACTTCTAAGAAAGTTACATTTTTTTTTTAAGTGGGAGTTCTTCCATCTCCCTGAGTTTTTACCTGAAAAACTTTCCAACCCTCAGAGAAAACCCTCTGAAAGAATACTATAGTGAATATACATATATCCTTCATTTAGGTTCACAATTGCTAGCATTTTGTCACATTTGTTTTATCTGTATATATACGTGCATGGGCACATACACAAGCACAAATAGGCTTTTTTTTTTTTAAAGATTTTATTTATTTGAGAGAGAGAGAGAGCAAGCAGGAGTGGGAGAAGAGGGGCAGAGGGAGGGAGAGAAGCAGACTCCCTGCTGAGCTGGGAGCCCATCACAGGGCTCCATCTCAGGACACTGAGATCATAACCTGAACCAAAGGCAGACACTTAATGGACCGAGCCACCCAGGTGCCCCCCCACCTTTTTTTAGAGGGAAGGAGAGAAAGAGAGGAGAGTGAGCAAGCACACAAGTGTGGGGGGAGGGGCAGAGGAAGAGGGAGAGAGAATCTTAAGCGGGCTCCATGCCCAGTGCGGAGCCTGACACAGGGCTCGATCGCACAACCCTGAGATTGTGACCTGAGCCAAAATCAAGAGTCAGTCACTCAACTGACTGAGCCACCCAGGCACCCCTTTTTCTGAATCTTTTGAAAGTAACTTGCAGTCATCATAATATTTCAATCCCAAATGCCTTAGACTTTATCTATGTATAAAGCACAAGGACCTTGTCATACATAAGAAATTTAAGCCTGATGTGGTAATGCCTAACATGTAGTCTATATTAAAATTATCCAAGTGCTCCCCAAATAGACTTCATAGCTCTTTTAACAAATCCCAGATCCAGTTAAAGGTCTCCCACTGTATTTGGTTTTTATGTTTCTTTATCGTCTTTCGATATACAGTCCCCCCTTATTCATGTATATCTGGATGTTTATTTATTTATTTATTTATTTATTTTTTATTTCCCCGTGTTGGGGAGGGAAAGAGGGAGTGGGGGAGAGAGAGAAGCAGACTCCCTGCTGAGTGTGGAGCCTGCCATGGGCTCGATCCCATGACCCTGATATCACAACCTGAGCCGAAATCAAGTTGGACATTCAACCAGCTGAGCCATTCAGGCACCCCTATTTATTTATTTTTATTCATGAGCAATTTTTTGAGAGTCCAGGCTAATTGTCTTGCAGAATTTCCCCAAACTTTGGATTTTCCTTTTTCCTCATGAATAGATTCAAGTTAAACATTTTGGGAAGATATTGTATAATTTACTTTGAATTACATCAGGAGGTACATAATGCCAGTTTATCCCATTATTGGTGTTGCTAAATTAGATCACTTGATTAAGGTAGTAGCCATTAGGTGTCCCCATTATAATGATTCTCTTTCCTTAATTAAGAAGTTATCTGTGGGGGCGCCTGGCTGGCTCAGTCGTGAAGGATCTGCCTTCGGCTCAGGTCATGATCCCAGGGTCCTGGGATCGAGCCCTGCATCAAGCTCCCTGCTCCGCGGGAAGCCTGCTTCTCCCTCTCCCACTCCCCCTGCTTGTGTTTCCTCTCTCACTGTGTCTCTCTCTGTCAAATAAATAAATAAAATCTTAAAAAAAAAAAAAGAAGTTACCTGTGGGACCATGGTTTGAAATCCCATGAATATACTGTTTTTAAAGAACATTTTACCCAATGGCTTAAACTTCTGTCGTTGACCCATTATCTCTTGATGGTTACCAAATGTGACTTTCTACTCTATTATTCCAGTAACATATACGAGTTTGTATTCTTTTGTAAAGAACTCTCCCTTTCTCTTTCAAAGGGGGAGATGTAGATTGTGTCTTGAAGAGAAGACCCAAAATTACGTAGGAATAAAGCCCACAGTACTGACTGCTATCTTGCTTAAGATGTTCTACTTGTGGTTAGATGATTTTCCCTCTGGCTGGTCTTCTTTGATGTGGGTTCCAAATCCTCCAAATCTTTGGATGTTCCAACACCACAGGGGCCTGTTTCTTCCCAGCTCTCCTGAGCACGTAAAATCACCCACATTGTATGAGGAATTTAGATCCTCCACCCAGAATCAAAAGTATGGAATCACTCTTGTAAAGTATACACATGTGATTCCTCATTAGGGATGAAGTTAACCCATGAAGTTAAACTCAGTTTGTGATGTAAATAGGGTGAGAGATCATAGGCTCCAGATTGGAACAGTTGTAGTAAGGGACATGATTAAGCACTGTCAAGCCCATAAAAACTTATGTCCTAGCATACAGACTGAGTAGGGAAGGAGGAGTAAAGGGGAATAAGCAAGAGATGGAGGTTCCCATGTACGTCAGAGACAGGTAAGAAAGGGGGACCCTGCAGATCTCTTGTCTTCTTTAGAACCCTTTCATCTTATTGTGGATTTGACACAGATTCAGCTCCCTGAAGTGGAGCTCGCTGCTAGGTGAGACCGGACTGGGTTAAGGGAATCAAATGTCTGAGTGGGGCTGCCATGGTAGTAGAGGGGGTTGTCCACCATGACACCCTAGCACCTGCTCACCTCGTTTCTCTGGCTCAGTTCAGTGGGATTTATGCGGTGTCAGCAACAAGGCTGACATGTTCTCTCTCGATCCCCATGCGGCAAGGAAGTTCCTGCAGAGATCAGAGAAGGCGAAAGCTAGTGCCCGTGTGGGTGGGGGGCATGGCAGCAGGGAGCAGAGGGTAGAGACAAGTGTGTTTAAATCAGCAGAAGGATCAGTGCCAGGCAGGAGCAATTTTGAGATTAGGGCTTCGGGTTCTATTTTATTTTATTTTTTATAAAAAGAAATGATCTCTCTCTGATGAAAAAGTCGTGCTGCTCTATTGTTGTGATCTCACCTCCACTCAGTTTCACGCGGTTTCATTTCTGACCCACTTTCTTCATCTCCTTTGCTTGTTTCCTTCAAGAGCAGTTTTAGCTCCCAACCCCAGCCAGTACCTTGCTTAAATTGCTTTAATCTCCAAGTGCTTCTTATATTGATTTTAAACAGTTAAGCTGCCAATCAACTCCTCTCCTTGTGCAGCAGCAGAGGGCAGAGAGATTAAAACAACAAATAAATAAGGCTGGAGCTAGGAAGTTGGTTAGAATTTCCAAATGAATGTCAGCAGCTCCTAGCAGCACCTCTCCTCCACCCCTCACCTTGAAGGTGCAAGAGCATTATGAAGAGACTAGGCCCATCTTTGTGATGTTAATAATAGCCAGCATTTAATGAATAGCTGCTTGCTGCCAGGAACCCTTCTAAATACTGTATTCATATTAACTCATTTAATACTCACACGGATCATGAGGTAAATACTGTCATTAATCTCTTTTAACAGAAGAGGAAACTGAGGCACAGAAAGGTTAGGAGAACATGAAAGGCCCAGAGCATGAAATCAAAGGCAGTCTGGCCCTATGAGATGAACTAATAGCCAGCAAGTTATAAGGACTCCCTTGCCTTATAACTAAGTCTCCACCAGACTGTAGCAGAATGAAACAGAAATGCCACCTTCCAAGAAACAAAGGGAAGAGTGGTCAAAACAGGTAAAAGTTAAATACCCTTTAATCCAATAAACATGCATGAAGCCCTGATGATGTATAGGCACTGAGCTTGATCCTGGAGATACAGAGATGGTGAAGATGCTCTTACAGCTCTCAGCAACCTCAAAATCTAATTGGAGTCTAATCACAGATAGGCAATCCATGGGGAAGATGGTGGTGGAGAGGAAGAAAAGGCAGGCAAGTGATTCAACAGCTCTTCATCCTTCAAGTTATGACTCAAACCTCACCTCCTCCAGAAAGCCTTAACCCTGTCCATCTCTGGCTGCTTCCCTCTTGTCTTGTCACTCACTGTTGAATACTACAACAGTAGGATCACTTGGTGGTCTCTCCCACTAGATCAGGGGTCCGCAAACCACATTTTGAGGGTAAAATCTAGCTCACTGCCTGTGTTTTTTTTTTTAAGATTTTATTTATTTATTTCAGAGAGGGAGGGAGAGAGAGAGCACGAGTGGGGACAGACGCAGAGGGAGAGGGAGAAGCAGACACCCCGCTGAGCAGGGAGCCTGATGTGGGGCTCCATCCCAGGACCCCAGAGATCATGACCTGAGCTGAAGGCAGACACTTAACTGACTGAGTCGTCCAGGCACCTGCTCACTGTCTGTTTTATAAATAAAGTTTTATTGAAACACAGGCGTGGTCATTTGTTTACATATTGTCTATGACTTCTCTTGAGCTGCAGCAGGAGAGTTGGACAGTTGCATCAGGACACTATCTGTCTGGTTTGTAAAGCCTAAACTATTTACTATCTGGCCCTTTTCAGAAAAAGTGTTCTGGCCCTTATTCCAGACTATGACTATTTTTTTTTTTAAGATTTTTTTTATTTATTTGAGAGAGAGAGAATAAGATAGAGAGAGCATGAGATGGGGGAGGGTCAGAGGGAGAAGCAGACCCCCTGCCGAGCAGGGAGCCCGACGCGGGACTCGATCCTGGGACTCCAGGACCATGACCTGAGCCGAAGGCAGTCGCTTAACCAACTGAGCCACCCAGGCGCCCTCAGACTATGACTATTTTTAGGGCATTTCTGAATGTGAAGCAGCCAGCACTATAGGAGGAGGGTCATTCTGGGTCTGTAATCCCTGCAGCAGCAGCATTTTAGCTTGGCCTGCGGTAGATTCTTAAAAACGGAAGTTTCTGCTGGAGAGACAAGTAGAGGGGACACTGAACTCCTACCCAGCCCCTCTGTTCCCTGGCTCAGTGCATATCCCAGGACCGGCACAGCAAATGGTGATTTAGCAACAAAGCCGGGTCTGCTGACACCGCTCTGCAAGAACTAACACACATAGGAAGAGCAGCTTGGGGGCAGGCAGAAGGGATGAAGTGGAGACAAAGGAAAAATAGACCATGCGTGGGATGATTTGCCACTTTAATTTTCCTAGGGAGTGACATTGCTTCTGTGACAGGTAGGTTATTTTGGTTCGTCATTAGGACTCTTATTGATATGGTGTTGGATGAATCTAACTGCACCTGCTGTGTTAGGAATCGTAAAGTGGTGTGTATAATGTCACATCTATCTCGGGAAGGACTGAACAGAAGCTGGTGTCAGGGTGGGCAAGCAACAGATTGGACGGTGAGTAGAAATTACCTGCACAATTTCTGTGCTCTGAGCTGGTAACAAGCCCAGGATGTTTGAATGAATACTCTACCCAAGCAATGTCTGGCAAGAGGGTCATCTGCCTTGAAAGAGAACATTTTTGCCTGAAATGTAGCACACCATGAAAGAGCTCAGCCGGTCTGAACGTGATGGTGCCTTGGCTGGCAGTTTCCCCCAAGTGGTATGTGGAGAACAGTGCAGTTTTCAGAGGGATGGCTGCAACCTGCAGAGAGGCCTGAGTCAGGAGGAAGAGGTAAACCTGATGGAAAACGGTGACCCATGATCTCTAATCTATATGACCAAGACATTGCGGGACTGAAGTAGGCTGAGCTTTTTGCTGTTCTCGAAAATCTGGCTGTGTTAGGTTGCATTTCATCTTGAACCAAAGGCCCTGAACGCTGTCAGTGCCTATTCTCTTCCTTCCTGGTGGAACAGCTGAGCATCTCCGTTCCCTTGTCATAGACTGGGAATCATTAGATTCAAAGCATTGTTCAAAATGAAGTTCTACTACTTTACTATTAAAATTCAATTAGAGGGTCCCTGGGTGGCTCAGTTGGTTGAGCGACTGCCTTCGGCTCAGGTCATGGTCCTGGAGTCCCGGGATCGAGTCCCGCATCGGGCTCCCTGCTCGGCGGGGAGTCTGCTTCTCCCTCTGACCCTCCCCCCTCTCATGTGCTCGCTCTCTCTCATTCTCTCTCTCTCAAATAAATAAAATAAAATCTTTAAAAAAAAATTCAATTAGAGAGCTCTTGCAACTGATAATGAGCAGGCTTTGCCCGGACACCTCCTTTCCTGAAGAACGGAGATATTCTGAAAACATGCCATAATATCCTGGGCCAATTTAACTGTTAGAAATTTGTATAGTTCACTTCATATTGTACCAATAGCTGTCTTCTTGATGTTACACGATGAACCTCATCTTGCTTTTACATAATCTATCTTCATGTGTCTGCAAACAGTTTCCTTTTGACCCCTAGATCATGAGTATCCTCTTTTTGGGGTTACATAATCTCATTTCCTTCTACTTTTCCCATAGATATGATTTTGATTGCCCTCATAACTTTGATAGATTTTTTTGTAACATCCGTCAACCTGTGTTTAGCCTTCTTTAGTTTGCTATCTGGAATGGATGCAGTGATGGAGTGCCCCTCTTCCCCTGCTAAATGTGCTCCTCTCATAAGGCAGACTGCATTGAGAAAGGAGGACTCTTGGGTGTCAAAAATAATCAGCTCCCAAAGAGAAGCCCTCATACCCTTACAAATTTATGCACAAAGACCAGGAAGCATTTAATTGGTGGGGGGGAGGGGGGGCGGTTAGGCAGTGTGGATCCCTCACTCGGTTTCAGAAGCACTCGCCCAGTCACTGGAACATTGAGTGTTCTGGTTTAGATTCAAAGTTAAGTTTTGTTGTTGTTGTTGCTGTTATTTTTCTTAAATTTGGAAAAATGTGTTCATTAATTTTGAAAATCTTTTCCCCTAAGAGACTGCTATGGAATGGTTGTTAGCAAAGTTTTGCTAACTTAACACCACTCACCTCTAAACTAACTCCTTCTTGGGGACTAACATACTTTGAAAATGCAGAGTTTGTTTTTGTGAGTTAAACCAGGGAGCTTGTATTTTCTTTTTCTCTCTTTATGATTTTGGCAAGAGGTTTTACTTTCATAGCTATTCAAGTGATCTCCAAGGCAATTCATGGACAAGAGATGTAGCATTTTGCATGGGACAGAACTTTTTTGAAAAAACTAAGCCGTAGGATGTCAGCCATGGAGGAATCCAAGAAATCCTGCAGTCCAGGCTCTCACTATGTGGGTAAGGAGAAGGTGAATGACAACTACAGTTGATACTGGACTGAGTCCGAACATCAGTTTCTTTTAGTTACTGATTTCTGCCAAAATTGAGCGGTCTCACTGAAATTCTCTCTTATAGAATGGTAACATCAGAAATGCAATCACGGGAAATATGACAATTTCAGTACTGTTTTTATTTCCTTCTTTTTTTTCCTTTTCCTTTTTCCTTGGCTTTAATGTAAAACTCTTCTTGAAAATGTCACTCTGTCTCAGCTACACTGAGGGGTAATAAGGAAGGGGGGATTATCCACCACTGAAGTAGAGTGCTGGATGGGGTGCCTGGGGGGCTCAGTCAGTTAAGCGGGTTTGCCTTCAGCTCAGGTCATGATCCGGGGAGTCCTGGGATCGAGCCCTGCTTCGCATCAGGCTCCCTGCTCCGCATCAGGCTCCCTGCTCAGCAGGGAGTCTGCTTCTCCCTCTACCCCTCACTCCATTCCTGTGCTCTCTTTCTCTCAAATAAATAAAATCTTTTAAGTAGAGTGCTAGATAGAGTGCTATTTTAATAGTATCACCTCTGTGATGAGGGTGGCAACACAAAGCAAAATCAGAGAGCGAGTAGGTTAAGTCCCCTAGAGGGGGCCATGCAAAGCCATCTATGTGGGGCTTTGGGGCACCCTGGTGTGCCGGGCACAGCCTATGGCACTGAATTCCACAGCTCCAGGGGATGAAGACTAGTCAGGGAAACTTGCAGCTCCAAAGAATTCTGAAGTCTCTCATTTCTATCTTAAAAATATTGGGTGACTTGTAGGTTGTATTCCACATAGAATCCATAAAAACTAAGATGCATTTATTGTAAGACACACCATTGTTTTATCACTAAGAATGAAAAAAGCTCCCAAACATTGCAAATTAAATTGTGACACAGCATCGATTGTTAAATGCATTCTAATTTCAGAGGTGTTAATACATGAATGTCTGAGAATCAATGAAATACTGGATATTTATCTGTATTTAATATAAAAATATAATTTCCTCCCATTCCCCCAATCTTTAAGCTTACTTCAAAAAGATGTGCCATGTTTCTCCTTTGGCTTTGTGTACCCACTGGTATATAAATGCAAACACCCAGGAGTATTCATATTCCCGTTTAAGAAACATTAATTATACTATTTCCCAGAGTCAGTGATATGGAGCATCTTTGGGGGTGGGGAGGTAAAGGGAGGAGCTGTGGAACATTTTTCATTTAAAACCCTAGAAACACAAAATTAAAAACATGTGTTCAAATAAAAACTTGCACATGAATGTTTATGGCAGCATTATTCATAACACCCAAGAGGTGGAAACAAACCAAAAGTCCATCAGCTGATGAATGGATAAACAAAACATGGTATATTCATAGAATATTTTTCTGCCATGGGGGTGCCTGGGTGGCTCAGTCATTAAGCGTCTGCCTTCGGCTCAGGTCATGATCCCAGGGTCCTGGGATGGAGCCCCGCATCGGGCTCCCTACTCCGCAGGAAGCCTGCTTCTCCCTCTCCCACTCCCCCTGCTTGTGTTCCCTCTCTGGCTGTGTCTCTCTCTGTCAAATAAATAAATAAAATCTTAAAAAAAAAAAAAAAAGAATATTTTTCTGCCATGGAAAGGAATGAGGTAACCACACATGTTACAACATAGATGAACTTGAAATACGATGCTAAGTGAAAGAAGCCAGTCACAAAAGCCATACATTATATGAGTCCATGTATATGAAATGTCAGAATAGGCAAATCATGTGGTAAATAGATTAGAGGTTGCCAAGAAGCTGGGGGAAGGTTGGAATTGAGAGTGACTTTAATGAATATAGGGTTCATTTTTGGGGTGATGAAAATATTCTGGAATTAGACAATGATGATAGTTGTACAATATTGTGAATATACTAAAAGATACTGAGTTGCACACTTCAAAGTGGTTAGAATGATGAATTTTATGTTATGCAACTTTTACCTTAATAAAATGGGTAAAAATGCCTAGAAAATGTTTGCCTACCCCTCCCCCTCCCCCAGGGAAAAGTAGAAGCAGCTCTGTTGGAGATAGGATTAAGAGGATGTCTTAGCTCAGCCTTGCTCTTGCTCCCAAGAATGACCCCCAAGGTCCTTGTCCAGAACAACCCTGGGGCTCTGAAGAGCCAGTGTGAAACCCATTGCCCAAAACTCTCCTCACACAGTGGCCTCCTTTTCCCTGGTGTATTGCAAGGCACAGGCCACCTTCTCCTGGGAGCAGATCCCCTGAGTAGGGAAGAGAGTGCAACACTTCAACACGTGCCTTCCCTCTCCAGTTCTTCCAGGTACTCCAGATGCAGACTGCTCCCTCCCTGGCACCAAGTTCCTCACACATTTGGGAGCCAAGTTTTTATACCACCCACATCCACCATGAAAGGCCAGCCATGAGGACTCTGGAGAAGCGGCATGTTCTGCTGGAAAGTTTCTTCCCAACCTTAAATCTCCTCTGGAGCAAGGCACGGGCACATGCACCTTTCACACTCACATGTAAGGCATGCAGTCTGCTCAGCCCCAGGTGCTGCTTTGGTCAGGAATGTCCAGTTGAGCCTGCCCCAAACTCAGCATGTGTTGAGAGCTGATCACAGCAGACCCATGTATTTACTGTGTGTTCTGACTTGGCTTTTGTTCACAGTAATGCACCTGTCCCTTCTCCGTATTCCTGGTTTCATGGCTGACACAGTGCCATCATCTCTGACCCCCGTGTCATCTGTGACCGACTCATGTCTGCCATTTGTGTAGCCTCTCCTTCTAGTAACTGACTCTGTGTGCTCTGAGGATCAGCCTGAACAGTGGCAGCCTGGAGCCCCAGTCTCCACCTACACTAAGTCCCCAAGAAGGAGCCCATAATGCTGTTTCCCACATCTTTCCTTCTGCTATTTTCTCTGCTTGACATTTTCTCCATCCTCTTTTTGCCTAACTCACTCATGTTTTAAGACTTAGCTCAGATCCAGTAAATGGATGCTTGGGCATATAATATGGAAAGATTCATCTCACCTCCCACTCTACATACATAAAAAAAGTTAGATAAAATATAATAAAAGTAAATAATACACAGCCAATCTTAACACATAGAGAGGGAAATCCACAATGCCAGCATGGAAGAGGGACCTGGCTTGGGAGCTGTGAATATACACTGATTTCTAACTCACAGGAGTGGGAGAGGTTATGTAAGTGAATATGGGATTTGCTCACCTGGGTGAACTGAAACCCTGAACAAAGATAGGAGTCTTAAAGAATGCCTTACCTGTGAAATAGTGATTTTACCACTAGCCCTCCACCCCCAGGGCCATACGTGCAAATCAGAACCCTGTGAGAAGTCAGAATCCTTGGCCAAAACCAAAACACTTGCGGAATTTGAACTCACGTAATCCTTGGGTTAAGACTCCAAGATAAAAAAATTAATGTAAGATGTAATGAGCACTCGGTGTTATATGCACCTAATGAAGCACTAAAATCTACCCCTAAAATTAACAATAGAGTATATGTTACCCAAATTGAATTTAAATTAAAAAAATTTTAAAAATGAATGTAAAAAAGCAAATAATCTCAAATTAACCCATGGGGATGCTTCCATAAGACAAAACGCAAGTGACTCCCACAATACACACCCCTATTGAGATGACATCCTACTAAAATATTATGTACCACACAAGGAAACAACCACAAAGAAGGGGAGTCCTCACGTGAAACAAATGGAAGAATTCACACCGAATGGCTGGACAACTGGACTATCTGAAGGAGATTTCAAAGTAAGTTTATTTAAAGTGGAAAAATGATAAATGAAGGTAGTGCACGTAGGTCAAGGGCAATAAAATATGGAAAATTAATAGGTGGATTTTTAAAAAAATTAAATAGAAATTCTAGAAATTAAGGTATTTGTAGACTTTAAAAAACCAATGGATAGATAATACAATAGACTAGAACATAAGAGAATTAGTGAGCTGGAATATAGCTTTGAGGAAATTACCCAAAATGCAGCTCACAGATATAAGGAGAAGAAAGATAAAGTTAGACCTGTAAGATAGACTAAGAATATCCAACATGCATCTAACAGAGAGAATGTAAATCCAGAGGAGAGCGATGGTCATAGAAAAATAAGCTAGTCTTTTTTCTGTTTTTTTGAAATTGTTGTCAAAAAACCCCTCATAATATAAAATTTCCTATCTTAGCCATTTTAAGTGTACAGTTCAGTGGTATTATATATATTCACATTATGGTGAAACCGAACTCCAGAACTGTTTCATCTTATAAATCTGAAAGTGCAAACCCATTAAACAATTCCTCCTTTCCCTTCCCTGCCCCCAGCAACTATCATTCCACTTTCTGTTTCTGTGGACTACTTTACATATCTTATATAAGAGGAACTGCATTTTCCTATTTTTTTTTAAAAAAAGATTTATTGATCTCAGGACCCTGAGATCATGACCTGAGCAGAAACCAAGAGTCAGATGTTCAACCCACTGCGCCACCCAGTGACCCCCCCTTCTTTTTCTAAAGAAGTATTTTCCTAGCTTTAAAAACAGATTAAATCAGCATATAGGGTCCTGGATAAGATAAATAAAAACAAATCTATACTCAAGGTATTTTGAATCAATATGATAGAATATCAAAGATAAATTATTAAAAGCCACAAAAAAGGAAAGAAAGATTACTCACAAAGAGATGACTCTTGGCCTGACAACTGACAACCTGGCATTCTATACCTAGCTTGATCCATCACTGGGAAATAAAATTAAAATAAAGAGATTTTTAGACAGAAAAAAAAGACTGATGTAATTTGCCTATTCACTGGCCTCTCCAAAAGAACTACTGAAGGATAAACTAGAGTAAAAAGGAAACTGAACTTAAATGAAAAATGTGAGATGCTGAAAGCAACGCTGAGTATTAAGCATACTGTCAACACTAAGTAAATATAAACTTCAAATATATATATATCTATATGTGTGTACACATACACACATGCACTAATAATGGAAGGGTATTTAAAGGTGGAAATAAAATACTTGTCAATTACATGGGATATAGGGAAGAAGGTTTCATAGTGAGAGGGTCCTATGTGCCTCACAATATTCACACAGAAAACAGACATGTTGATTAATTTTAAACCTTATTAAATATGGTGTGCATGTTTAAAATTGAAGAGTAATCTCTAAATTAACCCAAATGGAATGTACTTCCAATTTATAAAAAGGGAAATAAAGATAACTTTTTCAGTTCAATAGAAAGTAGGAAAGAACACAAAAAGAAGCCAAGACAAAACACAGTAATTGAGAGCTACCTAGCAATGGAAATGAATGCCTACGTCTGTATGTATTAACAAGGATAAACCACAAAGATACAATATCCAGAGTAAGAGAAAAAGTTGCAAAGTCTATGCATGGTGTTAACATATGTATTTCTCATAACACATGAAATCCCATTTATTGTTTAAGTATAGGTACAAATACAAAATATGGTTGTGAATTGCTAACACCATCACCAGGCTAGAAGTTGCTTCTGGAAATAAGAGAAAGAATATAGAATTTAAAAAGCCTACAAAGAAGTTTTCTACCATATTGGCAATCCTTAATTCTGTGTAAGTTTTGAAACATCTATGAAAAAATGACATTAGTTAAATGTAGGTGGGGAGTATAGGTTTTATGATATTATATTATTCTTGTTCATTTCTATAGATTTGAAATATTTTATTTCAAAAAGATTCGGCTCAGGATGCCCTTTTCCCATGAAGCCGTCCCAGGCTCTCTATCTCTAGACCATATCTGATACTCTCTCCTGGGCTCTTAAAGCTACAGGCACTTATCCTATCAAAGCACCTGTCATATGATGGCTTAGGTAGTACTCTCCAGAAGCAGAGCCTGAGACAGGGTTTTGGGTCCATGTGATTTACAGAGGAAGAGTTCATCAGCAAAGATCTGTAAGGGAGAGACTAAAGTAGGGTAAAGAAGGAGAAAGAGCCAAGCATAGATGTGCTCTAAGGCATAGCCTAGCCTTGGTCTGATCTATAGGGATAGGACTCTGAGGCAAAACCACACCACAGGGTTGTCTCCCTCCCTGGATCAATTTGACTGTGGCCCATTACTGGTGGAGGTATGTGGCTCCATGCATTCAAGTGTATCTCTCTCAAGAAGGAAATGAAGGCAATTGTATCCTAGTAGCCAACACTCTCTTTTTTTTAAATTTTTTTATTCTTATATTATCCCCATACATTACATCATTAGTTCTAGATGAAGTGTTCCATGATTCATTGTTTGTGCATAACACCCAGTGCTCCATGCAGAATGTGCCCTCCTCAATACCCATCACCAGGCCAACCCATCCTCCCACCCCCCTCCCCTCTAGAACCCTGTTTGTTTTTCAGAGTCCATCATCTCTCATGGTTCGTCTATCCCTCCGATTTCCCCCCCTTCATTCTTCCCCTCCTGCTACCTTCTTCTTCTTCTTCTTTTTTTTCTTTCTTAACATATATTGCATTATTTGTTTCAGAGGTACAGATCTGAGATTCCACAGTCTTGCACAATTCACAGCGCTTACCAGAGCACATACCCTCCCCAGTATCTATCACCCAGTCACCCCATCCCTCCCACCCCACCCCCCACTCCAGCAACCCTCAGTTTGTTTCCTGAGATTAAGAATTCCTCATATCAGTGAGGTCATATGATACATGTCTTTCTCTGTTTGGCTTATTTCTCTCAACATAATACCCTCCAGTTCCATCCACGTCATTGCAAATGGCAAGATCTCATTCCTTTTGATGGCTGCATAATATTCCATTGTATATATATATACCACATCTTCTTTATCCATTCATCTGTCGATGGACATCTTGGCTCTTTCCACAGTTTGCTAGTAGCCCACACTCTTAAGAGGTGGAGCTCAGTGCAACAGACCCAGCCATCATCTGCCTGAGGCACCAAACAGCCTCTACCATACCTATATCATCTTTATTGCTCATGTTCCTCTCTACCTGTCCTTAAATCAGGAGCTGGGTCCTACTTAGCATTCCGGCCTCCAAGCATACACAGTGCTTGCATAGAGTGGGCTCTCAGACACATTTAATGAACTGGAATGAACCTAGGAAAAAAATGATCCAGAAATGCTAAAAGGGAATGTCAATAGGAAAAAGGCTGAAGATTCTTCCTCCTGCATTCCCAAGCCCATCGGTGGAGTGCTAAATTGTTTTCTTCCTGATAAAGAGACATGCATACATGCATCTATTCATCAAGCGTTTATTCAACACCTACTATGTGCCATGCACTGGAGACTAAAAGTTGTATATATTGTGCTTATATCCTCAGGTTACATTACAGTCAAATGAGTAAGGCAATAAGTTCCTATCAACTTATATTAATGGAGGGTCCAGTTTCTAGGATCTGTGGGAGTTACCATTTTGAATGATTAATATAAACAGCCCATAAGCCCTTAACAATTCAGAAAGAGAAACAGGAATGCACATTTAAAAATCTGATATCAGATAAACTTTATAAGTTTAATAACTTGAGTTCAACTATGTGATAAATGTTCAATATGATATATAATTCATTCATTCATTCAATTATTCATTTGTTCATTTCTCCTTTGAGCAAATATTTAATAAGGGTCTATTGTGTACTAAACACCGAGAGGCACTTGGCGTTGAGTGTTGACTAAGACAACACGTTCATAAATTTACAGATTACAGACTAGTAGGGAAGGCAAACATTTTAGAGTTACTCATAAGTAAATATAGAGTGGCAAGTTACACCTAGTCTATGAATGAAGAAAATGAAGTACTATGAAACAAGATAATGGAGGGTACCCTGATTTGGTTTCAAGAATTACGAAAAGCATCCCAAACAATTGACTTTTTTGTACATTATGAGTGAAGAATGAGGACAAGTGAGTAAAGAGTGAGTAGAAGAGTATTCAGATGTAGGGGAAAGAATCACAAAGTTTCTGATGACTGCATCACAAAGTTGGCTGCATTTAGCTCGGGAGTAAAGTGATTTGGAGAATGGCGGGGGTGAGGGCATAGGGGCCGGATCATGCATTTCTTTGCAGGCCTTGTTAAGATATTTGAATTTCATTCCAAATGTAAAGGGGAGAGGGCACCAGAAAGTTTAAGCAGAAGAGAGATATGATCTGATTTATGGTTTTAAAAAGATTAGTCTACCAGAGTGGAGAATGAATTGGAGGCAAACAAGGATGGAAATGAGATGGAAGGATAAACAGGTAGCCATCAATGAGATCCCAGTGGCTTGAAGTAGGCATGGCAGGTTCAGTACATATGTTGAGTGTTGGATGGACGAAACTGGGAGGTAAACTGGAGGGGTGAAGAAGGGAGAGACATAAGAATGATTCCAGATTTGGGACTTAAGTAACTGGGTAAATGAAAGGACTTTTAACTAGAGATGCAGAAAATTGAGTAGACATTGACACTAAGAGAACTCAGGAAGACTTCTAGGTGTAAGTATAATATCTGGACAGGACATTAAAAAAAAAGATTAATTGAGAAAAGGGGGTTGTTCTAGGTGGAGAGAACAAAGTAAACAAAAGCCTGGGATGAAAGGGTACATGGCATAGAAAATGGCAGAAAAAGACTGGCATGGGGTATGCAAAGTGACACTGTGTGGGGATGTTGTTATCCGGATATAAGATTGAAAAGTTAAGTAGACATGAGGAATCAAAGTCTCTGAAATTAATCTGTATAAAAAGATAATCTTTGGAGGTTTTAGGCAGTGGAATAACATGTTTAGACCTCTTCTTCTTCTTTTTTTTTTTTTATTTTTAGGAAGATCTCCAGAATTTTTGGAGCTCTGTAAGGGAGAAAATATAGTTGGTGTTGGAGAAAGAGACATTTTGGGAAAATTGAAATATATGCAATCTTTTTTTAGCATCTCTAACAGATCAGTTTAAGAATATGAGCATGCATTATGTATAATTTGGGTTGTTTTTAAAAAGATCATGTTTCATGTTTGTTATATATAGAGCTGCTAAGGCCTGGACAACTCTTGGAATAGATTTTATTTTCCCATTAGGATGGAGGTGGGGTGTGGTGGCTACCCATTGGTCAACAATGTTGCCTTGTCAAATCTTGTCTTTTCTAACCTAAATTTTCATATAACTCTTTTATAACTCAAAAAAGGAAGGCTGGTTTTGCTTTTGTTTTTGGATGGCCTCCTCTATTGCCCACTAAAGTGATCTTCAGACCAAAAAGCAAAGGCAAGGAAAATACGACTGAGAAATCATGGAACAGCAGATACTATTTATGGCATGGGATTATAAAAAACATATAAAAATAATTTTTTCCTGTTTTTGCTTTTTGGTACCTTATGCATGTTTTTTTTTTAAGTCAAAGCAGTGTCCTTAACCAGGAGTCAGTAAACTTTTTCTGGGGCCAGATAATAAATGTTTCAGGCTTTGTAGACTCTATGATAGTCTCTGTAGCAAGTATTCATGTCTGCTTTATAACACAAAAAACACAAATGTATCTAACACATTAGATACATCTAATGTATCATAGATGATACATTAACAAATGATTATGCCTGTGTTCCAGTAAACTTTATTTACAAAAACAGGTGTTGAGCCATATTTGTCGACCCTTGCCCAAGACCCCCACATCTAATAATATCATAGGGTTTTGGGGGCTTATCTTGTTACTCTTTAAAAATGTCTGTTTCTGCTTTTTATATCATATGTAGTTTATAGAGTATCACTATGTCTAACTTATCACTTACAAAGGTTGCTCAGTTTAATCTACCCATGTGTAGCAGAGACAGTACTCAGTAAAAGTGAGTCCTGGGAGTGGTAGCCCTTTGTTTTAATCAAAGCTATGAAAACTGTTCCCAAATTTTAACTTATTTTTGTGTCCCCCAGTTTTGATTTATCTTGAGTTAATATTTTTAAACTTTCTGTTTGATGGCTAATAAAATTTGCTTCTTGAATAAAATTCTCAACTCTCACTTACCCTGAGTGGGCAACTATTACCAGTCCAAGAGCTAAAGGGAAGGCTGGGGTCAATCTCTGGGAAGGGGCTTTAAACTCATAATGCCTCTAATTTTGCCAAGACCTCTCTCTTTCCAGAGCCCACAAAGACTCCAGTTTGCATTTACTCTGGTATGATTCACTTTTAGTGGGAAAGAAATCAAAGCAATGTTGTCACAATCCACTAAATCATCCCCAGCCTGTCATTTACACAGATGTAGGATTAACAAGGTAGGCAACATCCGTGGATAGTATGGTTCACAGGTCTGATGAGACCTGTTTTAATAGCAGTGAGAGAATGCCCTCTGTTTGGAAACTTAGAGGCATACACCCAGGTATGGAGAAAGACAGGTGTTTAGAGAAAAAAAAAAATCAAGTGCTTTATAAATGTTAGCTAGTATCATTATCATAGATTTTTTTTTTTAAACAACTGGCTAGTCTTTAGCATACCCTCCTCTTCCCTGCTTTAGATCCATCTTCGTGAGTTAGAGTAAGCAGGAGACTGATTTTATTAGAGCACAAGAGTTAACATATGGGAAAGACATGAGACCTTGTGTCTGTGTTCCTCCAGAGGGCAGATGCAGAATGGATGATGGTGAGGGTGGGGGGGAATCCAAGAAATAATTGAACTCAATATGAGGAAGAACTTTCTGGAAGTTAGCACAATCTGAGACTAAAACTGTTCTGCCTTGTGCAGTGGTAAGCTCCCCACCACTGGAGAAGCTGCCTTCCCATGAATGGCAGCCAGGACAGCAAGAATTATGGCATTGGGTACATGCAGGGAAGAGATAACCACTGTTTGCTTCAAATAATGGTCTCTGGCGTCTGGTAGCCTGGGTTCAATCTTGGCTCTGTTACTGTTGCTTACTCTGAGTTTTAGTTCTCTAATCTGTAAAATGGGGATACTCATAGTACATTTTCACAGGTTCTGTGGATTTCCTAAGATCATGCATATATAGTGCTCAGCGCAGTGTCTAGCCATAGTCATCACTAAATTGCTATTGTCTTTTGTTGTTATTAAAGAGCTCACAACAAAGTAGGATTTGCGTAGAATTTCTCCTGGCATCGTATACTGAGTGCTCTCTCTGTCTTGTGCTCGAGCCAGGTGCTGAGATACGGAAATGGATACAACGGATTCTTTCCCACAAGGAGCTCCCAGCATGCATATGCTTGTGTACAGGGATCTCCTCAGGATTAATTAGTCCAAGCAGACCTACTGGCCTGGGTCACAGGGAATGACATGTCTGGCTGAAGCCCAGCCGCTGTGCCTGGGAGAGGGCCAGTTGATGGGTGATGGAAATAGGTGAGCCACATGGTCCCACGCCATTTCCAGAGGGTAACAAGCAGACACAGTAAACTCCAGAGGACTGTAGGTAATCAAACAAAGAAGTCACAAGTGTTTATCTAGGAAAATTAAAATAAATGTGAAAATCAGCATTATGGCGAGAAAGAAGCCTCAAAAAGTCAATCTGTCAGTATACATGCGGGGTAGCTTGTCCAAGGCCCATGCAAACAGTGGTCGAGAACAAAAGGAGCTATAAAGAACTACAACTTGTAGACCATTTATTAAATATCAGTCATTGCCTGAGATACTTCATATACACTGGAATATTTATTCTGTTCAGTAGTCTTATGATGTAGATGCTACTATTAAAATATCACCATTTAAGTTAAAACTGAAGTTTGAAGAGGTTTAACTACCCATGTGGGGTCACAAGGTACACAGGTGGGGAGACTTTCAGGCTAACCATTTACCCAGGAGGAAAGGATTACAGGAGAAACATCGGTTTGCTAGCCATTCTTCTTAGGACAGAATGGTCCTGACTGTGGCTTCTGGGCTTTGTGGAGACAATTGAGCATTCTGGATCTGAGACCTCCTGCTGACTTGACTTTGCCATTGGTACCTCCCTGTAGTAACCTGGAATCACACCTCTCTGCAAAATTGCTTTGAGATGAATAATAGGAGATGGAGAACAAGGAATGAGACAGATGTGACAGTTGCCATGGAAATGCAGGAGTCTTTGTAGCCCTATTCTGGGTGGTGACACTCAAAATTGTATGAAATGGGACTATTCTGCTGTGAAGGTATGTGAAGGTGTGATGATCACAGGGATCCCTCTTCTCCAAAAGTAGTGTTATGCTGTGTTGACACAGAAATAGTGCAGCATTCATAGGCTCAAATTCTATGTGATTACCTGGCTGTGTGGTCTTGGACAAGTCATTTAACCTCTCTTGGTTTCAACTTCCTTTGAGGTAACAATGTCTATTTTGTAGGATTTCTGTAAGTATTAAATGAGTTAATGATGCAAAGTGTGGGACATTAAGTCAAATATCTCAGTCTATTAATAATAGCTGGCTCTCTGTATGACCTTGGATTTATTCTTCTAACTGTCTCAATGGAGGTTCATACAACATGAAAAATGGGCCAGAACTCAGCTTCTTTCCTGACTTGGCAGCAGCGTAAAGGTGGGGATAGTTACCTTTGCCAATCTTAGCTAGGTCTGACCTTGCATAAAATCAAACAAACAGAATCTTATTCCAAATCCCCACAGGAAAGAGCATGTGTAGGGGTCATTCTTGCTCTGCCAAATATTGGCTTTCTTTCCTGGACATTTAAAAATATGTATTTCACTGGTAAAACAAAGCCCACTGATGTCCAAAAGAAAAGCAGCAAGCAGAAGGAGCCTTCCCCTCTCCTCTCCTATTACTAATGCTTATCCAGGACTACTGGTGTGAAAGCAATATCAGTGTTAGAAGCTTGGCAGCCACCACTGTAGTGATACCTCGGGTCTTCCAGAATGTTCCAGCCCCAGACTTGTAAGAAGGGACGGTTCCAAAAACAAGTCTGGACACAGGCAGGAGAAAAAAGCATCATGGTTGTATGGCGGAGTTTCTCTATGATGTCTAATGGTTCCAAATGTGTTGACTGGCGTGTTATACCTGCTCAGATCTTTCACACCTCTACCCAACTCCCTCCCCTTCCCCGCCAAAAAAACCCCCAAATGATCTTACCAATATAAAATGATCTGACAGCAGATAGATTCTAGAGAAACCATCCTGGCCAGGTGCAAGATGGTCACTGCTCTCTTTCTTTCATAACTGTGGGGTTTTGAAAAAATGAATGCATCCTTGGGGTTTGTGCTCCTTCTACTCTCAGGAGAGGACAAGACTGCTGACCTTGAAAGATCATTGTGAGCATAGAGACTTCACCAGCTTATGAATCAATGAATATTTTTAGGCATCCTTCTCAGGGCTGGGGAAGTAGGGGCAAACAAGACAAAATTATTGCCCTCGAGGAGCCTATGTTCTGCAGGAAAGACAGACATAAGCAAACACATAAGCAAACAAGATAGTTTCAGCTACTGAGATGAGCTACGATGGAGATAAAACAGAGTCAGTGGTACAAAATGACACAGTATGCTTCTTTGGTTACGTGATCAAAGGAGGTCTGTGAAGAGGTGACATTGGAGTTGAGACATGAATGGTGACAAGGGGCCAGCTCTGCCAATATCTGAGGGAGGAACAGAGAGGAATACACGGAAAAGCCAACAGATGGGGACACAGTTTGGAATATCTGAGGGTTGTGGCTGGTGGCCAGTGAACAAAGGAAATGCCTACAGCTCTTTAGCTACCTGCTAACTCTCAACTGACTCTCTCAGCTTCAAAGCTGAAATCCCAACGGAGAGAATTCTGAGTGAAGTGTGCAGCTCTTGACCTGTTAACTCTGGCTGGAGGGTCAAGTTTATGTCAGAACGTCATGGCTCCAATGGGAATCATATGGATAGAGGGAGGGGAAAATGTAGTTGCTGGGAAAAAAAGAATGTTGTTCCCAAAATGAAAGGAGAGTGGCTGGTGCTCAAAACAAGACTCATTCTTTACACCAGGTTCTGCGGTTCCAAAGAAATTTGACCTTCCTTGATGCTTCTTAAGTTGGGTAGGTCATTCTCTCTCCCCCTTAGGAAGAGGAACCTTGCTACAGAGACTGGAGAGTCCATGCAAGGTTACATAGGTTATAAAAGGCTAAACAAAACAGGGAGTCAAGTTTCAGGTTGAAATCTTAGGATACTGTCATTTATTTTTGGTTCACTTACCCATCTATGTTTATTGGGTATTTATTATATTCGAATAGCTGTGGTCCTCCAAAAGGATTCTTTGTTCAAAGAATGTTGGAAAAACCAACCTGCTATCTTTTGGAGATTCTTAAGTTATACTAGCATAAAGAAACAAAGCTCTTGAAATACAACACTTACTGAAATGTATTTGATCACTGAACTTGTTTTCTACTAAGTAAAATGCAAATCTAAATGATTTTTAGTTATTCTTTCTTCATTTGAAATTATACATCAAATATCTACTGTAATATATAGCGGAAAGAACAAGGAGCTGAAATGAAAATGTCTGGTTTAAACCCAACCTCTGCTGGGTGACCTTAGGCAAATCACCTATTATTTGTACATTTGGGTTCCTATTTTTTTATCTATAAAATGAGGAGAGTCAGACTAAATGAGGCTAAAGTCTCTTCCTGCTCTGATAGTCAGTAATTATATTTCTATTCCCCAGTGCTGTAAAAGTTACAGAGTAGAGGAAATATGGTTCTCAACTCCCTGGAATTTACATTTCATTTGCAAAAGGAGAGGGCACACTTGAGCACGTGCATGCATATATATACACACGCATACACTCATGCACACACATGACCCAGGATCAGAAACATGTGATTCTATAGTCCTAATTAGATACAACCTTGCTCATCTCAAAGTAAGAGTAAGGATAATGTTTGGTTGTTCTATGAGGATCACAGTGACAACAGAAAGGTTATGTGATATCACCAAGGTCATACTATGTTTAATTGCAGTTACTATTGCCACACGTATCCATTGTTGGAGATCTCTGCAAGTTAACCCATCTTTATAATAGAATTTATGCTCTTGGGAAAGTGCAAAATTGACAAAATAAGAACTAATATTTGTATAACTCTTTAGAGTTTAAAAACAGCTTTACTGAGAAGCCTAGTGTGTATATTGTTATGACCAGTATCTTTGTACAGATTAGAAAGCTGCGGTACACAGCATGTAAGCCACCTGTCCTGGGTGTGCTAAGTGGCAGGGCTGTTTCTGCCCAACCCCATAGCTGCCTAGCTCCATCATTCTACCCTCACTGGCCTACTGAAAACACTGCATTCCTAGAACTGGAGGTCAAATAGGGTGATTCCCTGTTTGCACTGAAACCTCAGTATTTCAAACCAGAATGAGAGAAAAGGCACCATCCCCATTCCCTTTTACCCTCATAATGTGAATATCTTCCTTCCCAATTTTGTTTTGGCAGTTGGGATATTTGAGGTGGAAAGGGAATAAAGGATATTAAAGGCATAGCTCATCCTAGTAAATGACTCACACACTTGGCATTTGCTCTTGATGGCAGAGCATAAAGCATACAAACAGTTTAGCTACTACCCTTAGTTTCCTGGAAAAAATGGTTCTCATGGAGCTACCTGTAAAATAGAATATTACACAGGAGAGAGCATATTTAGAAGCCAAAGTCCTCAGGTCCTGAACTTAAGGGTTATGGAGTTTTGGTTGATTTACTTCTTTGAACATCAATTTCCTAATCTATAAAATAGGAGTACTTTCGATATTTTAATAATCAAATGCTATTGTAAAGATCAAATGATATAACACTTGAATATGCATTTTAATCTTTCATGAGAGATACACACATAAGGAAATACTGCTTTGAGAATAAATATCATATGGATAGCGTTAAAGGAAAGTGTTTGTACAAGAGCTCAAATTTTGTTGTAACTAGATAAGGAAAGCATTGTTCCTAGGAGTCGAATACCAAAGTACAGGAGTAGCTTTGTTCTCCAGAATTCTCCTTTGTTATTGTAATTTTTTTGAAATGGAATTTGACCTGTATTCAAGGGAGAATGTAGCTGGGTGTTGGAGTCAGGATGTGCGTAAGACAACCTACAGTAAAGAAGAGGAATGTAAAGTAGAGAGGGAAAATGATGAGCATATCAGGACTGTATGGATCAGCCTCCAGGTGAATCAAATCCTTTCCGCAGCAGCTTCCATGCCATATCTGGGTAAACACATAACATCAGTTGTCAAGGCCCTGTGCTCTCCCTACCTTGTCTAGTGCCTTTCAGTCACAGCTTCTAATCTCTGACAATGGGGGAGAGTTGAGTGCTGTTGGCTCTGACCCTAGAGCATCTGCAGGCAATGCCAGAGCTGCCAGAGGACAGGGGCAGTGAGCACTCCCCAACTGGGATCAGGTTCCAAATCCCTGCTCTGAAAGGGATGCTGGTATTTTACAACAGTATTTGAGTTTTACCATCTCTGATATTCCCAAAGAGAGGACTCCATGCAACTTTGCTATCTTCCAAGATAATACATATGGACTTCGGGACAGACCTAGCCTTATCTGAATGATGGGGCTTGGACATCTCACTCCACTTTCCGGAAGGTACTTTCCTTCTTTACAAAAATAACCCTCCCCTCTGAGTCTCAAAGAGTCGTAAAGTATTATAAAGCTTAAACCGTGAAAGAGGTTAGTGACGTGAGAAGGTTACCAGTAAGTCGATGGCCAAGCCAACACTGGAAATTAGGAATTTTGGCAGGCAGTTTAGTACCTTTTCACTATTTCTTCCAGGGGTCAGTATGGACCAATCAAAAGTCTCAGAATGGAAAGAACTTTTATTTCTGTCAAGTGGCAGAGTTAGATATATTTTGAGAATCCCTTCTATGCCCACCAGATAATTGGAACTAAAATGCTCTATGGCAAGTTAATTGCTTCAAGTTGGGGATCAGATGCCCATGCTATAAAAAGAAGTTCAAAAACACAAACTACCAACTGCCACTCTAGGCTCTGATTTCCGTAACTCTGCACACGTCAGGAGCAAAGAGGACACAGATATCGCCCATAGCCTTTCAATCACGATGTTAACAAAGCCCCTACTGGTTTAGTCCCCACATCCGAAGAACTTCTATATTGATGCTTCTCAGACTCTGTGTTGAAAGAACACAGCTTCCCCCCGACCCCCGCCCACCCCATTTCACCACAGAATTTTTTAAAGTAAAGCATAATTAAAGAAAATTGAGAAATAAAATAAAAACGAGACCTACAAAATACAAGGACAAATTTTGTTCTGTCAGATTTGACAGAAACAAAACTGCTTTGTCAAATTGACATAAGAGTTTCCAAAGCCTCTATCTAAATTTCTATACTTGTCTTGTCATCGGCAAGTTACAAATAGTTTGTAGATCCACACCTGTGTATGTACTCCCCTTTGAGCAGTACTGAGCAATAGCACCGCAGGGCAGGAGCCCCTAACCAACATTTTGGACTGGGACCCCTGGAGGAACAGGTGTGGGCAATTACAAGATCATTAACATGCTGTATGATTTATACACGCATTATATTTACTGTCTGCTTTCTCCCTCTGGAATGTAAGCTCCATGCAGGGAGTGATATTTTTGTGTTTTGCACACTGCCATATTCCCAGAGCTAGAAAAAGGACTGGTGCTTCGTAGCTACTCAAAGAATATTTGCATATAAATGTGTGGATGATACAGGAAGGGGTGAGAAGAGGAATAGGCAGAAAAACAAACATCAAAATAAACACAAAAACACTTTTTTTTTTTGCCATAGGAGGGAAGTTATACTAAGAAAATTAGCTCACAAAACCCAATAATCAAACATGAATTCACCATGAATTAAATTAATTCCACAAAATGTTTGACAAAGATTCATAATAAGAATGTGTATGTAGGATGATCAGAGAGGGGGAAAAAACACTCAGATCACACCAGAAATTAGGAAACAAGGAAAAAAGAAAAAAGAAACTGGAGAATTGTGGACGTAAATAAGAACCAATTAGAAATGTTGAAAATGGATACATTTAAACAGAAAACATAAAGAATGGATTAAACTCCAACTAATAAATCCAATAAAAAATAATGATTTGGAATGGAATAATAAGAACTTCACTCAGATTTCTCCAAAAGAGGAGCAACTAAAGGAGAAAAATAAAGAGATATCAAGAATAGCTTGAGAAGATCCAATCTAGGCCCTGTAAAAGTTCTAAAAGACTTAAAAAGAAGGAAAAGAGAAGAGAAATAGTTGAAGAATATTTGAAGAAGAGGTAATTACTGGCCTTTTACTGAACTGAAAAAATACAAGTTCACAGATCAAAAGATCCACAGAGAAGAATAAATTATACCAAATTTATATAATAAATTTATAATAAATTATACCAAATAAACAACTACTCATTGAATGAGTAGAACTAAGGCAAATTTACAATCTTAAAAACTACCAGAGAAGAAAGACAGAGTGGCTAGTGAGAAAGAAAATTTAGAGTAACAGATTTTTTTTCCCCCACTTTGGCAATGAAGGTGCCCAAAGCTCAAAGGGTAGTATCTGACTGTATTGAAAGAAAACACGTATTAACCCCAAACTTTATGTCCAGCTAAATTTCTAGTCAAGTTGGAAGCCAGGGGAAAGCATTTTTTTTAAGAATGCATGAATGGGGAGGTTAACACTCTCAGGCTCTTTCTAGAAGAAAAAAATACAGGATGTATTTTATAAAAAAGGAGATGTTAACCCAAAATGCAAATGTGGGATATAAGAAACAATGGTAAAAGTTAAAAAAATAAAATAATAAAAGACACTTCTGTGGACACAGAAATTGAAAATATACCAGTACATTTAATTAACTGAATGCAAAATTAGTAATTATGTTTGTGTGAAAAATGTAAAACAAACTCTAAAGAATAATTATCATGATGGGCACTGGAGTTCAGTTGTAAATAATGTGTTCTAAGGTATTTGCTATGTTTAGGAAAACATTTAAAAACTGTGAATACTTTTAGCCATGGTTAAAAAATTATAATTATTGGGGCGCCTGGGTGGCTCAGTCATTAAGCATCTGCCTTCGGCTCTGGTCATGATCCCAGGGTCCTGGGATCGAGCCCCGCATCGGGCTCCCTGCTCCGCGGGAAGCCTGCTTCTCCCTCTCCAACTCCCCCTGCTTGTGTTCCCTCTCTCGCTGTGTCTCTCTCTGTCAAATAAATAAAATCTTTAAAAAAAATTTAAAAAATTATAATTATTTATATATGTAAAAATACGGTTTTAAAACATTAGAGAGGAATAATAAATAAAGTACATATATCAATCCCAGCAGAATCAAATAAGAAAAGAAAAAGGTAGAACTAAGTCTAAATATACCTATAATCACATTAGTGTAAATGAATGAAATTTGCCATTGTAAGATGTACTATCAGAATCAATTTCTAAAAATCCAATAATAAAGAGAACCACTTAAGACAAAATCACACAAGTTTGAAAAGTAAAGTAAATGACAGATTGTGCAAGTACTAATGCAATGAAACATATGAGGCAATATACCAACAAAATGAAATCCAAGGCAGAAACATTACTAGAGATAAAGACATATATTACTTAATAGCAAAAAAAAAAAAAAAAAAAAAAGTTCCAGGGAAACATAATTTAAAGAGTGTTGATGCACTTAACAACATATCTTCAAAATATAAAAGCAACATTCATAATCACTTTTTTGCAAAACAGGCCAACATCCTATCACTGGGAGTTTTTAAAATACCTTTATCACAAAAGGATAGATTAAACAGATAAAAAATCCCAGAATTAACAAGCTTTGTCATATATATAAAAAGACTATACACGGGGCACCTGGGTGGCTCAGTTGGTTAAGCGACTGCCTTCAGCTCAGGTCATGATCCCAGGGTCCTGGGATCGAGCCCCCCATCGGGCTCCCTGCTCTGCCGGAAGCCTGCTTCTCCCTCTCCCACTCCCCCTGCTTGTGTTCCCTCTCACACTGTCTCTCTCTCTCTCTCCCTGTCAATTAAATAAATAAATAAAACCTAAAAAAAAAAAAAGACTATACACAAAAATTGGTAATGTAATTTTTCTAAAACACACAAAGTACACTGATATATGACATATCTATCCATCTATTGACCTATCTATACATATACGTTTATGACATATGTGGTCCTGAAGAAATTATCAAATATTTCAAATAATTGATATTGGCTAAAATACATTTTCTTTATGCAATGCCAATCATTTAGAAAATGACAATAAAATAGAAGTGAACTGTTACTTTACATTTGGTAACTAACATAAGCTAAGAGAAACATTGATCTTGAGCAGTGGTTCCCTTATTGATTTGAACATTGGATTAATCCAGGGGAACTGTAATAAATACTGAAGCCTGGATCCCACCTCCAGCGATTCTAATGAAATTGGTCTCCGGGGTGTATAACCTGGGACTTGAATGTATAGTCAAAGCTTAGCACCACTGATTTAGGATCTGGCAACTTTTCTACCCTCATGTGTTAAAGCCTC
Source organism: Mirounga leonina (assembly GCF_011800145.1). NCBI lineage: Eukaryota > Metazoa > Chordata > Mammalia > Carnivora > Phocidae > Mirounga > Mirounga leonina. The sequence continues at coordinate 16,424,892 of NW_023270433.1, read as the reverse complement.
TAAATATGGCATCACAAAGACAAATGCTTTTGCTTCTCTTTAAGAGTTATCAAGAGGCAATCTTCACTGAAAGCCAAGTGGCTGGTGATGTAATCACCACAACAGCTGTCAAAGTGTCTTCAGTCACTATGACCAAATTTCTCCATCTGTCCTTTATTTCCTTGGTTTACTATCAAGCATACATCGTAATCGACCCTTACACAGAAGACATCTGATGAGCTGCTGAGGGCTTTATGTGTGTGAAGGGGTCTGAGTCAATCATCTCACCCATTTTCTCATGGGAAAGAGAGTAGCAAACACACTGAAGCATCTTTCCTTGATCTAATCAAAAGGCCAAACAAGACGGGGATGAAGTTCTCCCTGCAGAGGAGTGACCTGGAGTAAAATCCAAATGTTCTGATGTTGGACAAAAGCAAAGATGGATGACTGAGATTTTCAGTAACAGAATTCTATATGGGTTTGGTAAATTGCAAGTAATAACATATAATGCATGGGTATGTAGGCTCTGAAATTAGACATATTGGGAACAAGTCCCAGCTCAGTTAATTATGAGCTATTTGACCTTGGGCCCATGACTTACTTGTAAAATCTGTGACGTTTAAATGAGATGATGTAAATAAAGTGCTCAGTTCAGTGCCTGACACATAGTAAATGTGCAGTGCATGGTACCCATTTGACTGTTATTATTGTTATCATTTAGTAATTTTCCAAAGATAGGTAACACAAAGCTCATGTTGGCTGAGTGTTTGAAAGCTAATGCATCTTTCTTCCATTACAGAGAGGTGACAGGATGGGCCAGAAACTACGATATATGTCTTAGAAAGTGAGAAATATAAAAATATAATTCCATGGGGCACCTGGATGCCTCAGTCAGTTAAGCATCTGACTCTTGGTTTCAGCTCAAGTCATGATCTCAGGGTCCTGAGATCAAGCCCCGCATTGGGCTCCATGCTCACTGTGGAGTCTGCTCGTCGCTCTCCCTATGCTCCTCTCCTACTCTCTATCTTCTCTCTCAAAAATAAATAAAATCTTAAAAAATAGTAAGTCCAGGGGCGCCTGGGTGGCTCAGTCAGTTAAGCACCTGCCTTCGGCTCAGGTCATGATCCTGGGGTCCTGGGATCAAGCCCCACATCGGGCTCCCTGCTCAGCGGGGAGTCTGCTTCTCCCTCTCCCTCTGCGTCTGTCCCGACTCGTGCTCTCCCTCTCAAATAAATAAATAAAATCTTAAAAAAAAAAAAAGTAAGTCCAGTGAGGGAGAGAGACTTTCAGCATTGATATACCTCAGTAACACCATTTCTAGGTTGCTATGGACAGTGATCTCTCTTAAGAAAGGGTCACTCTGATGAGGCAGGGTCCTCTAAAGCTTCAATGTGGTGACTGGTTGATGACAATTTATTCATGACATTACACCAACCAAGGGAACAAAAAAACATTTACACTTAAAGTGCACTGAAAGCTGTATATCTTATCATCTACTCCCTGCAATTTACATCCCCTTTCCCCCAAGGAGATGTGGACAGACTCCTATATATTCTGCCACTTCCTCCTCTATCTAATATTGCAACCTAGACACTGAGATGTCATAACTTACACGTTTTAGTGTGTGCCTAACATGTTATTATCTTTCTGTTAATCATCCACTTCTAAGACTCCATCCTAAGTCTTCCTTCCTACTCTGTGGTGTTCAAAGTTTTCTCTTTCCTCATTCAAAAGATGTACAGGACATATTGCTTTCCTCTGCTCTGCATGAAGTTTCTTATCTCAGGCAATGATACTTCTTCATTATGCAATAACTATTTGTTGGTACATTGTGCTATGTATTGGGGGTGTGGGAAGCAAACTAGAGTCCTTGATCTCAAGAAGCACATATTCTGGTGGAAGAAAGATAGAAGCAGGTTATGATGTGAATGTAGAGAACAGGAACCCAACCCAAACTTGAGGCAAGGAAGGCTTCCTGGGAGTAAGATTGGCGTTGAGCTGAAGGATACCTAAGACTTAACCAGGTGAAGAGGAGGTGGAAGAGTGTCCCAAGCGGAAGCAATAGGTCTTCAAAAGCCCAAAGAGGAGGTAATGAAGTAGAATTCCCAGCAGAGGACCTTCTATGAAGGCCAATCTGATGTTTAGGCCCTATCATGAAGACACTGAAACGTGGGTAGAGCTGTGCTGTCCAGTAAAGTTGTCACTAGAGTCATGTGACTCCTGAGCATGTGAACTATGGCAAGTCCTGACTGAGATGTGTTGAAACTGTAAAATATACATCAGATTTCAATGACTTAGTACTAGAAAACTATATTTCTCATTAACAATTATTATATCGAGGGGCGCCTGGGTGGCTCAGTCAGAAGAGGATGTGATTCTTGATCTCAGGGTTGTGAGTTCGAGCCCCATGTTGGGTACTGTAGAGATTACTTAAAAATAAAATCTTTTAAAAAATAATTATTATATTGAACACATGTTAAAATGATAATATATTGATAAATTAAATTAAACTATTTTGAAAATTAATTTTACTCATTTTTTTTACTATTTAGTGTGGCTACTAGAAAAATTAAAATTATATATATATGTGTCTTGCATTTATGACTTGTATTATATTTCTGTTGGATAGTGCTTCATTAGAGGCTTTTAAAAGACAGAAATGTTATCACATTTAATAATATCTTCACAGGTAACTATTTTCTTAACAAGATAAATATTCTGCTTAATGGAGAGAAACACTAAACAGTAAAAGCACTTTCACTAACATCATCAACAAAAGTGATGAAACCTGCAACTATGAATTAATATATTTTTTTTTTGCAGAAGATGCCAGACAGTGCCATGGGACAAGAGAAGGAAACACAGATATAAATTTGGGAATGAATATGTAAAATTATCACTATTGCAGATAATATGATTATGTACTTGGAAAACCTAGGAAAATAAAATGAAAACTATGACAAATAATCAGAGAATTCAATAAAGTGGATAGGAAAAGTGTTAATATACTGAAATCAATAACTTTCATAATACAAATAACAGACGGTTAAAACAGGAAATATAATGGAAGAAAAGATTCAATTTAAAATAGCAACAAATACGAAATGCCCATGGTGTATATGGAGGAAAATATAAATATAAATATAAAATGTTCTTGAAGACTTGAACAAGTGGGAAGACAGCTGTGAATCTGTAGAAAGGCTAATTAAAACTACCAAGACAGTAGTTTTCACTTTTCAGATTATCCAGGATCCCAAAGTCTGACTATACACTGTATTGTTCAGGATGTAAGGAAATAGGGCATTCTTACACATTGCTGGTAGGATTCTCATTTGGCAAGAACTCTGTCGGAGACAATTTGAATGTATGCATTTAAATTATAAATGCTCTCATTCATTAACAACATACATAACTACATGCAAAATAATGAATAAAAATAATGGTTGCATTGTTTATAAAAGCAAAGAATTGCAAATAACCTCTATGTCCATCAATAGGAAACTTGCTTATATAGATGACTTTCATGTAATAGAATAGTGCTACAAAGCCAAAAAAAGAATGAGGAATCTTTACACATACAGCTATGAATTATTTGTAAGTCATATTGGTATACAGAAAGTGAGAAACGGTGTGAATCGTGTGCCATTTTTGGTGCAAAAGGATGGAAAGGAATATCTGTATGTATTTGCTTCTACATGAATAAAATTCTGCCAGAGGGCAGACCTGGGAAATAGAGAACAGTGGTCACCTTTGGCATGGAGAACTGGGGTGGCTGGGAGATGGGATGATAGGTCCTTTTGTATTTTGAATTATGTGTATGTTTTAACTATTAGAAAAACATTTAAGAATCCTCAGCTAAAAGTTACCATATGTTAGAATGTCCCAGTAAAAAACTTTTCATTAGGATGAAAGGAAGTCTGCCAAGAATATTAGGGGAAGACAGTGGGGTATGGGCAAAGACAGGAAGTACGATGATCTTGACAGTGAGAGAAATTGAAACATGAGAAGTTCGGTAATGTTGGAATTGGTTAAGGATTCAGGCGCTTGTGGTAGGAAAGCCAAGAAGCATATACAAATTTAGTTACTTCCTAGCGAGGCATTCATGGACGAGTTCCTTAACTTTTCTAAGCTTTAGTTTCCACATGTGCAGAGTAGTGATAATAAAGCCAACCCCATGTTGTGAGGAATGATGAGGTAATTTGGTGGGCGCACACTCTGGGCATACTGTGTGATACCCACGGGGCATTCAATTATGGAAAGCTAGGGTTCACTTTCTTTCTTTCTTGTGTTTATAACAAAATATACACTCATCTAAAATCTTTATAAAATAGAATCATACTATAAAACTGTAAAAATCTTTCTGCAAATTTTGGCCTTAACTTAAATAGTATGAGGACTTTTCCACATCAGGGCATATGATATTATCTCAATTTTTAAAGTAGTCCAGTACTGATCCTCTGTGTGCAAATACTATGATTTATGTCCTTATTCCCTCAGATGAGGACTATTAGGCTGTTTCTATTACTCTGTTCTTATAAATAAGGCTGAGTGAAGACATTAATCCGATGGTTCCCCACTTATTTTATATGATATTTTCCTATATTTGATTATTATTATTTCTGTTTTAGTAGTCAGGAAGTTTGGTTAACAAATGGATTCCCTCTCACAAGTCAGCAAAGCCTCTCCGAACTCTTTGCCTTTCATTTCAAAATGGGTCTACTGGAAGGTACTCCTCTGTAGCCCTAGAGCATGGAAATCACCAGTGTGACCCCGGTGGAGTGCCCCAGTCCCTGCAATTTCACTAATCACTCTCTTCAGCTTGATGGATACTGAAGGAGATAGATGCCTGTTGGCTGGGTAATTTCTACAGAGCCGGAATGGTAGATCATTTTTAAGTGAGAAAGACTCGAGCAGCACATTCTGGTAATGAGGTGGGGAGCAGAGTAATGAGCAGAGTTCAGGGTATGAAAACATCACGATAAAGGGAACTGCTTTTGAGCAGAATGACTGGGCGAGTGATTAAGAAGCAATGTTGGGAATGAAATGATCCAGACACAGCACAGAGAGCATGGGACCACAGCGCTCAGAGGGGCTTTTCGGAGGTCATCTGGTCCTTTCCCTCCTTCTAGGTAGAACTACTGACTGTCAGCATAGGAGGAGTCTAACACCTGTGGATCTGTGCCAATCAAGAGGGGCCTGTGTGACCCACCGATATAGCCTTATGAGTTCAAGAAGCTGATGAGCCTTTTATTTGGAAGAGCTTTAAACATACAGAACAAATCAAACAAGCAAAAACACACCAGAATAATAAAGCAAATAACCATCCACTTGGCTACCCAGAATTAACAAATATTTAGATTTCCTTATTTTGCCTTACACTTCAGAAATAAAACATCCCACAGGTAAAATTAAAAACTCTAGCTTGCACAGCTCCCTCTCCTTTTGGTCCACCAAAATGTTATATATGTGAGCGTGTGTGTGTGTGTGTAGTCTGCAATAAAGGATGTCACAAATTCCTCCCTTTCTTGCATGCTCATGGCACCATTCTTATCAAGACATGGAGTCTATTTCCCTTCTTCTTGAAACTGGGCTTGTGACCTGTATTGACCAATAGAAGACAGCAGAGGTGACATTTTCTGGGCATATGATATTATCTCAGTTTTGGCCCCAGGCCTTAAGAAGCAACGAAGGCTTCTGAGTCTTCCCTCTGCAAAGCTAGCTGCCATGGAAGAAGGCCAACTTCCCTACGATCACTCCTTAGAGAGGAAACCCAACCTAGTCATGTGAAAAGGCCAAGTGGAATCACATCAAGGTTCCAGATATGTGAATGAATTCTTGGAACTTCTAGCCTATCTGCCAGCTGAGTTCAGGGGAGTGAGAGACCCCATTCAATGGCACATGGAGCAAAAGACCTACCCAGCTGAGCCAGTTCACCAACAAAATTGTAAAGAAAAAAAAAAGTTATTATTTCAAATTACTTAGTTTTAAAGTAGTTTGTTGTGCAACAGGATATAAATGAAATATGCATATGTGCTTATACCAATAAAATGCACAACAGCTGCTTCCACTAATGGCCAAATAAACCTCTATCAGACTGGCCTTCCCAGGGATGACAATAAATGATGGACAAAATATAAAAAAACAAACAAACAACCACTTCAAAGCAATGGAGAGTTACCAAAAGTAGGTGTATCCTGGGTGGGAGTTAACATTTAAAAGAAAATGGCATCCGACTTTTCATTGCTTATCTTAGCATGAGGGCAATCCCTAGTCTGCATCATTCAGGGTGTTTAAAACTCTGAGAAAATGCTCACAGCCTTGCTGGCTTCAAAAGCAGAGGTTAGTTAGAGCTGGAGCAATCCTATTTGCTAGAAAGTGAGGGGCAGGTCTTGGAAAGGACAGAGCCAGAGACAGAAAGCCCAAATTCTGTATATAAACTTTCCCCAAATCTCTGGCAACTGAATCACGCATGCATGGAGTTACAGAGTTTAAATAAGCTGCCCATGGCTGAAAGAACTGAACTTTGAGCTGCTGTCCAGGAGATAGACTTTGCATTTTGTGCCCAACCACGTCATCTTCTATTAAAGCAAAGCAAACAAAATGGCTCTCTTGGAAAGAATACAGCAGAATCTACCATCTCTGTAACATTACATTTTCAATGTCCAGGAGATAACCATAGAAGACTCCATATAGGAAGGAACAGGACCATGAGACACATCCTCAAGGGCATAATAACTATGCCAACAGCAGAAGGTGACATTTAATGAAAGCATTGTATGTTCCAGAGCTTACTCTATGTACTTTTATGCTTATGATGTGAATCCTCATGGCTACTTTATCATGTTGATACACTCACTTTATCAATTAATATGGAGTCAAGAAAGCAGAAACCAGTTTAGGTATTTTAGGCAAAGAGAGATTAAATATATAAATATATATAATTGAGCTATTCAATAGTTAGAAGGACTGGAACCCCCCTCCCCCCTCCCAACAAAGGGCAGTATTATTCAGATACAAAGAACCGTGAGAAGCCACCACTGCCCTAGGTCATCTGCTGCTGCTATTCCAAGAGCTGACTATGTCACAGCTACTGCAAGAGTCTGTTAATGCTGCTACCTCCACTGGGTGAAAATCTCCTGCCTGCAGCTACCGATGTCATGGCCACTGCAGGAGTCCACTTCAGGCTGCCATCAACGAGGCTGGTATGAAAAGAAGAATGGCTCTCTTTTCTTTTGCCCTATAATCTTGCAGAAGTGCTTTGCTTTGGTGGAACCTAGGTTGGAACACTACCAGTAAGGGGTACAGGAAATATAGTTTCCAATCTTGCAGGCCTTGTAATAAAGGGGAGAAATTAGAAAGGCAGGAAGAGTGTAATATGAACAGATACCACTCAACCCAACTGCCATCCCTATTTTACATTTGAGGGGATAGAAACACAGAAGTCTAAGGAGTTGTCCAAGATCATACATCTAGGAAGTGGTGGTTAGCATTTGAACTCAGAAAGCCTAACTTCAGAGGCCGTGTTTTTAATCTGATGGACATTTACCTTGTTTTTAATTATTTACAATTATAAGCAAAGTCACAGAAAATATATTTGTCTTTGGGTCCACATGCTTATTATCATTTTTATGATTGTCTAAAAATAATTAATGTTGGCATTCCTTACTTTTCTAAATTGCAATATTATAACCAAGACTACCATTTAATTTCGAAGCTCGTATTTGTATTTGTTTTTCATAATTACGTCAATGCCAGGTTATGATGCCAAGTGACAGCATTTAACTTTTAATGTGTTGGTAAGCAAGTATGACAGCATGTAGTTTGCACATCTTAATGTCAAAATGACAATATTTGTTCTGCATCTGCCATTGTATTCATTAATACTTTAACATTTGTAATGACAAAATTACTTTCTCAGCAATGGGTTGTAATCAAAAGATATTTTCATGGACTAAGAAATTAATTTATTGACTTAGTTCATAAATTAAGAATTTAATTTGACATCCTGAAAATGATTCAGTGAAGGGGAGTGTCACACTATCTTAAATGTTGCAGGCTAATGAGAAAACTGTACTGCCCGAGACTTCATAATAAATGATACATTTGAGAGCCAAATGACCTCGTGACAAGCTATAGGGACAAATAGTCCTTGGCAGTTTGAACAAAGAAAAGTAGTGGGAGAACTGAGTCATGAGAAGGCATACAATGGTATTCCTAAAACAAAACAGAAGAGAATAAAATATGTGCTTTTGTACTTACTGCCATGTTTAAGTTTTGAGCAAAACTGCAATGCAGTCTCTTTGTACATACTATTTAATATGAGTTTAGCAATAAATTTGTAAAAACATTATGAAGAATTTAAATGTATATAAGTATACATAGACACATTTAGCAACCCATTGTATTTTTACTGAGGTTGGTTCTGCACAGGGACTGAAAGACTCCAAAATTTTAGTTTTTAATTTTTTTTAATTTTTAAAAAATATTTTATTATTTATTTATTTATTCATTTGAGAGAGTGAGAATGAGAGAGAGAGAGAGAGAGCACATGAGAGGGGGGAGGGTCAGAGGGAGAAGCAGGCTCCCCGCTGAGCCAGGAGCCTGATGCGGGACTCCATCCCGGGACTCCAGGATCATGACCTGAGCCGAAGGCAGTCGCTTAACCAACTGAGCCACCCAGGTGCCCCCAAATTTTAGTTTTTAATACAATAAATATTTATTTCTCACTAACATAACTATCTAAGGTGAGTGTTCTGCTTGATATATGGCTCATCTTCCTATGGTAATGCAGTCTTCTCCCTTGATCATCTTACTTCCAGCAAAAAGAAGGAAAGAACTTGGAAGCTTACATGGGTCAGCATAGAAGTGAAACAGGCCATTTTCATTCATATGCCTTGGAGATCAAACAGAAATGTGTAGTCTTATATACCTAAAAGAATAAAATGACAGAGTTTGGGAATGCCAGAAAAACTGGAAAATGAAGGGGAGAAATGCTGGAAGAGGGGGAGCTCCAGAAGAAGGAATTCTAAAATTTGAATATAAGCTTCCCTTGAATCCTTGATTGACTCCTGAGCTGTGCATTGTGAAAATTAATGAAAGGAAATCTCACTAAAATGTAGTGGGGGCCAGTAGAGGGAACTCTCATGCCCTACCACTCCTTGTCAGTTACAAACCCAACAGGAAGAGTCATACCTTGCAAGCCCATACTATTTTAGCTATTACTTTACTGTCCCAGGAGGAAGAAAGTTTTCTTCCCCATCCTGGCAACAGCCCAGCCAATGAGAGAATATCACAATTCAGTGAATGAAAAGCCACTATACTTTAAATTCCCATTTTACTCCCATGAACTTTTAGTGTATAACAGCCCTTCCCAATGGTCCCCTTTCCTCTATAAAAGAGTGTATCTTCTATTTTGTTCTCTGGACTTGCCTGTGGTTTTGCTATAGCTTGCTTCTCCTGGATTGCAATTCTCTGCTATTCCTGAATAAAGCCCTTTTTGCTGAGGAAGCATAATTTCGTCATTACAAATGTTAAGTATTAATGAATACAATGGCAGATGCAAATAACTAGCAGTTTTATTTTTAAGGTTGACAGCATCAGTGGTACCAGAACCTCAGTCGTCTTCAGGCAAAATAGCAACTGGAAGCCCTACATTTCTGTAGAAACTTAGCAGCAGCTGAAGTTTCAGTAGCTCCTTACCACATAGGAGGCACAGTTTTGGATTCAGTCAAGTTATGTAAGAGAGAATTGGTAAACACTTTGGGCTTTCACTGAAATGATGTCACTGAAGAAAGTTACAAGTTTCAGGATTTGTGTCACAGAACTCAGGAAAAAAAAATGGAATTGATTATTTCTCTAAGGCCCAAATTTAAGCCTTCAAAGTCCAGTTGCTCTCAAATAATTTAACTGTCTGCCAGAACAAAAATCAACACTCTATAGAGGAAGACAATACAATCCAGAATCTTCACAAGTTATTATCTACGATATCCATTTTACAATTAAATAATTAATAAACATATGCTCAAGTAACAATGTGACTTACAGTCAAGAGAGAGATCAGTCAATAGAAGGACACCCAGTGACAACCAAAATGTTGGAATTAGCAATGTATTTTTTCAAAAACAGAAATACATTAAGAAATTTTCAAAAAAGCTTTAATATAATGGTAAAAAGTTGTGCAATTCAGTAAAAATATTAAAACTATAACAGTGAACCATATATTCTTTTTTTAATTTTAATTTTTAAATATTTTATTTATTTATTTGACAGATAGAGATACAGTGAGAGAGGAAACACAAGCAGGGGTAGTAGGAGAGGGAGAAGCAGGCTTCCCGCGGAGCAGGGAGCCTGATGCGGGGCTTGATCCCAGGAGCCTGGGATCATGACCTGAGCGGAAGGCAGATGCTTAACGACTGAGGCACCGAGGCACCCCTCTTTTTTTTTTTTTTAAGATTTTATACATTCATTTGACAGAGAGATAGAGAGAGAGCACAAGTAGGCAGAGTGGGAGGCAGAGGGAAAGGGAGAAGCAGGCCCCCCACTGAGCAGAAAGCCTGATGCGAGGCTTGATCCCAGGACCCCAGGATCATGACTTGAGCCGAAGGCAGCCACTTAACCGATTGAGCCACCCAGGTGCCCCAACCATATAAATATTCTAAAACTGAAAAATAAAAGCAAAAATGTGCTACTTGAAATAAAAAAAAAATCATTGGATGGGGTTAGCAGTAGATTAAACAAGAAATAACAGAGCCTCAATGACTTGTGAAACAACAGCAAGTGAGAAGCATGCTAATTGAAATCCCAGATGGAGAAGGAGAGAAAGAATAAAGCAGAAAGATATGTGAAGAAAGACTGGTAAAAATCCTTCCATATTTAATCAGAAATGGAATCTTACAGATTCAGGAAGTTCAGAAAACTTCAAGCAGAAAAACAAGACAAAAATCATATGTAAGCACATCATAGTCAAACTACTAATAACCTGAGGTAAAGAGATTAAGTAAAAATCTTAAAGGAGGTAGAGGAAAAAGAAATACATATCACAAACAAGGAATGTTGGCTGAATTCTTACCAGAAACAAGGGAAGGTAGAAATTAATGTAATGACACCTTTAATTAAGTTCAGAGGAAAACAATAACCAAAATAACTATTAGCTAGACTTATTTATCCAGTGAAAATGTATTTTAAAATTGAAGATGAAAAAGGGTGCCAGGGTGGCTCACTCAGTTAAACATCTGACTCTTGGTTTCGGTTCTGGTCATGATCTCAGGGTCATGAGATTGAGCCCAGCATCAGGCGCCATGCTCAGTGTGGAGTCTTCCTGAGAGTCTCTCTCCCTCCCTGTCGGCCCCTCCCCTCATTCTCTCTCTCTCTCTCAAATAAATGAATTAATTAGAAAAAATTGAAGATGAAAAAAATACATTTTCAGACAGAAAAATTGAGCTTTTTTTCTGCTCCAAAAAATACTAATGGAAATTATTTAGGCAGAACAAAAACCTAACAGATGAAAATTTGTATGTTCAGAGAGTAATGAAGAGCACAGCAAATTGTCAATATGTGGGTAAATAAACAAAAAGACAAAAATATCTTTTTTTTTCTGAAATTATTTAGAAGTTAATTGACTAAAGCAAAATCCATAATAATATATATTTGGGGTTTATATCATATGAAGAAGTAAACTATATGATGGTTAGAAAAAGGATGGAGGGCATATACATAGAATTGTACAATAGTGAAGTTTTTACAATATACACAATGTGATACAATATTAACTTAATATATATTGTGAGAAGTCAAATATATGTATTTTAATCCCTGGAGCAAATAATAAAACATAAATAAAAGAAGGAGGCATAATTTTTTTAAAAATTATACTTATAATGGAATACTAATAGTATTTGATTAATCCCAAGGAATAACAGAAATAAGTGACATAGAAATAAGGAGCAGGAGGCATTAATAGGAAACAAAAAGCAAGATGGTTGGCTTAAACCCAATCATATTAATAGTTACACTAAATGTAAATGGAGTAAACACTGATTAAAATGGGGAAAATTTTCAAACTTGATTTAAAAAAGTCCCAAGCATATGCTATTTATAAGAGTCACACTTTATTAAGATACAGAGAAGTTCAAAGTAACAGGATAGGAAGAGATCTACTACACAAACTCTAAAGCAAGGAAAATTGGAGTTGCTATATTAATATCACACAAAGTAGATTTTAAGACAAGAAGTATTGCCAGAGATAAAAAGGGGCATTTTAAATGATAAGAGTCAATTCCTCAGGAAGACAGATGACCTAAATGTACATCTTCTTAATAAAGGAATTTAAAATACATTGATAAATCTATAGGGAGAAATAGAACAAAAATTATGTATTTCTACCAAGGGAGAAATAGGACCAAAGCTACCCCTACAAAGGTGTTAAAACTATATCCTTTACATTTAGGTCCAGTTCTCTTTGGTATTCCCTAGAGTACTTATCACTGTTTGCTTTTTGCTTCTGGAATTTAAGAATGTTCTTTTATTTTAGCTTTTTTTCCTGTATCGAGCTTAGTTTTGTCTTTACTTGTTGCTAAAAATAAATGTGAATTTCTAGATATTAGAGACAAAAGGGGAATGGTATATACTGTTTCAGACTGCCAATATATCAGAACTAAACATCACAGACCAGCAAAAACCTCATATGGTGCATTGTGACAGCCATATACGGATGGATCTGTGGTACAGGGCAGAACTAGAGTCTGCAAGCAGGTGACAGTAGGTGAGAAAAATGACTACCGTGTAGTTACCATCACCTAGGCTCATGTTGATTACCTGACCTACATCACATACCTCATTCTTGCCATATCCTATAAGGTAAGTATCATTATACTAGTTTTAGATTTGAGGAAACTTCCTAAGATCATATCGTTTGTAGGTAGTAGAGACTCTACTTTCCATGACTCTAAAGTCTGTATTTCTTTTTTTTTTTTTTAATATTTTATTTTATTTATTTATTTGAGAGAGAGAGAGAGAAACAGCATGAGAGGGGATAGGGTGAGAGGGAGAAGCAGGCTCCCCACTGAGCCGGGAGCCCGATGTGGGACTCGATCCCAGGACTCCGGGATCATGACCTAAGCCGAAGGCAGTCGCTTAACCAACTGAGCCACCCAGGCGCCCTAAAGTCTGTATTTCTATGTCACCAAACCAACTTCTACTAATGATGAGTACATAAGACCTACACCAGCCAAGGAAGATAGAGGAAAAATTAATGCATCTGTGACATACTTTGGAGCACAAGAGATTGGTGAGATAAAGACAGGTCTGATAATTAAAATGACTGGGGAAGGCAAGGATAAAAAGCTAGAAAAGGCAGAGGAAAGAAAAAAGGTTGTTCAATATCTTTTCAGAATAAAACCCTGGTCCTCGATTATAGCCTTGCTCTGCTATCCAGTCTCTGGGTTGCCTTAGACAAGACTCTCTCTTTTTGAGACTCAATTTCCCCGACCATAAAATGAGGGAAGTGGAGAGACAGATCTTAAAGATGGCATCCAGTTCAAAATTGTCATCCTGGCCAGGCTGCCAGTTTCCCCATGCCAGGCACAGTGGCCAAAAATACACAGGAGGACCTCATTGGGTCTATCAGCAGGAGAAATAAGGTGGAGAAAACTACCTCAGGCCAAACGCGTTAACAGTTGTTTCATTAATCACAGTTTGTGTTTCAAATCCAAAGACAATCTGTCCAATTAACATTAAAGCTCTGGCAGCCATGGGGAGACCTTTAGGAAAAGGCAATTTGACACAATTGCTAATAATGCTCCCATTTAGGAAAGTGGCTCCCAAACATAACATTCTCCAACGACAGCTGGTGTCCTGTCCAAAGCAGGAGCACAGGCTTCAAGTGCCTCTACAACCTGACCTCTTCTCTCCACCGAGCCTCACTGTCCTGGATGCCCATCACATGGCAGCCATCTTAGAAGAACCAATTTTCCAGAACACACCCTTGTCATTCCCACCTCTGTACCCTGTCCATTTGAACCCATAGCTCACATGTCTTCCCAATATTTTTGTGGCCTTGTCTACACTCCGTGTTACATTTCCAGTGGCACTTTAATTCAACAAAAAATTCTCAAGGTGTGTTGAGACTGGAGTTTCTTCAGTCAGTTTTTAACTTAGGCATGCTTTATGTTTTTATTTTCAAGTCATACATATACACAGACAAAAACATTCAAATAGTACAAAGGGTTACACAGTGAAACCCAAATCTCCCTTTCTCTCTAACTTCTAGGATCCTGCCTGGATGTGATCTCAGCTACCAGTATCTTGTATTTTCTTCAAAGATGCTTATACGATAGTATAAATAAATGAACTTTTCCCGATACACAAATAGTAATATGTTAGTCATACCATTTTACACCTGGCTGAACAATGTATCTTGGAGACTGTTCCGTATCAGTACACATGGAGCTTACCATTCTCTTTATAACCATGGGCACATAAATTGACCTCTCTGAACAACAGTGCCCTTATAGGTGAAGGGGTGTAGTAAAATGATTCAAACCTTACTCTTGGGTTCCTACTTTGGGTGCATAACTACTCCTTGGGTACATAGCAGTTAGGACACTTTATTTTAATTGTCTGTTAGTACTTTGCTCAGTGCTGCCAACCAATGATTGATATGTGTGGAGTGAATGACTGTGAATCTAAGAACTCTATCTATGTCTGTGTGATGGTTACTTCTATGTGTCGATTTGACTGGGCCAGAGGAGGCTGAGAGATAGCTGGTAAAACATTATTTCTGGGTGTGTTTATGACAGTGTTCTGCAAGAGATTAGCACTTGAATTGCTAGACTGAGTATAGAAGGTCACCTTCAGCAATGCAGGCGCCATCATCCAATCCACTGAGGACCTGAGTAGAACTAAAAGAAGGGTAACTTTGTTCTTTTTGCTTGAGCATCCAGCTTCTCCTGCCCTCAGACATCTGTGCTTTTGGTTCTCCAGCTTTTTGATTTGGACTAGGACTTGCACCATGGGCTCCCCTAGTTCTCAGGCCTTCGGACTAGAAATAAATCTCCCTGCTAGCTTTCCTAGTTCTCCAGCTTACAGACAGCAGATTGTGGGACAACTCACCCACATAACCATGTGAGCCAATTCATATGATAATGTCCGCATAAATATCTATATGTCTGTATCTTTATCTATCTATCTGTCTATTTATCTATCTATCTATCATCTATTACTGCTTGTGTTTCTCTGGAGAAATCTAATATAGGAAATTACACAAGATCACAGCATCAAGAACAGTACCTGAAAGGTGGAAGGTATGTAACATGATATTCTGCTTCCTTTTCTCTGAAATTCCATAGTAGACACAATTGCACCATGGAGTACTGACCTTTATGTGTATGTGTGTGTGTGTGTGTATGTGTGTGTCCCATCGTGGGCACAGAGATGTAGACTGTTTAGAATGAGCTCTGGGAAAAATGATAGTCTGTAAAGTTGTCCTCCCCTTACCCACCACTCCCCCAAGGATTTTGTTGAAAGGGAAAAGCACCAGACTTAGGAGCTCTGGTTACCAATTGTGGTAATTAAATCCAGCAATTGTAGGATTTCTCTCAGGATTTTGCCACTCATGTGCATAATGGGAGCAAGGGATTGTTCCTGGGTTGGATTATTGTGAAGTCTAAATCAGACAATACACGTAAAAGCACTTTAGAGGTGAAACAGCTTTAATGGTGACAACATTACTGAGGGGATCCTGCATTAGATCTTGATAAAGTCAATCCTCTACTTTGACATTCTTGCTCACTAGGTTCCCTACTTCTAGCATACCTCCAAACAGGGACCAGGTAGCAGAAGATTCCAAGCAGACAGTAAAAACAGAGATTCAGGCAGAATTGCAATGTGGTTTTTGTGAATTTCCATTCATAACAATAGCAATCCCTTTTTTAGGAATATGGTGAACAGGAGATTCCTGGGGCAAACACAGGCAAGAACAAGACAATCCCAAAACCCACCAAAAGGTCACTGAAGGTTATGGTGAATCCTTAGTCCTTGATAGAATCTGAAGCACTGAAAGAAGCCACTGTGCCAGGAATATGTACTCTTCTTATGGATGATCTCTTAGATCCCAGCATAGTTTCTGGCACTGGTGTAGAGATAGCCTACTTCACAGGTGCTGATTTATTTCAGTGAGAAGTGGGGTGATAAGGAGGGGAGGAAACTGCAACTTTGAAACTGCCTAGGTATGCATGGCTTGCCCAAGACACCCTGAGTGTGGAGTCTGAAGCTAATGGTATATTTTCTGGCCTGGACAGGAATGGCTCAGGTACTGTTGATGGATGCTGTTCTTTGGGAGAAACACACATGGAGAAGTGAGGAGAGATCAACCAGAAAGCCTCAAGCATTGCTGTAAACTTTCCCAGAGCCTGGCCTTTTTGGAGGGTTGGACATCGTGTTGCTCACTGGTAATTACCGATGCACTCAGCTGCTTGGCAGGCTGAGATGTTAGGTGGTGGTGCCTCCCTCACCCTTCCCCTCTCCTCCCCCTGGCTCTCCTTGGGTGCCCTTGTCATCTTTTCTTCAGGCTCTTGCTGGCCGTGGTGGGGTGGCAGACAAAACAGGGGTATTTTGTTGCTTCTTTTCTCTTTTTCCCGTGGAATAATTGAAATACAACTAGGGAAGGGGAGTGAAAGGAAATGAAGGGGTCATTAGATACTGGGAGGGGAGGGGACAGCCTTTGAAACAATCTTTTCTGGGTGACACCTGAGCAATCCAAGCCTGCAATTTCCTCCATGAATGTCAGCCTCTTCACAAGAGTCCCCTAATGACAGTGTGGGCGATGGACGGAGACAGGGCAGTTGAAGCTTAAAATATATGCCAAGGAGATATTAAAAGCCATATAACCTCCTAGGGGTGGGAAGAACAGGCAGGAGAGCAGAGGAGATGGGATGGAGGTTCTGCCACTTGTCTGTTAAGATGCTGGGATCATCTTTTGTTCATTCTTCTATTGTTCTGCACACTGTCATGCTGATTCCTCTTAATGCCTTCAATATATCTCCACTTGTCTCCACTCCCAAAGTCACCATGCTAGCCTAGACCTTAATTACCTTTTTCTTTGACAATTACAGTAATAGACTCCCTGCCCCCAGGCTCTGCCACTTCCAGTCTACCCTGTAGATGTCACCAGATTGAACTTCCTAAAATATCTCTTTGCACATGTCATTTTCCTGCTTAACTTCAACGACTCCCGACTGTCTGCAAAGTAAAGGCTAAAAATCTTAGTCCGGAAATCAATGCTGCCAAAACTTTAGACATTCTGTGTTCACTGTGAAGGCTGTGACCAGATCTTATTCATCTTTCTGTCCCCCGTTCCTGAGATGTAAGCTCCACAAGGGAAAATAAGATTTATTCTTCACTGCAGACCTATAATAAGCATTCAGATGATAGTTGTTGAATGAATACATTAATTAACTCATTAATAGTGTATGGCATATGGTAGATGCCTATAAGTCTTTTTTGAAGAGAAGGATGAAGGGAGACAGGCAGAGAAGAAGGATGATGCCCTATTAAAATAGGCACAGACTGTAGATGGATGGCAGCTGCAATTATGGGCCTCTAGAACCAGAAGAGGCCAGGAGAAACTTGACAGAAGGTGTTAGAGATACAGATGAAACAGGGGTTTAAGATGACCTGAGGTTCAGACCAGATATTAGGAGTGGAAGAAGGCCAGACAGAGACCCATTAAGGTGAAAGACCACCGGGGGGCACTGTTTGGGGAGACAGGCAGCTATGGAAGCAAAATCCCCAGTTGGGGGCATGGGAGTCCAGTTAAGAGGACCAGCAGTGATGAGCCAGTTGGGTGAGGAGCCAGGGACTCAGAGAGTTTGCACATCAACCAGGATGTGCTAAGTTTTAATAGCCATTACGAGTAACTTTATATGGGTAGTGCATCAATTTTGGATATCATGAATGTTTGAGATTTGGATGAGAGCTGAGGACCATTTGTCAGAAAAATAAATTAGCCCATATGATTTTGCACACAATTGAATTGAGAGATTTCCCTGAAGTCAATCCCCAGGCTAAGAAAACCTGTGTTTATGTAGTCAGAAAACCTCACGTTTGCATTTTATCACCTATTAACTTGAAGGTTTTTATCATCTGTTAATATACTGAATCCTTGCAAGTCTCTGAAATTGGTAATAAATTATTCCTATTTTGAGGAATATGCCTTGCCCAACTAAGAAGTAAGTGGTAATATATTTAGAGTAGAAATCAGATATTTTGGTTTCAAGTTGAGTGTTTCTTCCCCCCTATCAAATATCCACCAATACAAGCTGTGTCAACATTTCTGCATGAATCAGAGAACCCTGACAAATACCAACTGAATACCTGCTATGTGTCAGGCACTGTGCTAGGCACTTAGGATACATCAGGGAACAAAGACCAACCCTCCCGCTCCTGTGGAGCTCCAGACCCAAAATGAGGTCAGTGCCTTCCCAGCCTGAAAGCCTGGATTGGAACATGTTCTGGTCATGAAGTGTTGATTGCAGTGTTTGATGCTTAATGAAAAACCGTAATCCAGAAGGTATCATCCTAGGTACTAGTTGTTGTCAAAGATAAATTTCATGTCCACTAACACTGAACATTCCGCATCTTTCATCACTAATTATGTACTCCATTAATTTTCATTTCCCCCCCTTTTTTTGTTCTTCCATTTTAAAATTTTAAATCTGAAAGGCTCTCTGTTCCCCATCTCGCTAAAAGAAATAAGGTCCCAATACAACAGGTTGTTCAGAAGAAGACAAATAAAAACCAGACTGAGTGCTGAGAAACCCAGCACCCTCCCACCATACTGGTTCTGTCATTTGTGGTGTTCCTGTCTTTTCCTTGGGCCTCAGTTTCCTCACCTGTAAAGCAAGTCTGTGTGCTCCCATGCTCCTTCTCTGTCATAATGTGCTAAGAGGCTCTAGATGCCTGAGAGTGTTGAGCCTGAGAGAAAACCTTTATAATTGCAAGGTGGTGAGACATAGATGATGAGAGAAAATTCCCCCCCACAATTAGTAGCTGCCTCCTTGGCTCTAGGAACCAAACAGTTCTTAGCTGAGTGGGATGGAGGAGGCAGAGAAGGTGAGAGGCAGGACAAAAGCTTGTTTTTTTTGTTTTGTTTTGTTTTGTTTTTCAGCAGAAAAGGGGCAGAACAGATCAGGGGGCTGGTGGTGAATGTAGATGTCAGACTGTAGTTCCTTCTGAAAAGGGCAGTGCCTGCCAAGCCAGGGCTGCAACATGGTGGCCTTTTAAAAAGCAGACAGCCAGAGAGGCTGCCACCAGGCTCAAAAGTATGGGGCAGACTCAGGTTTGTTGGAGCAAACCTGGTCTGTGGGAGCAGAAAGGGGCCTGACTGCATTGGTGTCGATTCCCATCTTCTACTTTGCAGGTAGGGACACTGAGGTCCAGAGGGTGTGGTTGGGAGAGGGGACATGCCCATGGTCCCAGGGCTTGCAGTCAGCAGAGCTGTGCCTAGGGCCCAGGAACTTCCCATTTTTGTCTAAATCAAAACAAACTTTTTCTTTGTTCTGCTTATTGCTGCCTATAATAAAATCATTATTTTTCTCCCATCTGCTACTTGCTTAGCATCTCGGAATAAATAAAATGTGGTAATAACAGTTATCCCTTCTTGACAGCATGGAACCTGACACTTAAAAATTGAAGGTGTGACTCATTAAACCTCTAGGTATGTTTTTAAGAGTTATTTTGTAAATGATTAAGTGTTTATAATGAGAGTTGACAAAATTGTATCTTTGGTTTGAATTTTCAATTTAAATATACTCTCCTCCATTCAAATTCTTTCTCATTCTCCACCTGGTCCAAATTATCTCTCCAATGAGAATTAAAAGCTTTCTCCCTGTTTGTACCTAAAACATCACACTAGATTCTCACACACCTCCCCCACCCCCATTCATGCTTGGCCCTCCTGAATTGATTTATACTCCAGGACCCTCACCCCTTGCCAAGCCCCCACCCCCCGATCTATTGAAATGTGGTTATTGGTTAAAGCAATCCAGACTTTGTGCCTTGAGAACAAAGTAACCCCGGAGAAATTATTCAACTTCTCTGTGCCCAGTATGATCTTCTGGAAAAAGAATAATTCTTAACTGTCAGGTTATTGTAGAGCTAAATAAAAATAATACCTACTGTTTCTCCAACACCTGTTCTGTGCCAAAGCAAGTATTTTATGCATCTTAATTAACGCACTTATCCCAATTGTTCTTATCACTACCTCCATTTTATAGCTGAGGAAAAAGGGTCAGAGAAATCCCAGGATTGGCAGGTGGTGGAGCATTTGAATAACCAACCAGGTCTGTCTAACTTGAAGAACCATGTCCCTTTCTAGCATACCACATGGATTACTCTATAGCATTGGTTCTCAACCTGGGCCATTTGCCCCCCAGAGGACATCTGGCAATGTCTGGAGACAATTTTGATTGTCACAACTGGGGAGAGACACTATTGGCATCTAGTGGGTAGAGCCCAGGGATGCTGCTAAGCATTCTACAATGCACAGGGCAGTGCCCCACAAGGCATTATCTAGACCAAAATATCAATCGTGCCATGATTGAGAAACCCTGCTGTATTGCATTCCATTGTATGAATTTACCATAATTCATTCTGCTAAACGGACAAAATATGGTGCATGCAAAGGGTCAAGCGTACTGTAAACATTCAATAAATAATAGCAATCATTCTTATTGTTGCTACTTCTGGACCTACTTCATATCTTACCTCTCCTCTTTTCAGGTTATTCCTGATACCTGCTAGATGGGAGTAGCATTTCCCTCATCTCTTCCAATAACCCTTTACTTTCTTTAGTATTTGATACTCATTATTTATTGTAGCTATTTATACACATTCTTTATTCTCTTTGACAAGTTGCCAGTTTCCCAAGGGAGGACGTTGTGTATCTTTTATATCTCCCCATGTATTTAGTGTCAGCCCATCCTCATTGAATTTGAGAAACTGAACAATTTCCTAACGAAAAGTAGGCAGGAACTATAATGCCTATTTTATAGCTGAGGAAACAGGCTCAGAATGCCCAAGTTAATCAAGGCCACTGACTTACAGGTGATGGAGCTTGAACTAGATCCAATCTCAGAGTCCAGCATTATCTTGTTTAGCGGCTATTTATATAATCAACTACAAACCACCAGAATTGTAGTTCATTCTTTTAAAGAGAAGTGTCTAAGAGAACCTTTGGAATCAACAAGCAAAAATGATAAGGAAATTGGTTCCAATATGCAACTGATCTGGAAATGTCTATTGTGGGGTCCACAAAATGTAGCTATAGGGAGAGATTACCACAAATGCCAGACCACTGCAGAAAACTTATGGCAGAAGTGCAGGCATCTGGATATGAGGCCCGAATGTGAATTACCTAGCTGTGCAGTACTGGAAAAACTAAGGTTCCTCTTTGCTCCTCACCTTCCTCATCTGTCAAATGGGGGCATAATGCCCATCTTAGCCAGCAGGTAAGATGTCAGGTACAGTCAATCCACATTATTTACAGTAATCATGTTCTATAAAATCTCTCCAAATACTGAATTGGTGAATACTGAACTATTGCACCTAAGGGAAATATAGTGTTGGGTTGCTGTGAGGCTGTGATCACATTTTCTTCAACCGATCAGTATATAAACTTGGTTTATGTGTGTTTCTTTTAAATGCACCTTATTTAATATATATTGTTGATTCATTAATAGTGACTGCACAACCAACAGCACTTTATAACTCATGCCTGAATGAAGCTTATCTAACATACTTGTTTTCTCTGTGAGGCATAGCCTTACAAAAGCTTCTTGAGCTTAGGAACACTTGGGCAGCATTTCAGCACTATGCTTGGGTGCCATTTCGAACCAACAAAAAGCCCCAAAATGTGACAACATGGCACCAAATGTACCACAAAAAGGACACTGTTTATAGCATGGGAGCTGAAACAAAGAAGGCAGAGCATCACTTGTCAACCTTAGCTGGGAACATGCATGTCAGAATAACAGTTTCATCACTCTGCACATGTCTGTGAATGACCAATGAAAGCACATGAGTATTAGTTTCGGGTCACAAATAAATTTTAGCAATAGTAGAATTTGAAAGTACAGAATTCACGAATAATGAGAATCAACTGAGTGTGAGTTTTAAGGATTTGGGTGTTAATAAGAAAATGATGACAGGTAATTCACAAAGGAAGCCAACAAAAATGGCCAGTGAACATGTGGAGAGATGTTCAACATCACTACTCATCAAGAAAATGAGTCTTAAGACCACAATGCAATACCACTATACATCTACCAAAACAGCCAAAATGTTAAAGACCAGTGATACTAAACGTTGTCAAAGATGCGGAGCAGTGAACATTGGGGTGCATGTGCCCCTTCTTTTCACTACATCTGTATCTTTGGGGTAAATACCCAGTAGTGCAATCGCTGGGTCATAGGGTAGCTCTATTTTTAACTTTTTGAGGAACCTCCATACTGTTTTCCAAAGTGGCTGTACCAACTTGCATTCCCACCAACAGTATAGAGGGTTCCCCTTTCTCCACATCCTCTCCAACATTTGTTGTTTCCTGCCTTGCTAATTTTAAGGAGTTGAGATGCCCTTCAACAGATGAATGGATAAAGAAGATGTGGTTCATACATACAATGGAATATTACTCAGCCACCAGTAAGGATGAATACCCACCATTTGCATCAACATGGATGGAAGCGGAGGGGGTTATGCTAAGTGAAATAAGGTAAGCAGAGAAAGACAATTATCATATGGTTTCACTTATATGTGGAACATAAGGAACAGCATGGAGGACATTAGGAGAAGGAAGGGAAAATTGAATGGGGGGAAATCAGAGGAGGAGACAAACCATGAGAGACTGTGGAGTCCAGGAAACAATCTGAGGGTTTCAGAGGGGAGGGGGTGGGGAGTAGGCTAGCCCAGGGATGGGTATTAAGGAGGGTACATATTGCAATGAGCACCAGGTGTTATACGCAAACAATAATCATGGAACACTACATCGAAAACTAATGATGTAAAGTATTGTGACTAACATAACATAATTTAAAAAAAAGATGCAGAGCAGTGGGCACTCTGGGTACCACTGATGCAGGTGGTGCGATCAGTATAGCCATTTTGGAAACACATTTTACAGAATATCTGGAAGTTGAACATAGGCCAATGTTATGGGCCAAGATTTCCACACCAGATATGTACTCAGTAGAAATGTATACACGTTTGTTTATTTTTTTAATTTTTTTATTGTTGTTAATTCCCATACATTACTTCATTAGTTTTAGATGTAGTGTTGCATGATTCATTGTTTGTGCATAATACCCAGTGCTCCATGCAGAACGTGCCCTCCTCAATACCCATCACCAGGCTAACCCATCCTCCCACCCCCCTCCCCTCTAGAACCCTCAGTTTGTTTTTCAGAGTCCACCGTCTCTCATGGTTCATCTCCCCCTCCGATTTCCCCCCCTTCATTCTTCCCCTCCTGCTACCTTCTTCTTCTTCTTCTTCTTCTTCTTCTTCTTCTTCTTTTTCTTTCTTAATATATATTGCATTATTCGTTTCAGAGGTACAGATCTGAGATTCAACAGTCTTACACAATTCACAGCGCTTACCAGAGCACATACCCTCCCCAGTATCTATCACCCAGTCACCCCATCCCTCCCACCCCACCCCCCACTCCAGCAATCCTCAGTTTGTTTCCTGCGATTAAGAATTCCTCATATCAGTGAGGTCATATGATACATGTCTTTCTCTGTTTGGCTTATTTCGCTCAACATAATACCCTCCAGTTCCATCCACGTCATTGCAAATGGCAAGCTCTCATTCCTTTTGATGGCTGCATAATATTCCATTGTATATATATACCACCTCTTCTTTATCCATTCATCTGTCGATGGACATCTTGGCTCTTTCCACAGTTTGGCTGTTGTGGACATTGCTGCTATAAACATAGGGGTGCATGTACCCTTTCGGATCCCTACTTTTGTATCTTTGGGGTAAATACCCAGTAGTGCAATTGCTGGATCATATGGTAGCTCTATTTTCAACTTTTTGAGGAACCTCCATACTGTTTTCCAGAGTGGCTGTACCAGCTTGCATTCCCACCAACAGTGGAGGAGGGTTCCCCTTTCTCTGCATCCCCGCCAACATCTGTCATTTCCTGACTTGTTAATTTTAGCCATTCTGACTGGTGTGAGGTGGTATCTCATTGAGGTTTTGATTTGGATTTCCCTGTTGCTGAGCAATATTGAGCACTTTTTCATGTGTCTGTTGGCCATTTGGATATCTTCTTTGGAAAAATGTCTGTTCATGTCTTCTGCCCATTTCTTGATTGGATCCTTTGTTTTTTGGGTGCTGAGTTTAAGAAGTTCTTTATAGATTTTGGATACTAGCCCTTTATCTGATATGTCATTTGTAAATATCTTCTCCCATTCTGTCGGTTGTCTTTTGGTTTTGTTGACTGTTTCTTTTGCTGTGCAAAAGCTTTTTATCTTGATGAAGTCCCAATAGCTCATTTTTGCCCTTGCTTCCCTTGCCTTTGGCGATGTTTCTAGGAAGAAGTTGCTGTGGCTGAGGTCGAAGAGGTTGCTGCTTGTGTTCTCCTTTAGGGTTTTGATGGACTCCTGTCTCACATTGAGGTCTTTCACCCATTCTGAGTCTATTTTTGTGTGTGGTGTAAGGAAATGGTCCAGTTTCATTCTTCTGCATGTGGCTGTCCAATTTTCCCAACACCATTTGTTGAAGAGACTGTCCTTTTTCCATTGGACATTCTTTCCTGCTTTGTCAAAGATGAGTTGACCGTAGAGTTGAGGGTCCATTTCTGGGCTCTCTATTCTGTTCCATTGATCTATGTGTCTGTTTTTGTGCCAGTACCATGCTGTCTTGATGATGACAGCTTTGTAATAGAGCTGGAAGTCCGGAATTGTGATGCCGCCAGCTTTGCTTTTCTTTTTCAACATTCGTCTGGCTATTTGGGGTCTTTTCTGGTTCTATACAAATTTTAGGATTATTTGTTCCATTTCTTTGAAAAAAGTGGATGGTATTTTGATGGGGATTGCATTGAATGTGTAGATTGCTCTAGGTAGCATTGACATCTTCACAACATTTGTTCTTCCAATCCATGAGCATGGAACGTTTTTCCATTTCTTTGTGTCTTCCTCAATTTCTTTCATGAGTATTTTATACTTTTCTGAGTACAGATCCTTTGCCTCTTTGGTTAGATTTATTCCTAAGTATCTTATGGTTTTGGGTGCAATTGTAAATGGGATCGACTCCTTAATTTCTCTTTCTTCTGTCTTGTTGTTGGTGTATAGGAATGCCACTGACTTGTGTGCATTGATTTTATATCCTACCACTTTACTGAATTCCTGTATGAGTTCTAGCAGTTTTGGGGTGGAGTCTTTGGGGTTTTTCACATAAAGTATCATATCATCTGCAAAGAATGAGAGTTTGACTTCTTCTTTGCCGATTTGGATGCCTTTTATTTCTTTTTGTTGTCTGATTGCTGTGGCTAGGACTTCTAATACTGTGTTGAATGGCAGTGGTGACAGTGGACATCCCTGCCGCATTCCTGACCTTAGGCGGAAAGCTCTCAGTTTTTTCCCATTGAGAATGATATTTGCTGTAGGTTTTTCATAGATGGCTTTTATGATATTGAGATATGTACCCTCTATGCCTATACTCTGAAGACTTTTGATCAAGAAAGGATGCTGTACTTTGTCAAATGCTTTTTCTGCATCTATTGAGAGGATCATATGATTCTTGTTCTTTCTTTTGTTAATGTATTGTATCACGTTGATTGATTTGCGGATGTTGAACCAACCTTGCAGCCCAGGGATAAATCCCACTTGGTCGTGGTGAATAATCCTTTTAATGTACTGTTGGAACCTATTGGCTAGTATTTTGGTGAGAATTTTTGCATCCATGTTCATCAGGGATATTGGTCTGTAATTCTCCTTTTTGATGGGGTCTTTGGTTTTGGGATCAAGGTAATGGTGGCCTCATAAAATGAGTTTGGAAGTTTTCCTTCCATTTCTATTTTTTGGAACAGTTTCAGAAGAATAGGTATTAATTCTTCTTGAAATGTTTGGTAGAATTCCCCTGGGAAGCCATCTGGCCCTGGGCTTTTGTTTGTTGGGAGATTTTGGATGACTGCTTCAATTTCCTTAGTCGTTATAGGTCTGTTCAGGTTTTCTATTTCTTCCTGGTTCCGTTTTGGTAGTTGATACATCTCTAGGAATGCCTCCATTTCTTCCAGGTTATCTAATTTGCTGGCATAGAGTTGCTCATATATGTTCTTATAATTGTTTGTATTTCTTTGGTGTTGGTTGTGATCTCTCCTCTTTCATTCATGATTTTGTTGATTTGGGTCATTTCTCTTTTCTTTTTGATAAGTCTGGCCAGGGGTTTATCAATCTTGTTAATTCTTTCAAGAACCAGCTCCTAGTTTCGTTGATCTGTTCTACTGTTCTTTTAGTTTCTATTTCATTGATTTCTGCTCTGATCTTTATTATTTCTCTTCTCCTGATGGGTTTAGGCTTTATTTGCTGTTCTTTCTCCAGCTCCTTTAGGTGTAGGGTTAGGTTGTGTACTTGAGACCTTTCTTGTTTCTTGAGAAAGGCTTGTATTGCTATATACTTTCCTCTTAGGACTGCCTTTGCTGCATCCCAAAGATTTTGAACAGTTGTGTTTTCATTTTCATTGGTTTCCATGAATTTTTTTAATTCTTCTTTAATTTCCTGGTTGACCCATTCATTCTTCAGTAGGATGCTCTTTAGCCTCCATGCATTTGAGTTCTTTCCAACTTTCCTCTTATGATTGAGTTCTAGTTTCAAAGCATTGTGGTCTAAAAATAGGCAGGGAATGATCCCAATCTTTTGGTACTGGTTGAGACCTGATTTATGACCTAGAATGTGATCGATTCTGGAGAATGTTCCATGGGCACTAGAGAAGACTGTGTATTCCATTGCTTTGGGATGGAATGTTCTGAATATGTCTGTGAAGTCCATTTGGTCCAGTGTGTCAGAAATGTATACACATGTTTACCAAGTTACATGTGTATGAGGCAGTCATCTCTGATCACCTACAAGTAGTCAGAAACTAAATGTCAATCTAGTAGAATTTAAAAACAACCATGAAATATGATACAAGGGCAAGAATAGAAAGGCTGCAGCTATACTCAATAATATGGATTACTTTCATAAGCATGATTTCGAACCAAAGAAGACAGACATAAATGAGAGTGTATGCTGTAGAAGTCCATTTATATAAAGTTCAAAACCAGGCAACACCAGTCTATAGTGTTAGAACTGAGGTGAGTGTTTACTCTTGGGGCAACATCTACCGAAGTAGACATTGGGCTACTTCAAGGGGGCCAGTGGCCCTCTGTGACTTGATCTAGGTGTTCCACAGCATCCTCATTGTCTAAACATTTATTGAGCTGCATGCTATATGAATTATAGGAAAAACCTTGACCACTATTGACTAAAAGCCTTGATCACCAATGACTGATATCGTACCATGATGACAGCATTATCCTTGGTACATTGAATGGTTCCCAGAGGCACAAAGATGCTTGACATAGTCCAGTCTCCACCCTGCCCTTCTCTTGGGGGATCTTTCACAATGTACACTTGACCATGTTTACTTATAGTTCTGCAATGAAACAAGAGATGACAAAGAGTTCTCAGGGTTTATGCAACCCCTCCTTCCCAGGGGGCTTCCAAACAGATTGAGGTGTTGAGCATTCAGCTAGGGAAGTGGAAAACCAACCAGACCTGGTGTTGGAAAAACCAACTGCAGACCTTTTTTTAACATTCTGGCTTTGATCAAATATTGCAATTTTGCTCCAAGCAATTTTGCTCCTGATCATTTAACTCACATGTGGTGGCGAAAGCTACATTAATCGATCATGTTTTAAATTCATTGACATTCAGCCCAAACATTCTGGCCTTGTAAGAACAGTCCAATTTCCCGATGCGTGTAGGCAGCTGCTAAGCTCTTGCCCTGTGCTTCAGAGAGAGGAAAAGTCTCCCTTTGTGGAAAAGACAGAAATTCCTAAATCAAGAGGATGGGGAGGAGAAAGAGGAAGAGGAGAACAGGAGCAACAGGAAGAGAAGGAGGAGGAGAAGGAGGAGGAGGGAGGAAGGCAGGAGGATGGGGAGGCAGAACTAGTTAAAAATCCTTCTGTGCCCTTTTTCAGCTTTTCCATTCCAAAATTAGGGAGGAAGGCACCTGGCTGAGGGGTAAGGGGATAAGTGGAACCAGGGCAAGCTTTTATTTTATTATTATTTTTTTATTTTTTTATTTTTTTAAGATTTTATTTATTTATTTGAGAGAGAGAGAGAATGAGAGACAGACAGCATGAGAGGAGGAGGGTCAGAGGGAGAAGCAGACTCCCCGCCAAGCAGGGAGCCTGATGCGGGACTCGATCCCGGGACTCCAGGATCATGACCTGAGCCGAAGGCAGTCGCTTAACCAACTGAGCCACCCAGGCGCCCCAGGGCAAGCTTTTAATTAAGAGGCAGGGTGGCACAAAGAATAGAACATTAGTTTTGGAACCAGACAGATTGAAACTGCCACAAATCCACGTGTCACTTTGGACAAATTTCCTCACTTCTAGGCTTCTTAGTTTTCTCAGCTATAAAATGGGGATAATGTCTTAATCTTTCAAAGGCTGCTATATGAATTATAGGAAATGTACCTAATATAGGTGCTAGCACATTGCTTTACTTCCAGTAAAAGATAACTACTAGTATTCTTTAATTCTAGATATTGAATAGATTCAAAGATGAAAAGATAAAGAGGACACACACCTAGTCCCCTAGATGCTCACTGTATAGTAAATGAGATGTGATGTTACCTGGTTACTATAACAAAGCAGGATGATTATAAATCCATGTTTGATTACAGAATCATAATTATTCCTGTCCTCTAAGTAGAAAGCTTGAGGTCATTTCAACTCTTTTCCATCTCTCTATCCCCAATCTGATAGCACTGAGTCCTCTACTTGTACTGGTAAAATGTTTCTCAGATCAAATCTTTTATTTCTTTCTGTTCTTCCTGCCCTTGCCATAGTTCTGGACCTAATTCTCTCTACCCCAGGCTGCTGCAGTTCTTCTGGACTAATGTCCTCTAATCTTTCTCTATTTTGTTTTCTGAATAAGTTATCTTCTTAAAATAGCTCAAATTCTAATGGATATTTGATTGTCCCATATCATCTACTAAACGAGTTTTATTGTTTGTCTTAGTAGTCAGGGTTGTCAACATTTTGGCTCCAACCTCTCCTTTACTGGTGGTTTTCAAGCAGTGGTAATTCTGCTCCCCAGGGTAAAATTTTGGTTGTCACAAATTGGAAGAGGGTATGCTACTGGTATTCAGTGAGTAGAGGTCAAGAATGCTTTTGACATCTTACAATGCACAGGACAATCATCCACAACAGAGAATCATCTGACCCCAAATGTCAATAATGCCAAGATGGAGAAAACTTGCTTTATGGCTGAGGTGATCAGAGCCAGGCTGGAAAGAGAAAAAACTAAGTTCTAAGTTGCTATTGCTGGTCAACAGATGATAGACTGGGAGGAAGCAGGATGGACTGTGGGCAAGTGGACAGGTTCAGGAGTGAGTGTGCCCTTCTTTGACAAGATTTGCTCCATGGCAAGAAATGGGCATAAATGACAAAGGAATTGGGCTGCACTGGACAGCTGGGTCTTGGAATGACATTCCAGAGAACACTGGGGCAGTCTGCATTGAAGTGGTTAGGTTTTAGAAACAAGAGGAATTTTGCATTTTCTCTGGGGCATCTCTACCTCCCTTTTCTGTTAAGAAAGTACATATGGTAAACAGGTTAATCATCTCTCCCAGAGGTAGGGACAGAGATTTGTGGTAAGTAAATAAAAAGATACATAAGATCATTTCTGGAACTTCAAATTTATACATCAAAATATAAAATCAAATTAATTCAAGTAACACAAATTCAACAATAACAATGATGACAATACTAACAATTATGATAGTGGTTTAGATTAATATATCACCTTTAACCTGAAGAGTTGGATGAAATACAGGAGTCTGAATTAAGTTTCTGTAGTGACAGGGAAGGAAAGATGGCAGAGGAGTAGGGGACCCTATTTCAACTGGTCCCGGAATTGAGCTGGATATCTACCAGACCACTCTGAGCATCCATGAAACCAGCCTGAGATGTAAGAAGATCTGGATCTCTACAAGCAGAATATTCACAGGCGGTTGGTTTTGAGGTATGAAGCAGGGAGCCCTGATTCCGTGGGCAGATATCGGAGGATAAACGGCAGCGGAGGGTGCCTGGTGTGGGGATCCTACACCGCCGGTGAGCGACAGCCTCGCGCGCTGGGGACGGGGCACAGACTCGCAGACCGGTAGCAGCGGGGAAAGGACTTTAGGGCAGCCCCCGGGGCAGAAACCCAGAGCAGTGGGGTCGCACCTGCGAACTGGGGGCGGCTGGCAATTTTAGAAGCACAAAGGGCAGAGATGCACCCCGACCTGGAGACAGGACTGGGAGCACTGCGGAGGGGCACACAACCCAGGCCGCTGCAGTTTATAGCAGCATGGACAGAAACGGAGACGGTGTGGCCTGGAGAGCTCACTGAAGAACAGACTGCGATCTCTCTGCTCTGAAGCAGAGGGTTGGAAACGGTCTCTTCTGCTCTGACTCACGGAAGAGACACAGAAAGCCACCAGGGAAAACCGCCAGAGAACAAAAGCCCCCAAAACTGTTTCCCACTGAGCCCATCCCCCACCATAGGCGGGCAGGGCAACTCCGCCCAAACAGGGTTGCCTGAGTAACAGCGCGGCAGGCCCCTCCCGCAGAAGACAGGCTAGACAGGCTGGGAAAACAAGAGGCCAGCAACCCTAAGGTCCCAGAAAACAGAGGCATCTTGTTTGGGTTCTGGTCAATAATTTGGACTCTATACATTCCCTCAAACACCCATCAACAGAATGACTAGGAGGAGGAGCCCCAAAAATAGAAAAGACTCAGAGATTATGACTTATGCTGCAGATTTACAAATGGATGCAGATATAACCAAGATGTCGGAGATGGCATTCAGGCTAGCAATTGTGAAGACAATGGCTAGAATGGAGAAATCAATTAATGGCAACATAGAGTCTCTAAGGGCAGAAATGAAAGCTGAATTGGCAGAACTTAAAAATGCTATCAATGAGATCCAATCCAATCTAGATAATCTAACAGCTAGGGTAACTGAGGCAGAAGAACGAATAAGCGACCTGGAAGACAATATAATAGATAAAAAGGGAAAAGAGAAGGCCAGGGAAAAACAACTCTGAATCCATGAAAATAGAATCAGAGAAATAAGTGACACCGTGAAGCATTCCAAGGTCAGAATAATGGGAATCCCAGAGGGAGTAGAGAGAGAGAGAGGACTAGAAGATGTATTTGAGCAAATCGTAGCTGAGAACTTCCCTAATCTGGGGAAGGAAACAAACATTCGCATCCTAGAGGCAGAGAGGACCCCTCCCAAGATCAAGGAAAACAGGCCAACACCCCGACATGTAATAGTAAAACTTGCAAATCTTAGAACCAAGGCAACCATCTTAAGGGCAGTTAGGGAGAAGAGATTCCTTATTTACAGAGGGAGGAACATCAGAATAACGTCAGACCTATCCACAGAGACCCGGCAAGCCAGAAAGGCCTGGCAAGACATATTCAGGGTACTAAATGAGAAGAACATGCAGCCAAGAATACTTTATCTGGCAAGGATTTCATTTAGAATGGATGGAGAGATGCAGAGCTTCCACGACCAGCAGAAACTGAAAGAATATGTGACCACTAAGCCAGCCCTGCAAGAAATATTAAGGGGTGTTCTATAAAAGGAGAAAGACCCCAAGAGTGATATACAACAGAAATTTACAGGGACAATCTATAAAAACAATGTCTTCATAGGCAACATGATGACAATTAATTTCATATCTTTCAATAATCACTCTCAACGTGAATGGCCTAAATGCTCCCATAAAACGGCACAAGATTGCAGATTGGATAAAAAGACAGGACTCATCCATATGCTGCCTACAAGAGACTCATTTTGAACCTAAAGATACATCCAGACTGAAAGTGAAGGGATGGAGATCCATCTTCCATGCCAGTGGACCTCAAAAGAAAGCTAGGGTAGCAATTCTTAATATCAGACAAATCAGATTTTAAAGTAAAGTCTGTAATAAGAGACACAGAAGGACACTATATCATTCTTAAAGGGCCTATCCAAAAAGAAGATCTAACAATTGTAAATATCTATGCCCCCAACATGGGAGCAGCCATCTACATAAGCCAACTGTTAACCAAAATAAAGAGTCATATTGATAACAATACGTTAATTGTAGGAGACCTCAACACTCCACTCTCAGCAATGGACAGATCATCTAAGCAGAAAATCAACAAGGAAACAAGAGCTTTGAATGATACATTGGGCCAGATGGACCTCATAGATATTTACAGAACATTCCACCCTAAAACAACAGAACACTCATTCTTCTCGAGCATGCATGGAACTTTCTCCAGAATAGACCATATACTGGGTCATGAATCAGGTCTCAACCAATACCAAAAGATTGAGATTATTCCCTGCATATTCTCAGACCACAATGCTTTAAAACTGGAACTCAAATCACAAGAAAAAATTTGGCAGAAATTCAAACACTTGGAAGCTAAAGACCACTCTGCTCAAGAATGTTTGGGTCAACCAGGAAATCAAAGAAGAACTTAAACAATTCATGGAAATCAATGAGAATGAAAACACATCAGTCCAAAACCTATGGGATACTGCAAAGGCGGTCCTAAGGGGGAAATACATAGCCATCCAAGCCTCACTCAAAAAAATAGAAAAATCCCAAATTCACCAACTAACTCTACACCTTAAAGAACTAGAGAAAAAGCAACAAACAATGCCTAAGCCACGCATTAGAAGAGAAATAATTAAAATTAGAGCAGAAATCAATGAATTAGAAACCAGAAACACAGTAGATCAGATCAATGAAACTAGAAGTTGGTTCTTTGAAAGAATTAATAAGATCAATAAACCACTGGCCAGACTTACCCAAAAGAAAAGAGAAAGGACACAAATTAATAAAATTATGAATGAAAGGGGAGAGATCACAACTAACACCAAGGAAATAGAAACAATTATTAGAAATTATTATTATTATTATTTTTTAAAGATTTTATTTATTTATTTATTTGAGAGAGAGAGAGAAACAGCATGAGAGGAGATAGGGTCAGAGGGAGAAGCAGGCTCTCTGCCGAGCCGGGAGCCTGATGTGGGACTCGATCCCAGGACTCCGGGATCATGACCTGAGCCGAAGGCAGTCACTTAACCAACTGAGCCACCCAGGCGCCTCAATTATTAGAAATTATTATCAACAACTATATGCCAATAAACTGAGCAATCTGGATGAAATGGAGGCCTTCCTGGAAACCTATAAGCTGCCAAGACTGAAACAGGAAGAAATTGACAACCTGAATAGGCCAATAACCAGTAACGAGATTGAAGCAGTGATCAAAAACCTCCCAAAAAACAAGAGTCCAGGGCCTGATGGATTCCCTGGGGAATTCTTCCAAACATTCAAAGAAGAAATAATACCTATTCTACTGAAGCTGTTTCAAAAAATAGAAACAGAAGGAAAACTTCCAAACTCATTCTGAGGCCAGCATTACCTTAATCCCCAAACCAGGCAAAGACCCCATCAAAGAGGAGAATTTCAGACCAATATCCCTGATGAATATGGATTCCAAAATCCTCAACAAAACCCTAGCTAATAGGATCCAACAATACATTAAAAGGATCATCCACCACGGCCAAGTGGGATTTATCCCCGGGATGCAAGGGTGGTTCAACATTCGCAAATCAATCAGTGTGATAGAACACATTAATAAGAGGAGGGAGAAGAACCATATGGTCCTCTCAATTGATGCAGAAAAAGCATTCGACAAAATACAACATCCTTTCCTGATTAAAACTCTCCAGAGTATAGGGATAGAGGGAACATTCCTCAAGTTTATAAAATCCATCTATGAAAAATCCACAGCGAATATCATCCTCAATGGGGAAGAGCTGAGAGCCATTCCTTTAAGATCAGGAACACATCAAGGATGCCCACTCTCACCACTATTGCTCAACATAGTACTAGAAGTCCTAGCAACAGCAATCAGACAACAAAAAGAAATAAAAGGTATTCAAATTGGCAAAGAAGAAGTCAAACTCTTTCTTTTTGCAGATTATATGATACTTTATGTGGAAAACCCAAAAGACTCCACCCCCAAATTACTAGAACTCATACAGCAATTCAGTAACGTGGCAGGATACAAAATCAATGCACAGAGATCAGTTGCTTTCTTATACACTAACAACACAACTGTAGAAAAAGAAATTAGAGAAACAATTCCATTTACAATAGCACCAAAAACCATAAGATACCTCAGAATAAACCTAACCAAAGAGGTAAAGGATCTATACTCTAGGAACTACAGAGCGCTCATGAAAGAAATTGAAGAAGACACAAAAAGATGGAAAAATATTCCATGCTCATGGATCGGAAGAATAAACATTGTTAAAATGTCTATGCTACCCAGAGCAATCTATACCTTTAATGCCATCCCAATCAAAATTCCAATGACATTTTTCAAAGTGCTGGAACAAACAATCCTAAAATTTGTATGGAATCAGAAAAGACCCCAAATCGCCAAGGAAATGTTGAAAAAGGAAAACAAAGCTGGGGCATCACATTGCCCGATTTCAAGCTATATTACAAAGCAGTGATCACCAAAACAGCATGGTACTGGCACAAAAACAGACATACAGACCAATGGAACAGAATAGAGAACCCAGGTATGGACCCTCAACTCTATGGTCAAATAATCTTTGACAGAGCAGGAAAAAACATGCAATGGAAAAAAGACAGTCTCTTCAATAAATGGTGCTGGGAAAATTGGACAGCCATATGCAGAAGAATGAAACTCGATCATTCTCTAACACCATTCAGAAAGATAAACTCAAAGTGGATGAAAGACCTCAATGTGAGACAGGAATCCGTCAAAATCCTAGAGGAGAACATAGGCAGTAACCTCTTTGACATCGCCCACAGCAACTTCTTTCAAGATACATCTCCAAAAGCTAGTGAAACAAATGCAAAAATGAACTTTTGGGACTTCATCAAGATAAAAAGCTTCTGCACAACAAAAGAAACAGTCAACAAAACAAAGAGGTAACCCACAGAATGGGAGAAGATATTTGCAAATGACACTACAGATAAAGGGCTGGTATCCAAGATCTATAAAGAACTTCTCAAACTCAACACCCAAAAAACAAATAATCAAGTCAAAAAGTGGGCAGAAGATATGAAAAGACACTTCTCTGAAGAAGACATACAAATGGCTAACAGACACATGAAAAAATGTTCATCATCATTAGCCATCAGGGAAATTCAAATCAAAACCACACTGAGATACCACCTTACACCAGTTAGAATGGCAAAAATGGACAGGGAAAGAAACAACAAATGTTGGAGAGGTTGTGGAGAAAGGGGAACCCTCTTACACTGTTGGTGGGAATGCAAGTTGGTACAGCCACTTTGGAAAACAGTGTGGAGGTTCCTCAAAATTTTAAAAATAGAGCTACCCTATGACGCAGCAATTGCACTACTGGGTATCAACCCCAAAGACACAGATGTAGTGAAAAGAAGGGCCATATGCACCCCAATGTTCATAGCAGCAATGTCCTCAATAGCCAAACTGCGGAAAGAGCCGAGATGCCCTTCAACAGATGAATGGATAAAGAAGATGTGGTCCATATATACAATGGAATATTACTCAGCCATCAAAAAGGATGAATACCCACCTTTTACATCAACATGGATGGGACTGGAGGAGATTATGCTAAGTGAAATAAGCCAAGCAGAGAAAGTCAATTACCATATGGTTTCACTTATTTGTGGAACATAAGGAATAGCATGGAGGACACCAGAAGGAAGGGAAAAATGTGTGTGTGTGGGGGATTGGAGGGAGAGGTTAACCATGAGAGACTATGGACTCTGAGAAACAAACAGGGTTTTAGAGGGGAGGGGGGAGGGGGTATTGGTTAGCCCGGTGATGGGTATTAAGGAGGGCACGTACTGCATGGAGCACTGGGTGTTATACGAAAACAATGGATCGTGGATCACCACCTCAAAAACTAATGATGTATTGTATGGTGACTAACATAACATAATAAAAATTTTAAAAAAAAGTTTCTATAGTGACATAAGAAACTGTGTGACAAAACCTTTAGTGATGCTATTTTCAGATAAAATATAAATTTCTAAAGTTCCAGATGCAAGGCAGTAGAAAGTTGTTGTTGTTGTTTTTTAAATAAGCCACATAAGGGAAATTTAATGATAAGATTTATGCAATGAAGACACCTAGAGGGTCACAGACACACACCTTCCCAGTATGTGAATAAGCAGAGTTGAATTTCTTAGGTTGCTGCAGCTGATTTGTACTTGCATTGGGACCTCTGTGAGGTGACATGGATAATTAATCACTAATATTATTATTAATATCTCTTAATATAGAAGATGGACCATTGTGTATCTAAATTGCACCCTGCCTCAGATGTTACCTAATTAAAAAAACTGAGACCAACAGTCAGAGAGAAATATTAATGGCATGCAATTTAGTTTAAAACTCAGTCCACAAAGAGATCTCAAAAATAATTGTATGTTTTGCCATGAGGAATACCTGTTATGCAAAAACCATTTCAGTACCAACTCCCTTGCTCTTCAGATCAAATAAATGTCTGTTCTATATTAACATGCTTATTTGATCTCAGGTTGTCAATAAGACCATTAGAGAACTTGCAGCTTTGGAGACTGGAGGGAACAGTAAAGACACCAGTATAAATTAGAGGGTGAAATGAGGAATTTATTTTTAACTCATGGAGGATTGGACTTTAAAGAGACACTACTTTAGGTCTGAAATGGAAGGTTTGCAACAAGAAAAAAGGAAAGTTGAATGGGATTACCATCCCAATCTTGGTTTTGCAAGATGCTTTCTAAATGACGATAGCTTACATTTGGATAATACTGAGCAGTTTATATGTGGGGCACTTAGACATGAGTTATTTCATTTGATGTTCAATGCAACCCCACCAACAGGCAGGACAGAAGTTAGCATTCCCATTTTCCAGATTAAGAAACAAATGATTCAGAAAAGACAAGTGACTTCCCCAAAGTCACACAGTAAAATACCCCATCCCTACCCAGCCGTATCTAAAGTAGGATTTTTTTTTTTTCTATTGTACCTATTACACTCACCTCTAAACTGGTATTTTAAAATGATATGTGTAAAAGGCATTGTTCATTAGGGAAGTACGGTATGGTATATATGCTCTTTCCGAATCTAGGCTCTCAATTGCTCCTCACAACAACCCTCCAAGCTAAGTTTTATTATCTTGAATTTGAAGATTAAAACATTAAGGCTCAAAAAAGCTTAAGGAATTTGCCCAAGGTCACCATTTGGGGGGCATGGCTGAAACTCAAGCCCATGTGTTCTGAACCCAAATTCAATGTAATGTTCAATTATTCTGAAATGCAGCTGAAATCTTAGTGGACGTGATTCCTAGGACTATTTGACTTTCAATAAAACACTTGGAACTCTCATGTCTTTAACGAACCAGATAGATGAATCTGTTATCTAGAAATTTCAGGTTCTGCCAGGGATAGAGAAGGATTTCATTTTTGCCTAGGCTGCCTTTCCAAGTGTCTTAAACCCTAGTGTGTAGGTTTAGGACATCCTCATGGAAAAACTGACAAATGTGATTCCATTGTCCAATGAGGAAAAAAAAAAAAGTAAACATGCAAAACAAATGCCCAGTATACCTTTTTTCCTGGGAGACTGGAGCAGGGAGAGGCTATAAAGAAGTCATTTATCATTTTAAAGGTGTCTGTGTCCCTTTAAATGCAATCTGTAATGACTTATGACTCCAGCGACCCTTCTTGATTACTGCCTGTTGCCATTCATTATCACCATGGAAACAGCACTGTTGCCAGCTGTGTGCTTGGTGGTGGGGTGGAGCCGGAGCTGTTGAGTAGGGACAAGAGGCTAGTACATGTGAGACTCTGGATTTATGGACGTTTTTTGTTTTTTTGTTTCTTTTTTCGCAAGAGAAGAGAAACTGTGGGGACATGGCTTCATCCTTCCCACAGCAAGCCCCTAGGTGGGGTGTAATCCAGAAGGGAACACCAGAGCAGATGGTCTTAGTATCCTCGTCTCTCTCTGGGAAGAAAATTAGATGAGATCAGAAACACTCCAGTCTGGATGATAATCCACCAGGCAGCAGAAGGCATGAGGAAGGGGCAAACTGTGTGCAAATTTCGTTAACACAATTTCTCATGGAGATTCTTCAAGCCTTTGAGCCAATCTTCTCAGCTGCCTCATTCCTAAACCTCTAGTGTATCACATCTCCAAGAGTGACTGCAAAATCCATCTAGCTTTCCCATACCTGATTCAGTCTTAATTTCATTCCTATCTTCCTTCTCATTTGGTTTTCTGCCCCTCTCTTTGCTCCTTCTTATATATGCCCCTTAGCCCATTTTGCCCACCTGCTTTCTCTCATCTCCCTTCATAGCTAATGAATGATCCTAGCAAGATAGACCAGGAAGGGGAGGTGACATAATCTATTATTATGTCAACCCCCTCCTGTTATAGACAAGAAAACTGACCTCCAAAGTGGTTTTAGGAATTTCCCAAAGCCATCAGAGATCTCTTGGCAGACTAAGTACTAAAACCCAGGTCTCTAAATTCCTAGTCTAGTGCTTCTTTTTAGCACAGGGTATTTGTTCTTATTCCCCCCTTGCTTCGTAGGCTAATTCTCTGCCATATAAAGTATAGCCAAATCTCAACTCTCTAGGTCAATTATTATTTAGTGCAGAGTAATCCTTGCTTTCATGGAGTGTATTTCTCTCTGCGGTATTTGGTTCGCTCCAGAGACATTAGAGGGTTCATTCTCATGAGATTCTCAAGAGGGAGGGGAGCAGAGCCAAAATGGCTTAGTCATCTTTCTTCTTTATTTAGAGTCCCAGGACATGGAAGAGCTCAAAATAGGTATATAAAAAAGGGATAGAAAAATCAGAGTATGATTACTCTGCACTGTTGAACTCTGCTTGGGCTCCAGGATGCTGGGGGAATGAGAAACACCATCTCTAAGTTTGCTGCAAAGATGTTTCACACAAACATTATTTGGTTAGCAAAGGCATTTTTTTACACACAAGATGGCATTCAACTTCCAAGAACTCTGGAGAATGCCCACAATTGATGTCTGGTGTTAAGCTGGAGGCAGGATGGTAAAGTAAAAGTGCACAGAACTTGAGAGACTGTTGATCTGGATCCCAGTCCTGACTCTGCAGCTGAGCTCACAACAAGGCCGTGATTAAGCCCCTAACTTCCCTTGACCTCTGTGTCTTTGTGATGTCAGGTATGGGCCCTAGAAGACCTTTTCCAACTTCAGTCTAATAGTAATGATAACAGCAGAGGCCAGGAATTTTTTAGCCCTACTGTGTACCTCGGGACTTTGCAAGCATCATTATCTCACTAATGCTTACAGTCTCTCACAGAGGTAGGTATTCTTTCCCAAATTAGAAATAATGAAAGGGGTTCAGAGAGATTAAGGAATTTGCCTAGGGTAATTACATATTCATCTAAACAGTAGAGCTAGGATCCATGCCCAGGTCTATAAGGCCAACACCATGTCACCAAATGACAATGTCTTTGAACATCCTATGATTTTGCTATTTTGATATCTTCAAAGACACATATTAATTTATTCAATGAATATTTACTAAGTGCCTAATAGATGCAATTATTTTCTTTGTAATATTTTTATTTTAGACTTACACAAAGCAATGAATACTTTTACCACCTCTCCTGAAGGTAACTTGTCTCTTTCGATGGTACTTTGTTTGATATTAAGATAGCCAGTCCAGTTTTTGTTTGATTAGCATGGCATGCTTCTTCATCCTTTTACCTGTAACCTGTCTGAGTTTTTGTCCTTTTTTTTTTTAAAGATTTTATTTATTTATTAGAGAGGGAGGGAGAGAGAAACAGCATGAGAAGGGAGAGGGTCAGAGGGAGAAGCAGGCTCCCCGCTGAGCCAGGAGCCCGATGTGGGACTCGATCCCAGGACTCCAGGATCATGACCTGAGCCGAAGGCAGTTGCTTAACCAACTGAGCCACCCAGGCGCCCTGAGTTTTTATCCTTAAAGCATGTTTCTAGTGTATGTTTGGGTTTTGTTATTTTATCCATTCTGACAATCTCTGCCTTTTAAATGGAGTAGTGCTGTGATTTATATTTAATGTAATTGTTAATATGATTTGGTTTAAGGCTACTACTTGCTATTTGCTTAATATTTGTCCCATCTTTTCTTTGTCCCCTTTCATCTCTTTTCTGATTTGCTTTGGGTTGAGCAGTTTTCATGATTTCATCTTTTTTTTTTTTCATGATTTCATCTTATCTCTTTTGTTAGCTGATTAGGTAAGGTTCTTTGCTGTGTTATTTTAATGGTTGCTTTAGAGTTTATACTATAACTTAACAGAGTTTACCTTCAAATGATATTATACTGATTCATGCATAGGAGAACCTTAAAATAGTATGTTTTCATTTCTTCTCATACATTTTACTTCTACTTATGCCAACAGCCCCAAAATGCATTTTTTTTTGCTTTAAATGGCCAATTATATTTTTAAAATTTTAAAACTTATTTTTTTCAGTGCAGCATTAGGTTCAGGGCGAAATTGAGAGGAAGGAATTATATGCAACCTTTTAAGGAGCTGGGGATATAGTGATGAACAAAAGACAAAACCTCTGTCCTCCTGGAGCTCACAGATTATTTTATGTATTAGATAAACACACACACAACTTTAAATAGAGGTCATTTGCTCTGAAAAAAACAAATAAGGTGGTGGGGTAAAACCAGTTTAAGTGGCTTCCCTGAGTGGGTGACATATAGGCTGACACCTGAAACCTAAGAATGAAACAGCTATTTAATGAGTTGAGAGAGAAGGATGTCAGATGGGGAAGAACAAAGAGAGAGTCCCAGGAGGGAAAAAGAGTTTAGGAAGTTTGAGGAGGAGCAAGTAGATTGGGAGACAAGGTGGCGGGGGTGGGGGGTGGTGTGTCCTAGGGAGCAAAGAAGGTGGAGGGTGATTTGCTCAGAAGGTTAGATAGGAGCCAGATGAGTACAGCCTTAAAGGTGCTGTGAAGACACAGGGCTCCATTTTAAGTGTTTGGAGACATAAAAACAAAAAACAAAAAACCCCAAAACTACACATATACAACCAAGATGTACGTATATGAATATACCTTCTCTGGAGGATAAACATGAAATAGTTTTAGTTCTTCCTATAACTACTCCAACTATACTCTGCAAAAATCTCATTAACATCTTGGTCTTGTTCCTTTACTTCTGAGCCACTTTAAGATATTAGAACACTAGCTATTATATTCATTTCTCAGACCCAAATGCTTTAGTGTTAATGTCAAACTCTCCTTATGATTTCCATCTTCTCACCTCCCCACTACAGATCAGACCTATCCAAGTTTCTAGTGTAGGAGCCAGCAAAGTTTTTCTGTAAAGGGACAAAAAGTAAATATTTTAGGCTTTGTAGGCCATATGTTCCCTGTCGCAACTACTCAACTCTGCAGTTATAGTGTGAAAGCAACCATAGACAATACATAAATGAATGAGTGTGGCTGTATTCCAATAATACTTTATTTATACACACTGAAATTTGAATTTCATATAATTTTCAGATGTCTTGAAATTTTCTTCTTTTTTCCTAACCTGGCTCATAGGCCAAATGGAAACAGGATTTGGCCCACAGGCCAAAGTTTTCAGATGCCTGCTCAGGGGATTTGTAACTAGAGGATGTGTATGGGTTATATGGCCCACTTTTGACACAATTTACCCCTCCTGTGTTTTTAATGTCTCCTCTCTGCTGAGCTGAACCAGGGGAGACAGAAGCCTTTAAATGCCAACCCATGGTTAGTTTACTGTATTCTCATTGTTGGATGCCACCGCTCCTTAAGCTAACATTGAATGGGAGAAACAGAAACTATTGATGTCCATTCATGTCCCCTCAGTCCATATATTTTTCATGTAAGTTGGCTGATTTTTGACTGCCAGCATCTATATTCCTTTGCCTGAGGGTTTTCACTGGCTGCTGGAGCTTATTCTTCCTATGCAGTAGTAGGTGGAAGTGGTTGGGAATTAATATTCCTCTAAAACAGCCCTCAAGCTTTCTGCAAGCAATGACTGACAGGAGGGGGTGGATAAAACCACCAGCTCCCTCTCTTTATGGATAATCCTGAGGCATGTGTTCCATACTGACCTCAATAGGATTTAGCGACTATTGTCCTCAGTGGTAACTTGCTTCATAGCTCATTGTTTATTGATTGCCTTCCTAACCCCATTTCACATCCTTACTCCCCTACAGATATTTTTATGTTTAAGATCACCTCTCTAATAAACTACTTGAACTTTAATCCTTGTCTCAATGTCTGGTCCTAGGGGAATCTAAACCAAGAGAATGGGCATCTAGATCCTGTGTGTCAACCAGTGTCCAGTACTGGCCCCCTTTTGTAACACATAATGGGAGCTTTGAAGGTCTCCAACAGGGTCTGTCTGTGAATGGTTAGAAGGGAATGTTGTTCAAATATCTGAGATTTATCACAGAGAGGAAAAATTTGATTTAAATCCATGTAGCTCTAGAGGACAAAAATAGGACCATTAGAGACATGTATGGAAGGAACAGCTCAGATAAGGAAGAATTTTTATAGTCACAGTTATCATGAATTAACTTATTCTAGCTCATGAGTCAGTGAGCTCCTAATCAATGGATATATCCACAGAAAGTTGGTGGGGGGACTTCTTGATGGGAATACTAAATAGTATCCTATCAACCGACTGATGTTAAACTGGAATATCCTTTAAGATGCCTTCATACTCTTGCATTCTTGCATCTTGGAATTAAATGTTGGAATCCTGAAGCACTGGGCATGGCAAACAAACCAAATGTCAGGACTTGATGCATCACAGAAAAGAAACTTTATCCAAACTCTGATGACAGAGTTTAGGAAATTGTTCCTTATCCCAAGCCTCATAAATTGTTTCATAAGATAGTTTCCCAAGTATCTGGAAATTGTTAATGTGGAAAACAGTGACTCCTAGCCCAGTCTGACACCTCTTCATACCTGCAGAGAAATCTATCCAGAGTTGGACAACCATAATCTCCTTCAGGAAGAATTATGGCACTATTATCTTGCCCTCTAGTGTCTTTGTCTCTCCTTCCTCTCAGAGAAAACTGTGGGCAAAAAAGTAAAATATTTTATTGCTCTCAAAATCATGTCAAATATTTATTGGGGTAATTCTCCAGTTTTCACTGCCAATTGCAAGCCCTGGTCATGTTATAAATCTTATTAGTGTCATACTCACTGAGGAGGCCAGTATGACTTGGGCACTTGGTCAGCAGGTCTTTCTTATTCCCTAGAGAATGGGACTTTAAAATTTCATGTGGAAGCTGGCAAGGGTGATGGAGATTAGGGGTTGACCAAAAAGTACCAGAAAGAGAATGAATCATATACAGTCTTAAGGGATGGAGTTAGAGATATTCCAGAGAATGTCAGAACTAAATCTTGTCCTTCGGTGTGGATGGACAGGAATGGAACAGCACATAAGCCATGATGCCAGATAACCAGAGTTTTTGTCTCAGTTCTGTCTCCATTTCACCAAAATAACAACAGGTAAGCCACTTTCCTTCTCTGAGTTCTCATTTTTCATCTGTAAAATAAAGAGATTGGACCATTAATTGCTAAGTTCTCTTCAGCTTTGAAATTCTGTGATTTATAGCTAATTCTGTTCTTATCCTTATCCTAAGTGTTTTTCCTATACATTTACTCAATAATGGAGATGAATACACATATGGCATATATATAGTTTGTGTGTGTG
The DNA here is from genome assembly GCF_011800145.1 of Mirounga leonina. Taxonomy (NCBI): domain Eukaryota; kingdom Metazoa; phylum Chordata; class Mammalia; order Carnivora; family Phocidae; genus Mirounga; species Mirounga leonina. The sequence goes on along the minus strand of NW_023270433.1, from coordinate 16,380,861 downwards.
TATACACATTTGTTAATACATGTAGGTTTAGTGTAGATGGTTGTTTGTGTTCATATAAACATACACTTACAAATAAATACACACAATCATATGCGTAGGGATGTGTGTGTGTTTATATATATATAGACACACACAAGTATAAAATATGTTTGTGTAAAAGGAAAGAAGAAAGGAGAATGAAGGATATCTAGTGGAGGGATACAATGCCAAAATAAGTTAGAAGTATAGAAAAGAATCACCTCACCTTTATCAGTTGAAGGAGGCTTCCCGAAGGAGGTAGAATTTCATTAATTACTCAACTGATGAATGCTAAAATCTAGATGGGTTGATGGTGATGGGTAGTGTACAGTCATATCATTAACACAAATAATATCTTGATAGCAGACTCAGATTTGGATGTGACAACTCTTTTAAAATGGCATTAAATGAGCAACTATATGCCAGCAAATTAGATAATCTGGAAGAAATGGATGTATTCCTAGATATGCATAAACTACCAAAACTGAACCAGGAAGAAATAGAAAACCTCAACAGACCTATACCCACTAAGGAAATTGAAGCAGTCATCAGAAATCTCCCAACAAACAAAAGCCCAGGGCCAGATGGCTTCCCAGGGAAATTCTACCAAACATTTAAAGAAGAATTAATACCTATTCTTCTGAAACTGTTCCAAAAAATAGAAATGGAGGGAAAACTTCCAAGCTCGTTTTATGAGGCCACCATTACCTTGATCCCAAAACCAGACAAAGACCCCATCAAAAAGGAGAACTACAGACCAATATCCTTGATGAACATGGACGCAAAAATTCTCACCAAAATACTAGCCAATAGGTTCCAACAGTACATTAAAAGGATTATTCACCACGACCAAGTGGAATTTATCCCTGGGATGCAAGGTTGGTTCAACATCTGCAAATCAAACAATGTGATACAAAACGTTAATAAAAGAAAGAACAAGAACCACATGACCCTCTCAATAGATGCAGAAAAAACATTTGACAAAGTACAGCACCCTTTCTTGATCAAAACTCTTCAGAGTATAGTGATAGAGGGTACATACCTCAATATCATAAAAGCCATCTTTGAAAAACCCACAGTGAATAGCATTCTCAGTGAGGAAAAACTGAGAGCTTTCCCACTAAGGTCAGGAATGCAGCAGGGATGTCCACTATCACCACTGCTATTCAACATAGTATTAGAAGTCCTAGCCACAGCAATCAGACAACAAAAAGAAATAAAAGGCATCCAAATCGGCAAAGAAGTGAAACTCTCACTCTTTGCAGATGATATGATACTTTATGTGGAAAACCCAAAAGACTCCCCTCAAAACTGCTAGAACTCATACAGGAATTCAGTAAAGTGACAGGATATAAAATCAATGCACAGAAGTCAGTGGCATTCCTATACACCAACAACAAGACAGAAGAAAGAGAAATTAAGGAGTCGATCCCATTTACAATTGCACCCAAAACCATAAGATACTTAGGAATAAATCTAACCAAAGAGGCAAAGAATCTGTACTCAGAAAAGAATAAAATACTCATAAAAGAAATTGAGGAAGACACAAAGAAATGGAAAAACGTTCCATGCTCATGGATTGGAAGAACAAATATTGTGAAGTGTCCATGCTACCTAGAGCAATCTACACATTCAATGCAATCCCCATCAAAATACCATCCACTTTTTTCAAAGAAATGGAACAAATAATCCTAAAATTTGTATAGAACCAGAAAAGACCCCAAATAGCCAGACGAATGTTGAAAAAGAAAAGCAAAGCTGGCGGCATCACAATTCCGGACTTCCAGCTCTATTACAAAGCTGTCATCATCAAGACAGCATGGTACTGGCACAAAAACAGACACATAGATCAATGGAACAGAATAGAGAGCCCAGAAATGGACCCTCAACTCTACGGTCAACTCATCTTTGACAAAGCAGGAAAGAATGTCCAATGGAAAAAGGACAGTCTCTTCAACAAATGGTGTTGGGAAAATTGGACAGCCACATGCAGAAGAATGAAACTGGACCATTTCCTTACACCACACACAAAAATAGACTCAGAATGGTTGAAAGACCTCAGTGTGAGACAGGAGTCCATCAAAATCCTAAAGGAGAACACAAGCAGCAACCTCTTCGACCTCAGCCACAGCAACTTCTTCCTAGAAACATTGCCAAAGGCAAGGGAAGCAAGGGCAAAAATGAGCTATTGGGACTTCATCAAGATAAAAAGCTTTTGCACAGCAAAAGAAACAGTCAACAAAACCAAAAGACAACCGACAGAATGGGAGAAGATATTTACAAATGACATATCAGATAAAGGGCTAGTATCCAAAATCTATAAAGAACTTATTAAACTCAACACCCAAAAAACAAAGGATCCAATCAAGAAATGGGCAGAAGACATGAACAGACATTTTTCCAAAGAAGACATCCAAATGGCCAACAGACACATGAAAAAGTGCTCAATATTGCTCGGCAACAGGGAAATCCAAATCAAAACCTCAATGAGATACCACCTCACACCAGTCAGAATGGCTAAAATTAACAAGTCAGGAAACGACAGATGTTAGCGGGGATCCGGAGAAAGGGGAACCCTCCTACACTCTTGGTGGGAATGCAAGCTGGTGCAGCCACTCTGGAAAACAGTATGGAGGTTCCTCAAAAAGTTGAAAATAGAGCTGCCCTACAACCCACCAATTGCACTCCTGGGCATTGATCACAAAGATACAAATGTAGTGATCCGAAGGGGTACGTGCATCCCAATGTTTATATCAGCAATGTCCACAATAGCCAAAGTATGGAAAGAGCCAAGATGTCCATCGACAGATGAATGGATAAAGATGTGGTGTATATATACAATGGAATATTATGCAGCCATCAAAAGGAATGAAATCTTGCCATTTGCAATGACATGGATGGAATTGGAGGGTATTATGCTGAGCAAAATAAGTCAATCAGAGAAAGACATGTATCATATGACCTCACTGATATGAAGAATTGTTAATCTCAGGAAACAAACTGAGGGTCTGCTGGAGTGGTGGGGGTTGGGAGGGATGGGGTGGCTGGGTGATGGACATTGGGGAGGGTATGTGCTATGGTGAGCGTTGTGAATTGTGTAAGACTGTTGAATCACAGATCTGTACCTCTGAAACAAATAATACATTATATGTTAAAAAAAAGAAGATAGTAGGAAGGGAAAAATGAAGGGGCAGAAATTGGAGGGAGAGACGAACCATGAGAGACTCTGGACTCTGAGAAACAAACTGAGGGTTCTAGAGGGGAGGGGATGGGGGCATGGGTCAGCCTGGTGATGGGTATTAAAGAGGGCATGTACTGAATGGAGCACTGGGTGTTATACGCAAACAATGAATCATGCAATACTACATCAAAAACTAATGATGTGGGGTGCCTGGGTGGCTCAGTCGGTTAAGCAGTTCCCTTCAGCTCAGGTCATGATCCCAGGGTCCTGGGATCGAGCCCCGCATTGGGCTCCCTGCTCAGCGGTGAGCCTGCTTCTCCCTCTCCCTCTGCCTGCCTCTCTGCCTACTTGTTCTCGCTCTCTATCTCTCTGTCAAATAAATAAATAAAATCTTAAAAAAAAACTAATGATGTAATGTATGGTGATTAACATAACATAATAAAATTTAAAAAATGTAAAAAAAAGATGAAGGGGAAAAATGGCATTAAGGTCATCATGACAACAGGCATGGGCAGAGTTATTTCATCTGGATTAGGAAACCATGTCAATATTAGATGAGTTTCAACAGTCTACTTTTGCCAAGTACCTATTTTTACCCACATCTAGGAATACATGGAAATTAGGAAAATAAATAAGATTTATTAGGAAAAGAAGTGCTAGAAAAATAAGATATGGCTTCTGGTTTCAAGAAGCTAACAGCATAGTGAGGGATAAAGATTGAATGAAGAGTTTAATTATTAAAATGTGTACTAAGTTCAGAGTAACATAGAAGATGTGGAGAAGAAAATAAATATAAAATGAACAGACAGCATAAAAAGCTTGATGGCAAGTAGCAGAGACAACTGGGTGACTGCAGAGACCATAAAGAATCAAAGTTGGTGAAGCATGGAGTGAAGGGAAAGTGGCTGCAAAAGGGGTAGAAACATCAGATTGTGAACAACTTAAAAATAACATTAAGGATATTGGAATTTATCGTATTTCATGCAGAGTAGTGATATGATCTTGATTTGCATCTATTGGGGGATAGCTTGGAGGAAGAGCAGACTGAAAACAGGGAGAGAGAGAAGTTATTACTGTCATCCTGGTGAGACAAGGTGAGAATCAGAACATGGGCATGAAAGTGGGGACGGAGATAAGAGGCTTGTATTAGTTCCTGTGGCCATGGTAACAAATTACTACAAACTTAGTGGCTTAAAACAACAGTGAGAGTTCTGGAGGACAGAAGTTTGAAATTCAGGTGTTGGCAGGGCCGTGCTCCTCCCTCCAGTGTTTCTTGGGGAAAATCCATTCCATGCCTCTTCTAGCTTCTGATGGCTGCTGGCATTCCTTAATGTTCCTTTGCTTGCAGTTGTATCCCTCCAATCTCTGTCTCTGCCTTCACATCACCTTCTCCCCTGTGTGTCTTAAATCTTCCTCTGCCTTTCTCTTATAAGGATCGTTGTTATGGCATTTATCCTTAGCCATATTTGCAAATACTGTTTTCTGCAATAAGGCAATATTTACAGGTTCCAAGGATTAGGATATGAACCTAATTTTAGGGGCACATTCAGCTCACTACCATGACAGATATTAGAAACATATACAACAGAAAAATTGCAAGATCAAGAAGGATCAGGGAGAAGAGTCACATCTGATATGTAAAGTCCTAGTCTGGGTAACTGGGTGAATAGCTGTACCATCAAATGAAATAGAAAATAGCAAAAGAGGGGCAGGTTTAGAAATGATGATGATCTGTCTTATTATGGACCTAATAAGTTTGAGTTGCACTTAGTCATCCACGTGAAGAAATGATCCTGAAGTTTAAAAAGAGGTCTGACAGAAGACACTTATTTGGTAGCTATCTATAAATCAGAGTAGAACCCAAGGAGATAACTTAAAGTGGATATGTAGTAACATGAGCAGGAGTTCAATGATGTAACCCTAGGGAACACTAACCTTCAAGAGGGAGGAAAGTTGAAGGAAGCATAACAGAGACTTACAGTAGACAGAGATAAAAAAAAAATAGTCATATTTGAAATGGAAAGACCAGTGAGGTACATAGCCATGGATGCCAAAGGAAAATAATATCAAGACCTAAATACTCCAGAATGCCAAATTCACAGACTCCTAATAATAATACCTGACATTCCCTATTAGTTCCTGTGCTAAGCACTATACATGCATCCTAGAATCCTTGCATTGTCTTCAGACAGTGGTGCTATAACTCTACTTACAGACAGGAACTAAGGGTTATAAAAGAGTTTTTGATTCAAGAACACAAAGCTAGTCAGTGGCAGAAATCAGATTCAAATGCAGGTCTGTCTGAATCAAGAAAATATGACCTTAGGCAATCTCTATTCTGTCTCCCTTTTGCAGAGCAGTTGGAGAGTGAGTTCAAGAAGTAAGGAGAAGGGGCGCCTGGGTGGCTCAGTCGTTAAGCGTCTGCCTTTGGCTCAGGTCATGATCTCAGGGTCTTGGGATAGAGCCCCGCATCGGGATCCCTGCTACGTGGGAAGCCTGCTTCTCCTTCTCCTGCTCCCCCTGCTTGTGTTCCCTCTCTTGCTGTGTCTCTCTCTGTCAGATAAATAAATAAAAATCTTAAAAAAAAAAAAAAAGAAGAAGAAGAAGTAAGGAGGAGGCCATGAATTTATCAAGTGTCCACTGGTCTTCCCAGAGATTGGCTGATTAAGGAAAGATAGACACTGAATGGTTAATAGAGTAACTATAGGTCAGATGATTTTCTAAAGGATATGTGAGACCTGAACATGTTTATAGTATTAGTGAAAGATTCTAAAAGGAAAGGGATAAGTATAAAGAGAAAGGTTATCATTGATTGATGACCTCAAGGCTGTGGAAGAGAGGAGGGGTTCATAGGCACAGGTGGTTGTACTTGCTCTTGAATCTCAGTCTTCTCAACTGAAAAAATATGGACAATAAATCCACCATTTAAAGAGAGTTGTATTAAGGAGGGCACGTGATGTGATGAGCACTGGGTGTTATATGCAACTGATAAATTATTGAACACTAACCTCAAACTAATGAGGTACTATATGTTGGCTAATTGAATTTAAATAAAAAAATAAAGAGAGTTGTATAGATTAAATGAAATAAAGCCTTGGGAGCACTTTGTAAACTGTTAATTACCTTACTAATTATTGGTTTGTTATCTTTTAAAAGGATATCCAGAGGCGATGAATTGGTTGGTAAGGGGCCACAGAGAGGCTGGAAGATACCTATTCATGTGGGTGACTAAGTTCTCTAAGCTGCACTTGGCAAGAGATAAATGGAGAATGAGGGGATCTTAAATCATAAAAACTATGTTTCTTGAGAAACTAAGTGGAGTTGCATTTTTCCCACCTTTGCTTATCTCCTGACAAGAGATAAATCTAACCCAGGACCGTTCCAGCTGAGGACCGAAGGGGCAGTAGCATCATTCTGGTATACACTAGTGAGATCAAGTTTGGATTAGTGTGCTGGTAAATGTTTAACAACTGGTTCTCCAGGTGGAAAAAGCCCTTAGGTAACATTTCCTGATGTCCCAAGAAAAATAACTTCCATCACAGCAGATTTCGGTCTCCCAGCTGACATGGAGTTGTGAGGAGGTGTGCATAGCCTTGTGAGCCAGCACAAGCAGGCTCCAGCATTTGCTATATAGGATACTTGTGGTTTAGAAAGTGAATATTTTGATTCCCATTTTCAGAGATGGAAAAACAGAGGCTTAGCAAGGTGGAATGTCTTGCCTAATCTCGTATAGCTAGTCCCCTGGGGAGATGGGTGGTTAAAATCACTGTTACAGGTTGAAAACACTATATAGCATACTTCACTCTTAACCTTGATCAAATGTTGAGACTCCAAATCTCAGTTTTTGCTGTTCATATCTGTTGTAAGTTTTAGAAACCTCTCATTATGTCCACTCCCCTCCCTGAGACATAATGAGAGGTTTCTGTTTTCAATAATGCTAGATCTAAGAGGACCTGAAATGCTCATGGATTGGAAGAAATATTGCTAAAATGTCTATACTACCCAAAGCAATCTACACATTTAAAGCAATCCCTATCAAAACACCACCAACATTTTTCACAAAGCTAGAACAAACAATCCTAAAATTTGTATGGAACCACAAAAAGACCCCAAATAGTCAAGGCAATCTTGAAAAAGAAACGCAAAGCTGGAGGCATCACACTTCTGGACCTTGAGTTATATTATGAAGTTGTAGTAATCAAAACACTATGGAACTGGCATAAAATAGACCCATAGATCAGTGGAACAGAATAGAAAACCCAGAAATGAACCCACAATTAATATGATCAACTAATCTTCAACGAAGCAGGAAAAAATATCCGGTGGGAAAAAGAATGTCTCTTCAACAAATGGTGTTGGGAAAACTGGACAGCAACATGCAAAAAAAGAAAGAAAGAGGGGCACCTGGGTGGCTCAGTTGTTAAGCGTCTGCCTTCGGCTCAGGTCATGACCTCACATCGGGCTCCCTGCTCGGCGGGGAGACTGCTTCTCCCTCTCCCACTCCCCCTGCTTGTGTTTCTGCTCTCGCTATCTCTCTTTCTGTCAAATAAATAAATAAAATCTTTAAAATAAAGAAAGAAAGCAAGCAACTGGACCACTTTCTTACACCAGGCACAAAAATTAACTGGAAATGGATAAAGACCTAAATATGAGACTTGGAAAAATAAATATGAGACATGAAATCATAAAAAATCCTAGAGAACACAGACAGTAACCTCTTTGACATTAGCTACAGCAAACTCTTTCTAGATATATCTCCTGAGGCAAGGGAAACAAAAGCAAAAATAAACTCTTGGGACTGTACCAAAATAAAACAACTTCTGCACAGCAAAGGAGACAATTAACAAAACTAAAAGGCAACCTACTGAATGGGAGAAGATATTTGCAAATGACATATCTGATAAAAGGTTAGTATCCAAAATATATAAAGAACTTATAAAACTCAACACCCCAAAAATGAATAATCCAATTAAGAATAGGCAGAAGACATGAACAGACATTTTTCCATAGAAGACATACAGATGATCAATAGACATATGAAAAGATACACAACATCACTTATCATCAGGGAAATGCAAATCAAAACCACAATGAGATATCTCCTCCCACCTGTCAGAAGGGCTAAAATCAACAACACAAGAAACAACATGTGTTGGTGAAGATGTGGAGAAAGGGGAACCCTCTTGCACTGTTAGCGGAAGTGCAAACTGGTGCAGCTACTGTGGAAAACAGTATGGACATTCCTCAAAAAGTTAAAAATGAGCTAACCATGATCCAGCAATCACACTACTAGGTATTTACACAATGAATACAAAAAAATATTAATTCAAGGGGGTACATGTGCCCCGATGTTTATAGCAACATTATCTACAATAGCCAAGTTAGGAGAATAGTCGAAGTGTCCATCGACTGATAAATAGATAAAGAAGATATATATATATTAAAGAAGATATATATATACCAATATACATCATGGAATATTACTCAGCCATCAAAAAGAATGAAATCTTGCCATTTGCAATGACGTGGGTGGAGCTAGAGAATGTTTTGCTAAGCAAAATAAGTCAGTCAGAGAAAAGCAAATACCATATGATTTCATTCATATGTGGAATTTAAGAAACAAAACAAAGGAGGAAAGAGAAAGAGAGAGAGGCAAACTAAGAAACAGACTTAAGTATAGAGAACAAACTGATGATAACCAGAAGGGAGGTGGGTGGGGAGGTGGGTTTAAGAGGTGATGGTGATTAAGGAGGGTACTTGTGATGAGCACTGGGTGATATATGGAAGTGCTGAATCACCATACTGTACACCTGAAAATAATAAGCTCTATGTTAACTAACTGGAATTTAAACAAAAACTTAGAAAGATTTATAAAGTCTTTATTCTCAGACCAGGCTTTAAATTTAAGGTTAAAGAAGTTCAAAATGTTACCTTTGTTATAGATAAAGTTGAAATTAAGAAAATAGTTTGTGCTGCAAGGAAGTAGTCTTCCTAATGCTGAATCCCAGAGTTACACAACTTTACACATACAGGGACAGATCATGTTAGGTCCAAACAGGCCTTTCCTCATTGAAACTTTAGGGCACTGAAAACTGAGAAGACCATGCCTCCCCCTCCCCCTGAAAGCAGTTCACTCACAAGAGAGAGTGAAGGAAGAGGGAGTAGGGGAGGCTGCTTGTGTTGAGGTGCCCTTTCCAAACTCAGCAGATAGGTCACTCCACTTCCTCTTGTACAGGAATTAACCCCAATCCTTCTCAAACTCTTCAAAACAAAACAAAACAAAACAAAACAAAACAAAACAAAACAAAAACAGAAGAAAGAAAATTCATTCTGACACCAGTATTACCATGATAGCAGAGCCAGCCAAAGACATCACAACAAAGAAAACGAGAGTCCTATATTCCTTATGAATATAGACACAAAAATCCTCTACAAAACACTAGCAACTAAATCCAGCAATATATAAAAAAGATTATACACTACAACCAAGTGAGATTCATCCCAGGAATGCAAGGTTGGTTCAACATATAAAAAGCAATCAGTTTAACACACATATTACTAGAATAAAGAGGGGGAAAATCCACGTGATCATCTCAATAAATGCAGAAAAGAGTATTGGACAAAATGCAATACCCTTTTATGATAATAGCAAGCTAGGGGAGAAAAACCATCTGCAAAATGCAAATGGAGCTTCCTTCACATGGAAGGAAAAATCAGGAATGAGGAAAAAGTCCCCTCCTTTTTTTATTGTTTAAGTTTTTTTTTTTTATTATTGAGTACAGTTGACATACAATGTCTCCTTCTTTAAAAAAAAGTGTGAATTTTGTCAATCAGCTCTGACAGCTGCTTGAAAAGAGCCACCTGATGGACATGAAAGTTTTTAAGGCTGCAAGGAATAGAAGGAACACTTTTGAAGCAGACCTGTATAGACTGCAAAGCATAACACAGTTATACAGACATTGGCTTTGAATTACTGTTTATTAACTATATCATTTTGGGTCATCTTAACCTTTATGAGACTCAGTTTCCTCATCTGTAGATGATCACCATAATTCTTATTTCTCAAGGTTGTTAGAAAATCAGGATTAATATGTGTGAAGAGTGTATCATGGTGTCAGGCTGAGGTTAGGCACTCCCTAATGATAATCTTACTGTTATTCATAGTTGGGGAGAGAAGGGTGTTAGGATGGGAAGGGGAGTCAGGTTGGCTACAGGGGCACCCACGTAAGAAGTGGATCTGGTTATGTACTCTAAGAAAATAAAATCCCTATCTCAAAGAGATATCTGCACCCCCATGTTTATTTCAACATTGTTCACAATAGCCAAGATATGGAAACAACTTGAGTATCAACTGAAGGATGAGTGGACAGAGAAAATGTGGTGTATATATACAATGGAATATTATTCAGTGATAAAAAGAAGGAAATCCTGCCATTTGTGACAACATGGATGAACCTTGAGGACATTATGCTAAGTGAAATAAGTTAGAGAAAGACAAATACTGTATGATCTCACTTATATGTGGAATCTAAAAAACCTCCAAACTCAGCAGAAACTGAGAGTAGAATGGTGGTTGTCAGGGTCTGGGGGTTAGGGAAATGAGATGTTGGTCAAATGTTACAAGATTCCAGTTATCAGATGGGTGAGTTCTGGGGATCTAATGTACATCATGGTGACTGAAGTTAACAATACTTGAAAGCTGCTGAGAGTAGATCTTAAATGTTCTCACCACCACCACTACAAAAAAAAAAAAAAGGTAATAATATGAGGTGGAGGATGTATCATCTAACCTTATTGTGGTAATCATTTTGCAATACATATGTGTATTAAATTACCTCATTTGTACACTTTAAACTTATAGAATGTTGTGTCAATTGTATCTCAATAAAGGTGTAAAAAAAAAAAAGAAACGGAGTGGGACAGCACTCAAAAAAGAAGAAAGAACTTGAAGTTCTCTCTAGTTTATTCTATGACAGCTTGTACAATCCTGAGTAAATCATGAATCTGATTCTGGCTTCCACTTCCTTCATATGCAAAATAGAGCAGGTGAATTACATGATCTTTGGGATCTCTTTTAACTCTAAAGTTCAGTGACTACAAAGTGGTGATGGCACAGAAGGGAGGTGGGAGAATGCCATGTACGACCTTTTGAGTATTGTTGTAGACCTTGTTTGAATACAAGTTCTAGTTTACTTTCACCAAAGGTAACAAGGGGGAAGAACATCAACATGATGACACACTTCTTTTTGGCTCTATAAGCCTTCCAGATTGTGTCTAAATTTAGACCACTTTCTGGAGGCCAAAGAGGTGCCTGTGGACAGCTTGACGATAAATCTTTCAGCACACATAAGTCTTCTTGTCATCTCAGTGTGAGGAACGTGAGCACTTCAAGCTTCCTCCTCCAGAGTCGTCAATCTGGCACCTGTCACCAGCATCTGACTCATTATAAAAATATTTAATTCTCCCAAGATGAATTGGCACAATGTCCAAAGAGGGAATAAATGGCACAGGGGAGATGGAAAAGGCTCTTTGCAGGGAGGGCTTGTGCTTGGCTCAGTATCCAATAAACATTTTTAGAGGGAAGTCAGACCCAATGGTTTCCTTCATCATCAATGTCACTAGCACCATTTTGGTCAAAGTCAGCAGTAATTTTAACAACCCATTGATTGTTCTCGCCTCATAGTCCTCAAAAATTGTCTTCTGTGGGAATCCTTATCTCCCCTAATCTTTGGTAGCCCCACACATTCAAATTCTCAGTAACCTGTTCCATTTTAAGGATTTCAAACTTAGGAGGTCTTTTTTTCTAATCACAATCTTAAAAGAACCTGGATAGCTTCCCACACCCACAGGACAATGTTCAAAGTCCTTACTTTCAAAGACTATTTGTCATTTGCCTTCAACCTATTTTCCCCTGCCTCAAGACATTGCCATCACTCTGAACAAACCTGACTCCTGGCTTTATATTCACCTTGTTCTAGAATGTTCTTTCTTAATAGCTCTAATTCAGAGTTTCTCAATCTTATGACTACTGGCATTTGGAGCCAGCTAATTCTTTGCTATGGAAGATGTTTATAGATTGTAGGATGTTTTTGGACCATGCCTGGCACACTCCAAGTTATGACAAGCAAAAATGTATCCTGGAAGTTAAAAGTGTCTCTGATTGAGAGCAATTGCTCTACTTAAAAATTTTATTTTCTTTTTTTAAAGATTTTATTTACTTATTTACTGGGGGGTGGGCAGAGGAAGAGGGAGACAATCTCAAGCAGACTCTACACTGAGCACAGAGCCTGACCCAGGGCTTGATGTCATGATCCTGAGATCATGACCCGAGCTGAAACCAAGAGTCAGATGCTTAATTGACTGAGCCACCCAGTAGCACCTCTACTTGAAAAATTTCTAATCAGCCTTCCCTATCCAGTTCAAATGTTATCTCTCCTATAGAGCCTTTCTAACTTCTCTAAGGAAACCAACTCATTTCCTCCCATTACCTCATCATAACTATGGTCAGACAGGCTACGTTTTAGTTATTTCTACAGATGCTTGTCTCTTCAACTAGACTGAGTTTCTCAAGGGTAAGGACCTTGTCTTATTCATCAGTGTATTCTCAAATCCTACCTGGAACTGGAACTATGGACAGTGATCAAAATCTGTTAATTTATCTGATATTTATACTATTCTTTAATAAGGCAGATAATTTCCCACTGGGAAGATACACTTCCAATTGCAATTGACAGGGATATAACTCAAACTAGCCTGGGAAAAACAAGACATATAATGGCTCATATACTAAAAAAAAAAAAAAAAAAGTCCAGATTTGGACTTTAGGCAGAGCTAGATCCAGGGGAACAGATCCTGGGCAGGAAAAAAAAAAAAAAAAACCAACAACAGATGAGTGTTCAGAAACCTGGGTATAAAAGGTAAAGAAATTTTAGTGAACTACCCTAAAACACCAAATCAAGGGGGATTGAGGATAAGAGAAAATGATGAAGTGGATTGCATTCAAGTTTGCTTTAGCTTTGGTTCTCCTTAATGCCTCTGTTAATAGAGAAACTGGTGTATTTTTTAAAAGATTTTATTTATTTATGTATTTATTTGAGAGAGAGCGTGCACACACAAATGGGGAGAGGGTCAGAGCGAGAGGGAGAGAAAGAATCCCAAGCAGACTCCTCGAGAGCCCAATGTGGGGCTCAATCACACTACCCCTAGATCACGACCCAAGCTGAAACCAAGAGTTGGATGTTCAACCAAACTGAGCCACCCAGGAACCCTGAGAAAACGGTGTATTTGGTGTGTTTGAGATGACAACTCGGGTGGAGATTGTAGATCCCCGTTCAAGGTTCAGTGAGTTTTCACATCCTGTGTAAAGTTCAATGTCTTCAGGTTGAAGGGACCTAGAACTGTATGCTTTTATAGTTCCAGGTATATCCATTCCTATGAATAACAATTTAGTCAATGATTCTGCTATTCATTGATCACTCTCAGCCAGACTTGATGTCTGGGTTCTAGGGCTTGAACCACTTGCTGAGCCATTGATTAGTCATTCTTAGCTTTGACTGACGGGTAGGCCTAGAAATTTTAAATGTATGTTCTCTTAGAATTTTTTTGTTTTTCCTGAAAGTCTAACCATAGACCACAGAGAAGAATGCCTGGGATTTGAAACTAGATCTCTTGACACATGAGCGATTAAGTTTTCTTCATTGATATAGTGTGAATTAAAACGTGATAACATTCACAGCAAGGGAAGAGCAAGATGGGGGCAGGCAGGTGAATTCCCTTGGACACAGATCAGATGTGGGTTTTGCAGAGATCTAGAACAAGTTGCAATTGGTAGAAACCACACAAGGCAGCTCTTCTCTTGGAACAAGACTCCCCAGAAAGCCATAAAGTATACATCTCTGAGCTGAGATAATGTTTAAAATAGAAACACCCAGACTAGGAGTGTGGCAAACCAGATTTTATGTACCTTGGCAGGACCTTAGTCAAGTCACAGAATCACAGAATATCAGAAATAGAAGAGATTTTAACCATAAGTTACAAGCCTCTTATTTGTGGTGGTATGAATATTGGTCCAAAGAAATAAAATGTCTGGGTCAAAACCATAAAGAGGCAGCATCAGTATTAGAACCAAAATGTGTTAACACTGCACTTGCATACCAGTATTTCCTTGGATGTTTGTAATGTTCCTGATGATTGTGACATTCCTGCTACTACTATTATTACCTCCATTTTAGAACAATACCATCTGTGTCCAAAGTGACTTACCCAATGTCCTTTAGTAAATATCAGGGTTAAAATTAACAGTGCTGGAATTTATCTCCTTGCTACAAACTCAGATATTTTTTGATACCATCTATAAAATAAGAGCTGAAGACTAAGGGGTCTTCCTGTTCTAGGATTGGTACCCACTGCCTCTGCCTAATGAAGCTTCCTCAGAAACCATCCCATGTACAGCAGAGGACTTATGTGAATTCAGTCTCCTGGGAAAGTTAGGGCAGATGCACTCTGAAGAAGGAGTTTTTGGGAAGTTTAGGGAATGATCTAATAATAAGGGTACACTACGAATCCAAATGTGCTAAGCCTTTTAGTCACATTATCACATTTGATTATCACAATCATCCTCTGATAGGATTTTGTCTTGCTTTACAAATGAAGCAACTGAGGCTCAGAGAGACCGCATGATCAGTACAAGTTCACTCAGATATTAAGCAGAGATTCAAATATACACGGAAGCGGTACCAAGTCTGTCCTCTCCCTCACACTGCCTCTGGACTATTCCATTGAAAGTCGAAGAATAGGAGCATAGATAACCTGACTTATTTCCCTACTAAAATTAAGATTACATTGGTACAGTTAGTTTCCCAGACACCTGTTTACCTTTTATCTGTCTGTCAGCCTCAATGTCCTCAATTTTCTGCATGCAGCTGAAATTGAACTGAAGACCTGTTCAGAGGACCGCACTCATATTTCTTCTCTGGACTCAAAGTTTGTTTCTGCCAAATGGCATCAAAGAGATTCCTTATCTCTATCCCAGACTCAGCTGACAGAGGCTTGCCCTCCAATTTTCCAGAACATATGCCCACTGATGGCTCCTGGACTTTTTAAAGTTACATATTTTATAGGAGTTTTAGGGAAGCTGTGGGGAATATATTTATTTTTTAAAATCTAAAAATAAGAGTTGATGATAGTGGAATTGAAGGCATTTATAGTGTGTTGGAAAACAGAAATGGTCTAGGAATGAACTGTATCTGGGTCTAAATACTGGAACATTTTTAAACTCAATTTTACTCAACTGTAAAAGAGAGTGATATTCTCTTGTGGGATTGCAGAGGTGATCAAATAAGATAAACAGAAAGCACCCAGGATAATGCTAATGGGTGTTTGATGTGTGTAAATTCACAAATGTTAAGAATAAGTCAAACATACCAATTTAAACATTTTTGCTTTATGTGCCCTCTTTTCCCCAATCTGTAGCCAACATTCCATCTCTAAATGACCAAATTCCAAGAATTATTTGCAGTAGAGAAGTACTCATGGTAGGATCCCATGCATAGGGAACTCAATCACAGAGCTGGAGAGATGAGCTACAATGCCGAGGTTTTCTAAGGAAATAATCAGAGATGTAGACTTGTCTAGTCATCACAGTGTTATTTTGGTTTTAAAATATCATTAAAACTGACAATCTACCAGCAGAGAGCTGTAAATTAAATTGTGAAATATCTACATAATTAAATCTTATACAGCCAATAAAAAGCATCATATAGAGAATGTTTGACAAACTTGTCTGATCATTGGAGTCTCCTAGGGTGATTTATAAAAGCACAGGCCTGACCCTAGACTTACTGAATCCATGAAGAGAGAATGGATACATGTATTTGTATCAGGTTGCCAGGTGATTTTTATGATGAGGCAAATATATGAAATTCTTTTATAGAAAATGCATTTTTAATGCAAAGAGAAAAAAATATTATCAAATAGATACTATTCTTTAATATTTTTACAAAAAATAATAATTAAAAAGAAAGAGAAGCCCTTTCCAGCTGTGGAGATTATTTTGCAGGGTAAAGAGCATGGTATTTAGTTTGAAAAGGCCTGGTTAAAACTATGGAAAGAGCCAAGATGTCCATCAATGGATGAATGGATAAAGAAGATGTGGTATATATATACAATGGAATATTATGCAGCCATCAAAAAAAAAATGAAATCTTGCCATTTGCAATGACGTGTATGGAACTGGAGGGTATTATGCTGACTGAAATAAGTCAATGAGAGAAAGACATGTATCATATGATCTTACTGATATGAGGAATTCTTAATCTTAGGAAACAAACTGAGGGTTGCTGGAGTGGTGGGTGGTGGGAGGGATGGGGTGGCTGGGTGATAGACATTGGGGAGGGTATGTGCTACGGTGAGTGCTGTGAATTGCGTAAGACTGTTGAATCACAGATCTGTACCTCTGCAACAAATAATACATGCTAAAAAAAGAACAAGATAGTAGGGAGGGAAAAATGAAGGGGGGGAAATTGGAGGGAGAGACGAACCATGAGAGACTATGGACTCTGAGAAACAAACTGAGGGTTCTAGAGGGGGGGGGGGTGGGGGGATGGGTTAGCCTGGTGATGGGTATTAAAGAGGGCACGTTTTGCATGGAGCACTGGGTGTTATACACAAACAACGAATCATAGAACACTACATCAAAAACTAATGATGTAATGTATGGTGATTAACATAACAACAAAAATATGTACTAATTAAAAAAAAAAACAAAAGAAGAAAAAAAAAAAGAAAGAAAAGGCCTGGTTAAAATGTATATCCTTGGGCAAGTACTGAAACCTACTATGCCTTTGCTTTAAGTGTCTTCATCTTTAAAATGCGTAAAATATGGGGTGCCTGGGTTTAGGTCATGATCCTGGGGTCCTGAGATAGAGCCCCGTGTCGGGCTCTCTGCTCAGGAGGGAGTCGGCTTCTCCCTCTCCTTCTATGCTCTCTCTTGCTCAAGTAAATAAAATCTTAAAAAAATAATATAAAGTAAAATGGGGAAAATAAAAGTACATATCTTATGTGTCATTGTGAGGACAAAATAATATAGTAAATACAGGTTATTTAATACAGTTAATATTATTTATTATATTATTTTATATTTTACATTATATTACTTAATATTATTAAAAGTACAGTTAGTATTATTAGGGTTACTTGCACTTTAAAACACGGGGAAATCAGGTGGTCTGAAATGACTCTCTCAGAACTATGCACTAGACAAACACAGGAAATAACTATCTGCAGAAACAGGACAGACGGCAGCAGAGGTGAAACCCACCCACCTCACCCGGGGCTATTATCTGCAGCCTCTGTCCTTACACAGCCTTCTAAATTGTCTCCCTGCCTCCCTTCTTGACCTCTACTACCAATTTCCTCAATGCTGCCAGCGTGACCTTCCGAAGTCACTTCACTGTTTAAATTTGTCAGTGGTTCTCCTTGGCAATAAACAAATTTGGTCGTCCTAGGACACCATTTTGTCTTCATGCCCTGCAGCACGTGGATTTCCCCTTCTAGTTGTGACCCTATGAGAACTGGAACTACGTCTTAGTCTCTTCTGTCTTTCTAAAATAACCTTCAGACGATGACTGGCTGAACGTTTGCGTGTCTTTCCTGCCTTCCCGTCTGTAGCTGCCTTGCTCCATCCCAATCCTAGAGCAGGATTTGAAGGTTATCTCTCTGTTCCAGGCATCTAACATTCAATTTGTGTCCAGGAAGTATCACTAAATGCTGCCGCCACTGAAGCTCTCCTGGGTCTCAATTGCCCTGGATTAAGTATTGCTTCCTGACCCATGGCAAAGTAATCTCACATTATCTCTTGCCAGTGTCCTGGAGAAAAATACCAAGGCTGCTCTCACCTGCCCAACGAGCTTCTAGGTTCTGTTCTAGGAATCCAACCTCCTTATCTCTTTACAGTTCATTGGCCAAGATATTATGATTGGCATGCACCTAACCCAATGTGTGATGAAGTCTGTCTTATCATCTCCTCAAACAACGCTGGACCTCTGGGGGGTTGGCCTGAGAATGTATGAATGATTCTATTTCCATGAAGCTTCTACTTTAACTACAGAGGGAGAGAGCCCTGATTCTCTCATCAATGAGGGAACACCAAGCCAGATTCTGTGAGCAGAAACAGACATATTAACAAAAGGTTTATAGTGCAAAATGGAGGGTAGTGATACCTCCACAGTAAAAAAGACATCCAGAAGTGTGACAGACCCTGACAAAAGCCAAAAGAGTCACTGTTAAGCCATGAGAACAACATATGACTGGCCCTACGAGGTTTGGGCAAGCCCCTGGGAGATTGCTGGGTTCCAAAAGATTCCAAAGGTGGTGAATGATCAAAAGTCAAGACCAGAACTCATAAGACTTGGAGACACAGAGCTAGCTCAAGAGGACCAGAGAGAGCGGCAGGCAGAAGAGATCATGCAAAGACCCAGGTGAACTGACAGGCACTGAGATGGGCCTCGGATGAAGGAGCCCTTTTTAAATCTTCAATGTCTCCCCCTTTCTTTTAAGATAAAACCAACCACTATGCCATGACCTTCAGAATCTGCTCCAGAGTCAGCCTCCTCTCATTTCTGTCCTACTGATGTCTATGCAGAGAATACTATGAGCTCTCCCAGCCTGAGGGCTTAGAACATTCCTTTGCATTCACAGGGAACACTATTCTGTTCCTCTTGTCCTTCAGTGGGGTAATTCTCACTCATCTGTCAGGGCTCAACTTATAAGTGACTTTCTTCTGGAAGCCTTACCTGACCCCTCCAGGCTGTGCTTGGTGCCTTTCTCCACCTCCATTTCCATCCCCACGCTGTGTGAAAGGCAGTGAAAAACAGTGGCAGGTTCTCAGAAATGGTGCCAGCATCACCTCCCTGGGGGAAATGAAAGGCAGGGGGAGGGGGTAGTAGGAGTTCAGGAGCAATTATAGGTAGGGAGAATCTAGGAGGAATGATGTGAGGATGGAAGAGCCTTGGAGTAGTGGTTGGAGAAAAGAACACAAGGAGAAGGAGACTAACCAGAGAGGACACATGGAGAAAAGTGTGGGGAGGTATCATCAAAGACATGTCATAAGGAGAGTAGAGCAGGTCATGTCTGCCATCGGCAAGGAAGATGGGCACTTCTGGGAGTGAGTGTGTGTGTGTGTGTGTGCGTGCGTGTGTGTGTGTAAAGGGTGGTGAAGGGTCTCTGGATTTATAAAGAAAGCACCTATGCCATTCCTTCAGAATCCCAAATCCCCCTGATCTTGTTTCTTTAGCCTGGTAGAAGCTCCTCTCCACATCCTGCAGTGAGCTTTTATGGGCCATGAGGAATTGACCCCAGAGCTCCAAACCTGCATGGTACTTACAGCTTGAATTCCCAGAGAGGAGAAAGTATCTTTATAGATGATTCTGAAAAACTCTACTCTCATTAGCTTGGCGTGGGTCATGTGCTTATCTCTGAACCAATCACAATGACAGGAGCTAGGAGGTCTCTAACTGACCTGGCATGCACCATGGTGCCCCTCTGAGCTTTGGGGGGGGGGGGGGGGGTTGTTAGGTTTCCACAATAGGAAACTTCCCACAATAGGACTTCCCACAATTCTGGCACCACTATTTTCTTGTGCCTTTTGGATGCTTCTAGGCTCACAAAGGTCCATGTGACAATTCAGAACTTAAAATTTAAGTCAGAAAGAGCCTTGAGCAGCTCTGAGAAAGACCTGAGTAAATGTAAACCAATAACTAATAAATGTTCTACTTCCTGTGCCATCTCCTGCACTAATAAACAGTCTCTTTTGGTCTGTCCATCCCTTCAGGGTCTGGGTGAATTTGATTTTTATTAACTTTGCTTTTCTTCCATAATTCTCCTCCCATTCAGAGCCAGGAAAACTACAGGCAAGTAGCCAAGAGCCAGAACAGCCTTAGGGAGACCTGCTGATTGAAGGGACATTTTCAGGTCTCACAGCTGGACTTGACCACCTGGAGTGTGGGGTGACCTTGGGCAAGTGACTTAATCTGTCTGGGTTTCCCTGCTCTCTGCTTTTGAAGAAGAACAAATCCATTTGTGCCTTCTCCCCTGCATGTAGAGTTGGGGGACACGAGAAATCTTAAATGGCAGGAAGTCTAGTTGTATGCCAGATGGATGATTTGTGTCCTCTTAAATGACTAGTTTTTTCACCTGCACTCACCCAGTGCCCCAATTCTCCCCTGCTCCTGCTGTCCTTGAAAATGAGCTGCTGGTTTGGTTCGTGAAAAATTTAGTGAAATAAACCCTCTCTGGACTTATATGTGGGTGGAGGGTAGGAGAAAATAGGTGAAAACAGAAGAAAAGGGAAACAAAATAAAGTCTTTGGGAAATATAAAAGCTCCCCTTCCGGCTGCAGGTTCAACCCTGGCACCAACCAGAGAGTTCGTTTAATTATTTATTGTACAGAACTGCTAAGAGGATATTACTGTGATTGGATCGTTACCTGCTCTGTGCATTCTCTGCTTAAAGGGCCAAATTAACAGAGATAAGGCCGACATGAGGCAGCCTCAGGAACCTTTCTGGATATTCTACAACTTGAATAATTTATCCCTAGATTACTGGAAACAACTTGGGTTTAAAATTTAAAAAGTTAGTGGCTGCCACCTAAAAAGTAATTATGAACTAATTCATTCAACAGACACTTACCAGAAATCAGGTGAAGTCATTTCCTCATTTAACAAATGCATATGCACTGGGGGCACTCCTCTAGTCCATGGGAACACAGTAAGGAGCAAAACAAAGACGATGGCATCCCTCCTGGTGCTTGAATTCCAGTGGAAGGAGATTAGTGTAAACATTGAATAGGTAAATAAACAGGCTAATTTCAGAGCATGAGGTGGGAAGTGACTGGCAATGGAGCTGGTTTAAACATGGTGGTCTGCAGGCACCTTCCCAAGGACACGGTGTCTGAATGGAGAATGGAAAACTAAGGCATAAGCTCAGCGTTGGGTGAGTGGAACCAAAAACTCCTAAGTAATCTCACCTTCCAATCTCTATCATTAAACAAATATTCTCTCCTTGTCTGTCCATCTCTCCAGAGCCTGGGTGAATTAGATTTTTATTAACTTTTTTATTTCATATCTAGCCTAGCATTCAGAGCTGGATCAGCATCTATTGGGTTTTGTGGAAGTTTTGGGCTCAGCTTTCCAGGTAGGAAGAGTAGCAAAGGCCTAAGATGGGAAGAAGGTTACTCTGGGGAATAAAGTGAAGCTTAGCATATGAAGGTAAGGGTGACAGTGGAAGAGCCTGGAAGTCTTTGTGCAGAGCCTGGTGCTGATGCTCTGGTGGGGAGTTGGGGTCTTATTTTAAGTTTGAAAAGTTTTGTGTAGGAGAGTAGCAAAAGCTGATTTACAAGCAGATGGACTAGTGTGTAGACACTGACTGCAAGATGACAAGGGTGGGAATCTTTCACCTGACAGTCATAGTCTCACAGGAGAGATAAACATCTGAACAGATGACTATGCTTCAGGGGGATGATTCAAAATATGTTGAATGCACTTTCCAGAACACAAAACATGGGGTGCACAATCCTGTATATTTACTAATAATTGGACACTGTAAGGAGTGAAAACTTGAGTGAAATACCTGGGTAGAGTATACAGAAAATGAGGTGAGTGGCACAGAGGTAGGCATGTTTAATTCTGCCTGGGGATGAGCAAAAGAGTCCTAATAGAGATGACATCCCCACTTTATCCTAAATAATGAATGGAGTTTGCCAATTAGATGGGGAAGGATGGGATTTTCAGAGATGGCAAGGCTAACAAAGACTCAGAGACATGGAAATTCAGAAAACTAAGGAAAAGGTGACCAGAAGGCTCTTTCTAGAGGATTCAGTGAGTAGAATGGCCGGAGGGGATTCTGGAAGACTAAGCTCAGGTTGCTTTTTAATAGGACTGTTTGCCATTCTAAGGGTTCTGGACCTTATCTGAAGGCACCAGATTGCTGTTGAAGATTTTTGAACTGAGGAATAACAGGGTACCTACTGCATTTTTGAAGGATCACCCTGCTGTCTCTGGGGAGGCAAATTCAGGGGGATCTTAGTAAAGAATGGGAGCCCAGTTAGAAGACTACAGCCATAGCTCAGAAGAGGTAAGGACACCACGAACTAGGACACAGCAATGGAAACTAGAGGAAGAGAGAGAATGCAGAAATTTCCATCCAGTCCAAATGCCATAGGTTAATAGCCAGTGATATAATTACTTACCAGTGAGTAAGAACAGTGACAAGACAGTTATTTTCTGGCCTGAGTGGCCTCTGTTCCTGACAATTGTCCAGGTTATTGGGTATATGATGCCCAAATGTGACCATTTCTCACATGGTAGTTAAATCATAGTCTCAAATCAGGAGCATGCTTGAACCTCAAAGTTCTAGTAAGTTCAAAGTTCTGACCCACTTCTAGTAATAACCAATCTTTTTTTTTTTTTTTTTAGGATTGGATTCTCTATTTCCACTTAATGAATGGTCACTGAGGTCAGCGCTCTTTGGGAACATCACACATTTGTAGGTGGTTTTATGGTTTGTAAAATGCTTTCAGGACCATATCATCAACCATCACAAGAGTCTGGCAAGGTAGGGAGAGGGAGAACTACCATGCTCATCTCATACACAGTGAAACTAAAGCTCCAATAAAATAAGATATTTGAATAAAATTATACAACTACTTCACAGTACAACATTCCAATTCAGTGCTCCAGCCCAATTCCAGATCACCCACTACATTCTACAGACTTTAACATGAACTAGTAGGGGGTGAACTTGACGCCTAATGGCAGTAGATGCATACATTTGTACTTCCTCCTTTCTTGCTCCTGACAGACATCACAAACCCAACTCAACACTGTTTCCTACTGACCTTGCACTTTGCCTGAGTTGTGCTAACACGGTGCACCTGGCAACCACTGACAGTTGATTGGGATTAGGTTTAAAATAAAACCTATTTCCCATCCTGGATCCCGTGATCTGTAAAGTCCATCCCACTTTTAAGTTTTATGATTTTGTATTTAATGATGATGATTTTAGGAACTCGATTTAATCCAACAAAAATTTGTTAGAAGCCTGTCCTGTCTAGGCACCCTCTATTCATCATATGAGTAAAACATGTTTTAGAGTTTTGTGTTCACAGTCTGGTGAAGGTGATAGGCAGAGACACAAGTAACTGAAGTCTAGTTTCAATGTATAACAAAATGTTATAGAAGAACAGAAGAGGCACAAGTTAATGTTTGGGGTGCCTGGGTGGCTCAGTCGTTAAGCGTCTGCCTTCAGCTCAGGTCATGATCCTGGGGTCCTGGGATCGAGCCCCACGTCGGGTTCCCTGCTCCGCAGGAAGCCTGCTTCTCCCTCTCCCACTTCCCCTGTTTGTGTTCCCTCTCTCGCTGTGTCTCTCTCTGTCAAATAAATAAAATCTCAAAAAAAAAAAAAAAAAGTTAATGTTCATTGGGGATAAAGATGGTTCTAGGTAAAAACAGACCTGGAATTGTTGTGGATAATGTGGCATCTGAGCAGAGCTTCACATAAGGGAATAAAGGGGACACTTTCAGCATTGACAACCATTTAAGAAAAGGCAACAAAGCATTAGAGTTGGGTGTTGCAGACTGGCAACTTTCTGAGTGTGGTCTTCTATTCTGGATCCCATAGTGGCTGGATAGATGCTAAACAGAAATGCAATTCATGTATTGATTGGATAATTTTTTAAAATCCCAAGGCAAAAAAAAAAAAAAGGAGATAATGTTTAATGTTCATCTTTAAGAAGCTTGCCATTCAAAGGGAGAGTGGAGAAATATTTTGGGTATCAGAACATTCTGATCTTAACTACAACTTGGAGAAGTCATCCTCCCAAGATCTCAGGTTCAAAGCTTGGAAAATAGATTTATCTTAAGTGCCAATTCTCATTAATCTGGAGCAGTGCTGAGGAGATGCTCCAAGATACCAGTGGCTGGATGGATTTGCAGGGGCTGCCACGGGTGGGTGCTGGGAGTGTGGCAGCCCCCATGCTAGGTATGTGTCCTACCCCAACAAGTCCATCCCCACATCTCTGTGAACTCTAGACTCCTGTGATTCCCACCACTGCCTCAGCGCTGTAGCTTAACCTCGAAAGACAGCAAGGTGATGAAGTGAGGTAATTCATTCCACTTCAAGAGGAAAAGAAGCACATACCATATTGGCAAGAGGGAAGGAAAACTCCTGGTTACTCTCTTTGATTTTGAGATACATTTTGAAAAATTCTTGTCTCAGCATCCTCAGTTCCTGGCTATCAGCCATGGTAAAATCAGTTCCTTCTGGTCCATTACAAATTAAATAATCATAACTGTACTCATCAGGAAAACATACACAGAAGGGATGCATAAGCCAGCAATTAGTAATAAGGCTTCAAGCCTTTCATTGACTAAATCCAAGGGCCTCATGGTGACTATTTCCCTCGAGACCATGAGTATCCAAGCTCCTGGCTCCGTGCTTCCAGGGTAATGACTCAAGTGGTTGCCTAGCCTCATTCCTGGCTTACACTAGAATGTCTGATAATATTTGAGGAAGGAAGAATGCCAATAGGCCACAGTACCCAACAACTTATTAAGCATGTCGAATGTTCCTGGGCCACTGTTAGGCCTAGGAAGAGGTCTCGCTGAACACCTCAAGCACTTCCCTGTTTTCTGTGAAAATAAGAGGTTGGGCTGGACTATATCCAACAATGTGTGAAATAGAATGTGACCCACCACAGAATTCTGCTTGGGTTTCTGGTCCTAGGAGCAGGGCGATCCTTCAGGTGATTTTGGATTACAGAGTGAGAGAGGCTTCTGGAAGTCAGGCTGAGCGTCCGTGGCTGATGCAGCCAGCAGGTGTCCACTGTTTTTGTCTGCCTGGCCATGCTTTTCCTGGGCTGTCTTCACCGCATCTCAAATACTGTCCTCCCCTTCTATCTGGAGCCTGATTCCTTTGGGTGTGTAATATCACTTGCCCTCAAAGAAGTGTGCTTTGAAAAGACCAGCACAGCCTCCATTCAATGCCACCAGCTCTTGACACATATTGTGTGCAGCATGCTTGTGTCAGGAGATAGGAAATCTAAATATGAGCTCTGAGTGGCGCTGTGTAATGCTGTCCATGCACACGGATTCTGTAGCCATTTTGCTTTTGTGTACTGCAATTTGTTTTGCTTCCATCTAATGTTTTCTTTTGAATATTTATTGAGTGCCTCATTGGTGTAAGCACGCTCTGTGCCTTGGGGTCCATGGGGAAAGATCAAAACTACGGTGCATCTTTTTCTCTCTTTGTACACTCACAGATTCCCTGGTTATACATAGGATTGTTTAAACCTACCCCATCATCTGTCTGAATAGGAGTTTAGTGATTAGGTTGATCTAATCCTCTCTGTGCAGTTGGGAAAAGTAAGGCCGAGAGAGGGAAAGTGACATGCCCAAGGACACATAGCTTCTCCAGGCAAAATCTAGTTCTGATTCCTACTCGGGGCTTCTTAGCTAGATCCCCAGCTCAGCGTTGCACTGGGAAGAATAAGGAAGTGGTCAGCAGGTAAATGAAGTGAGGCAGCTAAGGAATTAGTGAGTCATTTATTTGCAGTATTTTCTCCTCCCTTCAACATGCATTTAAAGACTTCCTACTATTTGCAAAGTGTGAAAAAAAACTACGGTCACTACCATCTGCCAGTTCACTTCCAGGTAGGCGACAGAGACACACGCACATTTAATTTCCGTACAGTTTAGAGTTTTGGTAAATGCCACAGATACAATAAATGGCACATGTCTGAAGGTCGGAGAGATTAATTGTTCTTGGACCTACCAACATATGTGCTGAGTGGAGTATTGTAATTGGAGCAGCTTAGGGGGAAAGATATTCCATGAAAAGGGACTAATGGATGGAAAGATGTGTGGAAGACACCCGAATGTCCTTTGCAGAATATGCCAGCCCTCCTTATAGGGACAAGAAGGTACCCCACTTACTAACTATTAGGGATCAGCCCTGATCCTACTCCATGCCTCAGATTCACAGGAGCGGTCATGGATTTTTGCAGCTTAAGTGGGTGCAGTTCTAGCTTTGACCACACGATGGCAGTGCAGGGCCACAAAAGGGTTGAGCAACCGCTGGAGTACTTGGAAGGGTATGTGTGCAAAAATGCTAGGAGAGAAGGGTGCCCCAGAGCAGAAGCCAGAGCTGCGGGGAACGGGCTTCTAGGGGTGGACAGTAGCCTTTAAAGCTGGGAAGGCAGGTACTTTCCTTCTAAATCTATGGTCTGTTCAGAATCGCTAGAGACAATTTAGATGTTTTCTGAGGTAGAGCCCATGAAGAAAGCCCCGTTCGTGTTATACCCATTTTTTAAAATAAGAGGACTTATAATGCCCCGTCCCCCAGTTTCCCCAAATATATTCTCCTCTGTGGTGGTTGAGGAGCAGTGGCTTGTTGCCACCTTGGGTGAAGAAAATGAGAGGTAATGGTGGGAAATGAAGTAAATGTCACCAGAGCCCCTAAGAGAATATACAGTGAGGGAAAGGGGCTGTGAGACTGTTTGTGTGTGTGTGCTTGTGAGTGTAGTTGTGTGTGAGACTGTGAGTGTGATGGTCTATGAGGTTATGAATGTGGCGTGTGTGGATGTGTGGGTGTGGTTGTGTGTGTGAGGGTGTGAGGTTGTGTGAGGTTGTGAATGTGGTGGTGTGTGGATGTGTGTGTGTGGTTGTGTGAGG
>NW_023270433.1:16142277-16353839 GCF_011800145.1 Mirounga leonina | reverse complement strand
TGTGTGTGTGACTGTGTGTGCAGCTGTGAGTGTGATAGTGTGTGGGGTTGTGAAAGTGGTGTGTATGGATGTGTGTGTGGTTGTGTGAGGTTGTGGGGTTGTGAGTGTGGTTGTGTGTGTGTGTGCGTGTAGCAGGGGTGACAGTAATAAAGGTGGTGATGGTGGCCTGGGCATCTTTTTTGTCTGTGGGGGGAAGAGACAGAGAACATGCAAGAGAATGGGAGGGGGGAGAGAGAGGTGGTGGGGAGAACTGAATTCCCAGAGATTCCTGGGGTTAGGGAGACGATTTGATTGGAGCCTCGAGCAAAGAGTGTTTCAGATGAGATTTTTTTAACCCTGTTCTTCTCTGACCCCTTCATTTCCACCCCTCCCCCACATATTCTCTGTGTGTCTGTCTTGCCCTTTCTCTGTCTTAATAGCCACATCCCCCACCTTTCAACCTCCGTCATCCTCAGTTTCCACCCTCTTTTCTGTTACTCTCAAACAGAAACTTGCTGGGGGAGAAAGGAGGATTAGGGTCTGAAGCTGCTGTCCTTCCAGAAGAGGAAGGAACACAGGTGGGAAAATCCCTGCCCACAGGGTGTTGCGGGGGAGGAGAGCAGTGTTGAAGGACAGGAGTAGCTCAGCCCCAAGTCAAGGAGGCTGCAGTCCAGGAAGAAGCCTGCGTCCCAGCTACAGAAAACAGAGACCTGGACAATACCCAGGAAACAGGAGTGGGGAGAGCTGATGACGTGGGGCATTTGTGTGTGTGGAAATGTAGCTCTTCTTTTAAAAGGCAGAACCTCTCAATTTTTAAGTCACAATCAATTTCCAGAAATCATTCATTTCTAAACATTGCCAGTCAAATCCCCCATTCCTTTCTGCTCTTAGAGCTTGAATGAAATCGATTTATGTTTTTAATTTTAAAGAAAAAATGTTCCTCTGGCTTGGAAATTCCAGGCATGGGTTTTCTCTTGCTTCCCTTTCTTCCCCACTCCCTCTCCTCTCCTCTGTCATCTACACCAGGGTGGGTCCCAAGGGTGGGGAGACAAGGCAATTGTTTTAATTTGTTTCTTTGTCTACTATTGATGATTTGACATAAGTAACAATTTTTTTCCAGAAGTTGATATTCATAAAGACCATTTTCAAAGACATACAAGTAAGAGAGGCTGCGTGGGCAGGATTCAAGACAGAATGCATTGTGCCTTTTTTTTTTTTTTATCATTATTATTTACTAACCTTTTATTCAAGGACTGCAGTGGAAGATTGACAAAACAACTCTTATCCCATAATCAGTTATAGCTGGAAGACAATAAATAGCTATTCGATGTTTCTTTCGTGTTCTGTGGAAGAAGGATGTATCGACTGTCTTTAAAGCTGAGGGCCTTTACATAGACCCTAGGTGGGCAGTCAAAATTGGCATTTTTAATCCAATAATCTCTACGAGCTCGGCATAAATAAAGATACCAGCCATAATGAGGAAAACAATAATTTGCTTTGGTTAGCTGCTAGAGTTTATAAAACAATGACATGTGCGGTGTGAAACTGAATTCTTTCAACAGCTCTGTCAAGGTAGCTGTTACCCCCATTTTACTGATGAAGCAACTGAGGCTCAGAGAGCCTGCACTTGAACCTGTATTCCTCCCACTACATGAATGCAGATCAAGGGGCAGCCTAACGCATTCCCTTCCCACAGGCGTGAAGACCACAGCTTAGCGAGACAGAGCACCCTCAGTCAGGGATGAGTTAAAATAGATACAAAGTGCCCGCAGACTCTACAGTAAGCAGACGCAGAGCGGGTAATTTTTCTTTTTAATTATTGTAAGAACATTTAACATGAGATCTACCCTCTTAACACATTTTAAGTGTACAATACAGTATCGTTAACTACGGGCACAGCGTTGTACAGCAGAATTTACTCATCTTATATAACTGAAATTTTATACCCTTTGAATAGCTGCTCCCTATTTCTCCCAGCCCCTGGAAACCACTTTTCTATTCTCAGCTTCTACATGTCTATTTAGATACTTCATGTAATTAGAATCACACAGTATCTCTTCTTCTGTGACTGGCTTATTTCACCTAGCATAATGTCTTCAAGGCTCATCCACGTTGTTGAGCATTGAAGAATTTACTTCCTTTGTAAGGCCTCAAAAAATTAAAAATAGAACAACCATATGATCCAGCCATCCCACTTCTGGGTATTTATCCAAAATCACTGAAATCAGGATCTTGAAGAGCTATCTGTACCCCCACATTCATTGTAGCTTTATCACAATAGCCAAGATGTGGAAATAAATGTCCATCGACAGATGAATAGATAAAGAAAATGTGGCATATACATACAATAGAATAGTACTCATCCTTAAAGCATAAAGAGAGAGTATTCCTTTTGAAGCATACCTTCTTCCAAGTTCTGACTTCACCACATTAAATCAGAGGCCTTGGACACATTAATTGACTTCTCTGAACCTTATTTCTTTATCTATAGAATGGGAATAATGGTGTCTGTCTCTTAAGAATTTTAAATGAAATTGCACATGTAAAGGGGCTAGTAGTCCTTTGATACATGTGGTTGTTATTATGCCAGGTAGGACCCATGTGGACCATCAATTCCTAGGTCCCCCTGAAGCCATTATCAAACCCGGGTGAGAGAGAGATGGTATATTTGTCTATTACAGTATAAAAAATTACCTCAAAACACAGCAGCTTAAAATGACAATAACTCACACAGTTTCTGTGGATCAGAATTTCAGAAGAGGCTTACTAAGGTGGTCCTGGCTAATGGTCTCTTATAAGTTGGCAGTCCAGATATTGGCCTGGGCTGCTCTCATCTAAAGGCTTGACTGGGGATGGAGGGTCTCGTTCCAAGATGGCTCAGTCAGCAGACTGAAGGTGATTGCTGCAGGGAGCCTTGGTTCCTAGCCATGTGGATTTCTCCCTAGAGCTTTGGCACTTCCTCACAGTATGGTGGCTGCATTTCCCTAGAGAGTGATCCAATGATACACAAGAACAAAGTGGAGGCTGCAATGTTATGTATGCCCCAGAAGCCACGCTTTACTATTTCTGCAAAATGATTTTCCACCATTACGAATGATCCAATATGGAAGCAGTTTACATGGCGGCATGGTGGCTGGTAGATAGGTTCTTCTGAGGCCATCTTGAAAACTGGCTGCCACAGAGCTCCTTTGTACAGTCTCTGGACTAGTAGTTTTGTACCAGAATTGTTTTGGGAGGCACTTGTAGTTAGGTGGTCATGATGAGATGGCTGTTGGCAAACATCCCCTCAGAAACCAGAAGGTCACCTTCAGAAAGCACTGCCTGGGCTAATGTAGTAGAGAAGCTTCACAGACCAAGCCCGTGGAGGCCCAGAGAATTTAAGGGACCTGCTGCTCTCCCAGTTTCTAATCTGGCTTCCCTCCACGCCTTAACCTGGGAACCTGGACATCCTAATCCCTGCACCCCAGCCAGCCACAAAACAGGAATCTATCTCTAACTGCTCAAGGCCATGCTTCTCTGCCTCGGTTGATCCTACAAAACCTTAGGTGCTTGTTGAATTTAAAGATTTCACGGTGCCTCTGGGAGAGAATTTGACTCAAGAGCCTTGGGATGGAGGCTGGGAATCTGTTTTTAACAATCATCCCAGGTGATTCTTAATATCAAGTTTGGAAAGGCCTAAGGCACTTTAGTCAAGAGCTGATGGGGTTAGAAGACCTGAATCCCTCTCCCTGTCACACCACGTGTGCACTGGAATTGTTCACAACCCTGGATCTTTGGACACACAGCCTTTGCTAGCCTTATGCATCCTCCAGTTTCTGACTCCCCTGCTCTTGTCTGGTGCATGTGCATTTCTGGGCTCCTAATGCCACTCCCCTGCACTGCCCATATTAACGACCCACAAAAACGTTGGTGTGTTTTGTCTGTTTGGACAGGCAGGGGGGTTCCCTGGGTGTTTGGAGATATTTTTTGGTTAAATTATATATATTTCTTTTTTCCTTTCATGTTTGAAAAAACAAATTGGCTTCTTTACAGTTGCTTCCTCTCTCTCGCTCCTTATTTCCTGCTGTGGAGACAAATCTCCCGCTTTTTTTGTTTTCTTTTAAGTCCCCAACACATCCTTAATCAGTCTGCTTGTAAACCAACATTTTCAGCCCAAATATTGCATAGAGGAGAGAAGTGAGTTGGGAGGAGTTTCCTTTGTTTAACCACAGAGTATTTCCCTGGATTTCCACTGTTCAAGAGTGACCTCTTGGATGCTAAAATGAGCACATCCATTCTGCAGAAAAATTGTGAGGTTTGGTTCTGGTCTATCACGTCTATGCTCTTATATTTATCGAGTCCCTACTGTATACTTTTTTTTTTTAAGGATATATTTATTTATTTGTCAGAGAGAGAGCGAGCACAAGCAAGTGGGAGTGGCAGGCAGAGGGAGAAGCAGGCTCCCAGCGGAGCAGGGAGCCCGATCCCAGGATCCTAGGATCATGACCGGAGCTGAAGGCGGATGCTTAACTGACTGAGCCACACAGGCATCCCTACTTTTTTTAAAAGTAAACAGATGAAACCGATGTGGATTCAACTGTCATCTAATCTAGTAGGGAAAAAGGATGCAGGACTTTTTCAGTGCAAGGTAGCATGTGAATAGTCTTAGGAGAAGTGAACATAAATGGAAGCTCCAAGCAGAGGAGAACATTCCAGGAGGCAATCACAGAAGGCACTGAGCATAGAAGTTAAGGGCATGAGATTCTGAGGTCATATCCTCGGGTTCAGAGTCCAGCTCTGCCTTCTATTAGCTGTTTGATTTGGGGCAAGTCCATTAACCTCCCTGGGCCTCAGTTGCCTCACCTGTGAAATGGGGATAACTTATGCTCATCTGAGGGTTGGTGTAAGAATTCAGGGAGTTCATGCAAATAAAGCAGCTAATCAGTATGTGGCATGGACTCAAAAAATGTCAACTCTTCTTGAGCTGAGCCTTGAAGGATGGGTGAGATTTGAGTGTGTACAGGTGGAGGTGGGCAGGGAGATCATTCTAGATTAAGGCAATTGTAAGAGAAAAACCAAGTTTGGGGGGAATTGCCAGGCATTTATGGGATGAGGGGAATTGCCTTTAGTGGAAGCAAAGGGGGAGTGAGGAGTAGAGGAAGATTGGCTGGGAGGATCTTCTTGATGGCTTATTACTTCGCTGATGATACCAAGGCAGTAAGGTCTTAAAGGCTGAGTTCTGGTGGAGAGTATATGGTGCTAAGTGCAATCACTGTAACTTTTCTTTTGGGAAGAAACGGTTATACTAAGATAGTGATGACTTACATTCTTCTCTTTCACTTTGCTAAGTAGTTCATCTCAACAACCATTTCTGGTAAAATGCCCTCCGGCTTGACAACAAAAATAGTCCACAGCTACAGGGTGTTGTTACTCTAACCCCGGCCACTTTGTGACAGCCTTTTGTAAGATTTCAGAAGATTTAAATTTGGTAAGGTATTGTCCTTGTTTGAAGGCCAGCTAATTCTTTCCCTCCTCCTTTAGTGACAAAGAAATGATCTCTTTGTTACGGCAAAACTCATATAAAGAGGTAGTTTATCAAGTCTGTCTTTTTCCCAAATTGAGTACAGTTCATTTCATGCAAACGGCCACTGATCTCAGACTACAGAGGCAGGGTTTTACAAAGACCCCTCTGCCCACTTGGGCCTGTGAACTTAAGGAATTTCTTTTTGAGATGCAAGGTTGGAAGTTTGAAAAGAGAGCCAAGGGCTGAGAACAACTGAGCATAAGACATATTCCGTCAGGGAAAAGACAGAGAAGCAATGCCTGATAGGATAGAGGGATCAGGAAAAAAATAAACAAACTGGAAAAATAATTAATTCTTTTTCTTTTTAAAGATTTTATTTATTTATTTGACAGAGGGAGACACAGCAAGAGAGGGAACACAAGGAGGGGGAGTGGGAGAGGGAGAAGCAGGCTTCCCACAGAGCAGGAGCCCGATCCCAGGACCCCAGGATCATGACCTGAGCTGAAGGCAGATGCTTAACAACTGAGCCACCTGGGTGCCCCAATAATTAATTCTTGTAAAGATGTTTTAGGGTAGATTGCTGTGGAACAATAAAATATTAACACTCAACCCTGTCTTCTCAGGAAAAGCTATAGTAAAGTCTTAAAAAAGAAAAAAAAAATCAAGCAATATTGGGTGTGATTGAATAAGTGGACTAAATACACAGCAGGACCCCAGGGCTGGCCCTGCATATGTGAAAGGGCAGGTCTTTATCTAGTGTCAAAACTAGTGGCTTCTTTAATACAAACCAAAACCCCAGGAGCAGGTGTAAGTTCTCTCCAGTAGGAGATGAGGACATTGGGGATTGGAGGTTTAAAGTGACTTGACTGGGATCATATAGCTGATAAATCACAGAGTCAGAACTCTGTCTCTGGACTGCAGGATGCTTCAGTCTGTGCCTTAAAGTCTGCCTAACTCTTATCCCCTGATACAGGGACCTCACCCCATCTATCTCTGTATCCTCTGAGCGGAGTACAAAGCCTGGCACAGAGTAGATTTTCAGTGCTCATTTATCGAGTGAATGTTTCAAGGACTCCCTTGTCTCCTGTGTATGGCATACAGTTGGGTTGGTTAAATGGGGGAAGACAGGTACTTAATTAGCACCAACTCTGGTTGGTGGAGTGATGGACATTGATGCTCAAGAGGATACAGGATTCCGAGTAAGTGGTTCCTCTTCAAGGTGTTGGCAATGGCTTTCATAAGAAACTGGAGGGGACCATGGTAATGGGGTCCAACCATTTGCTTTTAAAGCACTTTAGGAGACAAAGTGTGCATGTGGTGCGGGTTACTAGACTCTTTAATATACTGGCCCAGAGTAGAGTAAGTCATGGCTGTACCTTCTAAGTAACAGGCTATCCTCACAAGCTGTGCACCTAATTAGACTCTGATAATCTGTATAAATTAGCATTTGCTAGTGATAAATATCACACACTGAGCCTTAAATAATACATTAGACTTAATTGAATAAATGCATATATTATGGCCTTCTAATGCATATTTGCCATAATGAGTTATGTTACATGCACAAACAAACAGCAATTCTGATTAATCAGGTGGGGTAATTACGTTATTAAAGCTCCAGGTTCCCTGAGAAAGGTCTCAGTGTTGGTCAGGTGACAGGAAAAAAAAATTTTTCCTTGATTATTTGGATAAATTCCCTATCTTTTGGAATCTCCCTATCTTTGAACTCTTAGGATTTTGCACTGATATCAAGGTCTGTACCTCTTTTCCACTCCTAAAATTTGGATTTGAGCTTCAAATCTGCTGTTTTCTAACTCTGTGACCTTAGACAAGTCACTTGAATTCCTTATGCCCAGTTGTCCCCATCAATAAAGAGGGCAATAATAGCACTCTTCTTACCAATTTGGGAGAATTAGATGCATTACGTGTAAAGCATCTAACCCAGTCCTATGCACATAGAAGGTGATTGGTAAATAGAAGCTATTATCTTTATGAAACATGAAATAACTTGCCATCTATTATCTCATTCAATCATGTTAATAAACATATGAAGGCAGAACAGATAACATTACATACAGTTTTTAAAATAAAAGAAACCACCCCAGAGATTAAATGACTTGTTCATCCATTCAACAAATATTTTTTGATCACACAATGCCAAGAGATGGAAATATAAAGATAAAAAATAAAAAGATCCCCGCCCCCCTTGTCTTGGTGAACTTACAGTGTCATGGATGGGGAGAGAAGATAGCAAGACATTACCAATAATTATAATAGTGCCATAACGAAAGTGTACATAAAATGCAATGGCAGAATCCAGGAAGTAGCACCCAAGTCATTCTCTGAAAGTCAAGGAAGTTCTCAAAGACATGACTAGAGTTGAGTGGAAATGTGTTAAGAGTAAGAGCTTGATGGTTGCTTGGGATTGGGCTATGCTTTCCAGGAAGAGGAAGCAGTCCTATCAGGGGGTTGAAACTGAGGAGCCAAGCCAAGCTGGAGTAATTACAAGAGATTCAGGGTATCTAGAATGTGTTTCTCACCCTCAGTGCTCCTGGCATTGGATTAGTCATAGGGATGGTCCTCTGAGGACTGTCCTCTGTATTGTAGGATGTTTAGCCAAATCCCTGACCTCTATTTACCAGATGCCAGGAGCATTCCCCCCTCCCCCACCAGTTGTGACAATCGAAAGTGTTGCCACACATTGTCCAATGTCCCTGGGGGGCAAAGATCTCCCCCAGCTGAGAACCACAGCTCTAGAATTCAGATGAAAAATGAGGCTGACGTGCCTGCCAGATCATGGTAGGCTTCTTGTGCCTTACTAAAGTTATTTCTATTTTTCTTTTAGGTGATTATGAATGATCTTTAATATGCACATGGGGATATCCTTTTATTATAACTTACATAGAAGGCACATTTTCCCACTTTACCTGCCTATGAATTCATTAACAGCAGTAATTCAGGTTGCAATAGCTCCTGCCACCAACTGCTCACACAGAATCTGCAAATATTTCCCCTCCTATAAAACCTCCTCTTCTCCCTTTCCCTATTAAGTGTTTTGTGTGAGTGTGTGAGTGTGTGTGTGTGTTGAGTCCCTGGAAACTTCTCACATACGCTCATGGACACATTTTCTGCAGCTTCTCTGGCTCTGTTAGGAACTGCTGTTCTGCTGGACAGCAGAAATCCATACAGAAAGCCAAAAAGTCATTGCAGGGATAACAAGTACAAAACCATGACCTGCACGGGCCAGTCTTAGAGCATTATAGTGGGCAACATGGTCCAGTCCCCCAAACACATTTTCAGTGTACATTCATCTTCTTTACTTGCAATCAAGCCTCATGATAGCAATGCCATGCAGAGACCACAGCCACAGCCATTAAAGCCCTCTTTTCCTTCTAGCCACACCCTCCCATCCCATCAGTTTCCTGGAACCATTCCCTAAAAACGAACCAAACCAAACCAAACCAAACCAGAAACCTTCTCAATCCCATCTCTGTGCAGCCTTGCTTTGTGCTTCAAGAGAAAATTTCCCTTCTGGCTACCTTCATGCACCTCTTGTCCTTCCTTTCTGCTTCCCTGTGGTTTTATTCCCTGTCTATCTTCTACATCATAAAAATCTAGAGAACCAATGAAACGGTTATAGCATAATCCTTGGCGGGCAAGAGATAAATTGGTGGGCAAAGCTTGGACCCCCAGAGTAGACAACAGGAAGGGCAAGGCTAAGAATTTCGTATTGCAGGATGCTTAGAAGATGCAGCAGTCCCATAGGACTGGCCCTGGCACCGAATCAGCAACATTTACTGGTGGCTGCCATTGCTTCACCAGCCCCTCATATGCCCTCTCTTTTCCATGCAGAATGGCTTTCCTGGGAGAGTATTTCTGTGCACCATCATTTCTCCTGCTGTTCTAAAGTTCCCTCTGGGTGGTTGCCACTGACCTGTCAAGTGTAACCATCCCTGGACACTTGAGCCACTGCAGAGGGAAAGATTCTCAGCAGACTGAGGTGATCTGAAGGGTATATTTGTTTCCCCTCCTGACTTGATGTTACATTCTGTTAGAGAGGTCCCACAGCAGTATTGACAATTCTGCCATGCTTAAAAGAATTTGCTAACTTAGAAGCTGTATTGTTTACCTAGAGCCCTCACACTCTTCCAGTTGACTGGCTCAGCAACAGATTTGAAGAACAACCATAATACTGTAACTAAAGTCATTATTCCCTCTGATGATTAGATTTTGTTCTTGGGTCAGCCGACTCAACGGTCCTCATCTTCCCTTAGGAGGTGCATATACACTGCTCAATGTCTCCCCTCCTCCCACCCCCCCTGTACCACCCTATGGTGCTTCCCAGCACTTAGGTTACACTTGGGCCACATGCTTACCAAACATGCCCACCATGGCAGATCTCTATTTTTGGATGCAGCCTACCAGGTATTTCCACTGAAATATATTCCCTGATCCTCATTTTTATGTGTTTATTTCTTACTATCAGTGTGTATGTTTTTCCTACAAGCCACCTTGAATCTTTGGTGGAATGAGGTAAGTGGTAAATAAAGACATTAATGAATCTACACATTAGACATACATGAAGTGGATATGGAGAGCAGCTAAGAACCAGGCACAAATGAGTAAGAGCTTGGCTGACCTACTGGAAGGGAAGATAGGTAATTTGGGAAATGACACATATCACCTCTAATCAAGTGTAAAAGTACGAAAAGAAGATCACAATGGTGGACATGTACAGGACCCTTCTTGTTGATCTGGCATTCCCAGAAAATGAGGCAATCCATTGATTCTTTTTAAGAGAACACACTTTCCTTTTTAATAATTTTATGGAAATCTTTCTAAATAGAAGGTTACAAACTTTCAGAAGGTTTCAGAAGAGATTGACAAATTGCATTTTATCTTTCTGCAGTTGAAACCAGCATTATGAGCATCTACTCTGACACCATACCCTAACCACAGCAATGCCATGATACCTTCTCTTTCAGTATCTTTTAGCACCTTCTGTATATTGAGTACTTATACTGTATCTCGCACTATGCTCAATGATTCCATCCACTGTCTCATGACTCTCACAGGGACATCCTGTTGAGGCACATAAGCATTTTTGCCCTTTTACCAAATAGTTTCATTTATGTTTCTTCTTAAATTCTTGTTGCCTGAATTTTATGATTTTTTTTCTGTCTCCTTGCTTATTATCTGGAAATCACCTCTTACTCAGCTTCTGATCTTCTCCTTCGAATCTCCTGCGTGTTGGGAAACCTAGAAACCACACTTCATAGAATTATGTATCAAGGAAGTTGGGGTCTAAATGAGAGTCTCATGGTTCGGTTGGATTAAATTGGATGCATTGCTTCAGATCCCACAGTTACTTCGGAGGCCCCCATGTGCTACCCATGGGGGCCAGGTTGAGCAAACCCAAAGTTCCCCAGCCAGCCAGCTCTTCCTGTTTAGACTTGAATTGGGTTGGCTTTTACTCAGTATCCCTTGAATGCATCAACTTGCAGTTATTGTGAAAAAAAAATCCTCTTATTTTATATATGTTGATACTGACAGATGATGAGAAGGTAATTACTGCTTATTTGAATTTTATGTGTCTGAGCATTTATCTTTTTAAAATGAATCTTAGACTTTCAACCGCATGTAACCCTGTGTACATATCATTTGTTTGAACTTAATGCAGTGGCTAAAAAAGGTTTTTAAGAATTGTTTGTACCTCTGGGTATATCTTAGTCACAGACTTTTAATAGAATTTAATAGAATTTGTCTAAACCTTATGAAAACTATACTTAGTTATGGCTTGATAGGAGTTGCTCACTGGATTCATTAGGGATTACACTACAGCATACTGCATTTAAAATAAAATGTATAAATGAAGAAACAAAATGCTAATGTTTCTTATCTGTTAGAATGTGCTAGAATGACACATACTATGTGGATATGGCCAATGGGTTAGGATGCTGAGTTTTTGATTTCAGTATTTTTCACAGTTCTATGGTTCTTTCTTTCTAGGTTGGCAGACACCATCATGAAGCCAAGAGAAAGAGCTGTGATAGATATTTTTGTGAAGGCCTTGAGTTTGGGGATGATATAGGAACCTTCACAGTCTAGTGTGATATGCCGTGTCTAGGGGAAAGGGCATAGACTACACGACCTAGGGTTAGATCCTGGGTCATCACACTTCTCATTTGGACCTTACCTAAGGATGATCTTCCCTCAACAAACTATGATCCATACAAAAATAATGATATATTAAAAAGCTCCATTTCTGGAGTTGTAGCTCATCTCCTAACTGGGGGACAGCAAACTCAACATGGTATAGAAATAACAGAAGCCTGGGGAGTGTGTCTAAGGGTCAGGCCTAGGACCTAGCTCTATCACTTACTAACTTCATGGTTTCCAGCCAAGCGCCTTTCAGTTTTATCTCTAAGTTGAAGGGGGTGGTAACGCCTACCTCAGAGGGCTGCTAGGAGAGCCACAAGCCATGATATGTGTCTGAGAAAGACCATGTTATCTATGCCTTTTCTTAATATCATTTGGAATTTTCCCTAAGATTTAATCTACTTTCACATCACCATCTAGGTGTACATAAGAGTTAATGTGTGAGTCCTTGGAGGGACAAGGGTCACCAATGGAACTAAGGTTCACCACATGGAATTTAGTGAATTTTAATGGGTTACTTTGAAGTGAACCATCCATCCATCCTTTTGTGTCTCCGTTGAAGTTGATTGTCTACGACCATATTGATTCATCAGCCATAATTGAAAGTGCATTGTATCTGCTTCCCCTCTGTAAAAAGACCCAGTTCTGGTAATCTCCTGAGCAAACTAGCAGGGACTTTCCATTTTGGTCCTGTCCACCATTGGCGTCAATTCACTATTTCCACAGTATTTCAGGAGCTTTCTCTCTCTTTCTTTGTCTCTCTCTCATTGGAAAGACCACTCTGCAGTGATTACATTCTTTAGGAGGAAGGTGAAGAAGAACTGACATATAATATACTTAATATGTGCCAGTACATTTCATGCTCCACCATATTTAGCCATCAAACTGACCTTGGGAAGAAGAGAGTACCATCCTATATTATGGTTGAGGGAATTGATGCTTCTAAATTACTTACTTAAATTCATACTGATGGTAATGGGCAGAGATGGACCTAAACTTTTCTCTCTGATGTCTAAGGAGTGCTGGCTTCACTAGACCCAGCTGCCTCCCAGAACATTAAGAGGCATCTAAAATGTGCTTTGTGCTTGGGAAGGGCCAGAGGGTTCCATTGAAGGAATTATAAGACACATATTGTGGTATTTTTCTGTTACTTCATACACTTGAGAAAATCAGATAACTATTTCTTTGAACCCATTCCCCCGCCCCTGCTTGCATATTTCCTCCGCTTGCTGAGGATTAAGTGGAATAATAAAGCAAAAGTGGTTGGCAGGTTGTTAAGTGCTATATGAAAGTGAGAAATTGGTATTATCCTAAGAGACCTTACCATATTTTGTTTGATGTTTACGAGGGTATAGGTAAGAATACCACTCAGCTACTACTTCCAGAAAGTGACATTTTTTCCTTTACCCAGTGCGGTGGCATAGGAGAACCAGCTTCTTGTGTTCTTGGCAATGGCTGGTGCCAGTCAAATGTGGGGCTAAGCTGCCACTCATTTATCATACTTGCACTGGATTTAGGATATAATCTAGTTTTAATGGCATCGCATCTACCACTTTTGGTATCTAGGCTTAGGAAAATTGGGCTCGGTCCCTCAGTTTATTAACTTCTTGATCTGGGCAAGGAACTGTGGGGTACCTCTTATATTTTCTTTAGGGCTATTTATAGAGAGAACAAAAATGGGATGGTTTACCATAGAAGTATTTTAATCCTCAAGTTTATTAGAATCATATACAGTAATAATGCTAGAACTAGAAGGAATAATGTACAGATCAACTCATCATTTGCTTTGCTTATTAATTTAATTCCAAACTTTATTAAGAACCTCTATGTGCTAAGGATCAGGGAGAAAAAATGAAATAACAGAGTTCTTGCTCTTCAAAGGCTCAAAGTCTGGGGGAATAGTATATATTTAATAAATTCCATAAGTTGTTTACTAAGGACCGCATAATCATAGTTTAGTGGCCAGATCAAAGAAAACCAACCCGGAACATTCTAATCCATAAAAAATTTGTAGATAGCCTTTCTTTTCACTAACTCCCTGCAAACATTTGAATATATTCTTCTAAGGCTTGCATTCATTTGTCAGCATTTCAGAGCAGGATAGACAGTCACATCCTGGCATTGTAATTCATGGTTTGTTTTGTGTTGACTTTTGTGTATATATTATCAGAGGATGTGGTGAGTAGCACAGTGATGAATATCTTGGCCTTGGAGTCAGCCTCATCTGCCCCTAGCACATGTGTATACAAGGACTTTGGCAATTATTTATTCTTGTAAATTTTCCTTTCCTTTCTCTGTAAAAGGGTACAGGTACCTACCTAATCAGGAGTTTGGAGAAGGATGAAAGGAAATAAAATGTGTCAAATTGCTAGTGTAGTATCTGGCACAAAGTAAGTGTTCAAAATCCTAGTTGTCATGACAATCCATACATGTATATATGTTCCTGCAGCAGCTGGGAAAGAAGCCTGTGCCCATGCTGATTCTGACACATGGTATCTGTTTGATCTTGAGAAAGACACTTTGTTTCTCTAAGTCTCTGTTACTTTCTCTATACAATGAAAATAATAACAACTTTGGAGCTAGTGAGGGGATTTTCATGTATTTATGCATTTATTTCATATAGCTATATCAAGCCCCTATTATCCACTAGGAAATGTTCTAGCTGCTGGAGAATCAGCAGTGAATAAAGGTGAAATAACACATGTAAATTGCTTGGCAGATAGTAGGAACTTAATAAATGTAAGTAACCACATGTTACAAATAATTATAGCAGATCAGCTATTACCATTCAATCAAACTTGGTTATAATTATAATTAGCATTAATATTATCTATTAAAAATTATCATTTCCTCATTAGATGTATTTATCTCCTTGTGCATGTGTGATTTTAATATACTGACAGTCCAAACAGCGCTTTGCAAGTTACAGAGACCCCTGGGACCAAACATTTGAATTTCCAGACATTTGCATGTGTTTCTTCCTCCACTGGACCTTGCGTTTGACCTCAACTCCAGTCTCTGAATTTCCATTTAATAAGAAGCTGAGTGGAAAATGAGACCTTCACCCTTGGAAATCCCTTTATTTCCACCTGTGTT
The DNA here is from genome assembly GCF_011800145.1 of Mirounga leonina. NCBI lineage: Eukaryota > Metazoa > Chordata > Mammalia > Carnivora > Phocidae > Mirounga > Mirounga leonina. The sequence continues at coordinate 16,339,102 of NW_023270433.1, read as the reverse complement.
TACAAAAATGATGATGCCTTGCAATGAACGTGCTCCTCTCACAGACTTCTCAAAATGTGTTTGAGGAATCGGCAACGATAATTTGGTTCTAAGCCCAACTCTCTCAATTTAAATGATTGCACCAGCAACTGTGAGTTTCATTTCCTTCCTGGATCCATCTGCTTCCCCGTGTATTATTAGGTCTGTGTAATAGGTCCCGAGAAGGACCTCATTAGGCACCGAGGTGATATGCTGCTTGGGCAGAAGAAGTCTGTCTCAGTTGTTCATGAATGCCTTAATTCCTTAGCTGAGTGCTGCAGCTACCCCCGGATCTGCCAGATCCCAGTGCTGGCCTGGAAGTCACATGGCATGAACCTTGCTTTATTAACTTCTAATCTAGGTGCAGTCACACAAAACACCTGACTTGTGACTGATTTGCTCACTTGGTTTAGCTAAGGACAAGGCCATAAGTTCAGGCCACTTTCTCCAGCCTCACACACCATACCCCAATTGACCCATAAAAGCAAGGGCATCTAGGCCAGTGGTTTTCAAAGCTGGGTTTTGTGGAGGTGACTTCAAGTGGATACAGGTGGAGGTGGGAGAAGGCAGTTCTGTAACACTCCACTATTTTAGGCAAAAACAGCCCTGATTATATTTGATTTACATTTTGCTTTTCTGTAAAATTTTATTTTTTAAAAAGTGTTCTTGGGCCTATTTACTTATTTTTGGAAACAACACTTTAGGGTAATTGTTCTGTCTCTTCTCCCCTCTTAATCCTTCTCTTCCCATCTTAAGTATGACGATCTTAAGCACTTCTCCACCGCTGTTTGGGGTACTGCTCCTAACATAGAGTTGGTGTCCAGAGTGACTTGAGAGGGGTATCTCTTGATCCTTCATTTCCGTCAGTGTCCTTCCAAGCCACTCCTGTTTAAATTTTCATGTGCATACCACTCCATTGCTTATTTCTTTAAAATGCAGATTCTGATTCAACAGATCCAGAGTGAGACCTGAGATTCTGCATTCCTAGCAAGTTCCCTGGTAATGCTGAGATTGCTGGCATGTGGACCAGTCTTTGAGTAGGGAGGGCCTATATAATAATAATGTGTTTGGTACAGGAACATGGCCCCAGTACCAATGCCTCCTAACTCCATCACTAATTGAATTGTAGCTCCTATTCAGAAATTCTGGAGTAGCTACGACTTCATCATACTAACTTGTGGGAAGTGAATGCTTCCTTACTCCCACCCCAACCAGGCTAGCAGCTCCCCACAGTGGGGGGAATATCATGGTAGCAACCACTTGGATTTTATCTCTCAAATCTTATTGAGCATTTGCTATATGACAGACACTGTGTCAGGCACTTAATGTACAAAATCACATCTGATATTCAACGTTTCTGAGAGGCCCATGTTTAAGTGTCATTTCATGTTTAAGGAAACCGCAACAGTGAGGCTTATGCTGCAAAAAACATTCTTAATGACTGCTATCCAGATTCTGATTTTTCAAATATATATTTCTCATCCATTCCTGTGAGCCTCTTCGATCATGTGGCTGGTTTATGGAGCTAGTAATAGCCATGGCCAGAAATAGACCAGAAAGTCCTACACCAGGGATCTCCCTACTGTATGTTGCCTTTTGTATCTGCAAAGAATATTAGATTCTATCTACAAAGAGTGATGGGTCTTTCAAACAGAGTGGCAGTGGCATGATGTCATGAAATGGTTTTCAAAACTTTAGTATCATCTGGAGAGTTTGTTCATTTTGATTCAGATTTAGTAAACATGGGATGGAATCTACAAATACACATTTTTAACAGTGACCTAGGTGATTCTCATGTAGATGGCCACAGATGGCCATTTGACCATACTGCTATGTCTTAACAAGTCCAAGACTGGGAATCAGGAGACCTGGACGTGAGACTTGCCTCCATCCCCCCCACCTCAGTTTTCCCATAAAATTTGGGCTATGGCAGTGGGCCCTAGTCTTAGCACATTAGAGTCATTTGGAAATTCTTACAACTATAAATACCTAGGCTTGCCTCTGAGATTCCAATCCAGAGCCTGGAAATCTTTTTCTTTTCAAAGCTCCCCAGGTAATTCTAATGTATAGCTAGAATTTTGAACTTTTCCCCCCTTTCTTTTTTCTTTTCTTTTCTTTCCTTCCTTCCTTTCTCTTTCTTTTTTCTTTCTTTCTTCCTTCCCTTCTTTCTTTCTTTCACAAATCATGGTGTCAACATATATCTCACAAGCACACGAGACATCCCTCCTGACCGTCTTCCCAAGGAAGATCATGGAAGTTGCCACCCTCTTTCAGGGTGGACAGGGCTATATTCTGCAATGAGGGGCATACAGAGATCTGTGCACATTTGGTGCTCTTGGCAGTGACTGAACATGGTAAAAATCACTTTCATTGCTTGCTGTCAGTGATGACACTATGCAGAACTGTCCCCTGGGCTCCTGACATTCTCTCATTTAAGTCTCAGAACACTTTCTTTCAGGAAAATATTTGTGTTTTATAAACGATGAAGCCAAATCTCCAAGGGGCCACGTGGTCTTCAGAAAATCTCACTTCTGGGGGTTGGAGCAGGGGTTTGGACTCAAAGCTCAAAGTGGTCACTTTACTTGTGGATCCCCAGAACCCACTGTCTCTCTTCAGTCAGCTTCTCCTTCACTTTCCAAATATGGTTCTCTGGAGACAGGACCTATATTAATTAGTCCACCAAAGCTACTATTACAAAGCACCACAGACTGAGGAGCTGAAACAACAGGAATTAATTTCTGCCCTGTTCTGGAGGCTGGAAGCCCAGCATCAGGGTCTCGGCAGGTTTGGTCTGAGTCCTCTTACTTGGCTTGCCGGCAGCCACCTGCTTGCTGTGTCCTCACACAGCTTCTTCTCTGTGACAGCGTACTCCTCATGTCCCTTCCTCTTCTGATAGGGACACCAGTCCTACTGGATAAGGGCCTCACCCTATGACCTTATTTACCCCTAATCACCTCTTTACGGGACCTATTTCCAAATGCAGTCACACTGTGGGTTAGGGCTTCAACATATCAGTTTGGGGAGACACAATTTAGTCCGTAACAGGATCTTTGGTTTATTTTACCTCGTTCACATATATGGATCAACAACCCCTAGACCAGTTCATTGGATGTGGGGTGAAGAAATTCTCAGTGAGCCATGCTTTCAAAGGCACTTATTCAGTCACTTTTCAGAGTATTAGCTCAGCAAGCACTGGGCTAGACACTGTGGGTTCTTCATAGGTACCCCTAGGCATATATGGGGGGTCCCTAAAATTATGTGTCATAATTATATGGATGTGTAAATGTGCATTTTTCTGGGGAGAAAATCCACAGCTTTCATTAGATTTTCAAAGATTTCATATGACCTCCAGAGTTTAAGCAGCAAAGAAGGCCTTTCTTAGCTCTTGAGGTCTGAGAGTCCAAATAGAGATATTCTATTCTCTTGAGGGCTGTTAAAGTAGTATCCTGAAGATGTCATCATTCTGCTCCCCTTCAAACCCCAGGGCTAGGAAAGATTATGCTTCTGGACCAATCAGGGCAGGCTTATTGGAGGAGGTGGGCATTAGGTCTAAAAGTCTATCAGCCACACTGAGTGAGTAATGAGGGCATAGAGGGCTTCCCACATCTGAGATTAGACCAGAAAATTCTGATCTTTTGATAAGAAAAGAAGGAAAAGAATGTCCTGGTGAGACGACTTAGGATTTGCCAAACTTATGAATGGAGTGTGTATTTTGCAAAAGTATCTTCAGGGAACAATCTCCCAGAATGATTCAGCACAAAACAACTTTTTGAAATTTCCATCATGTACTCATTTTTTTTTCCATCACTGCCTTCATCCATTAAATGTTGCAGCCTACGGATCCTCTAACTCTCTCACTTGGATGGTTTCAATATTCAACTAACTGGGTCCCTTCCTCCTGCTTGGAATGCTATTTCTAAAAGTCTTTGTTTCACTCTCCTCCTCAGCATTCTGAAGACTGTATTATTTCAAGACTATTAAAGCACTTTGCCAATAGTAATATGCTATCTAGAATTGTAAGTAGTAGTTACGTCTTCCCCTTAGAAGGAATTAGAGGTATCTGTTCATTTCAAGCACACTCACAAACAACTAAGTAAATCATGGGTCAAGCATTGTCCTCTGGCTTTGAAATGTGGTAGGTGATGATGGTAGAATTAATAGCCAAACTTTCTAAGTTCTTACCATTTTCTAGGGCTGTTTTTACCATTTTGTGTCTATGAATGAAATTTACCTTGCCAAGAATCTTGCAGAGTAGATACTGTCATTCCCCCTTATCTGTAAAAGAGCTAAGACACTAAGAGGTCTAAGACCCTATAGCTAGTAAAGGTTGAAGACAGGATTCGAACCCAGGTAATCTGGATCTAGTGTTGCAAGAAGAGCGTTGAAAGAAAATATGAAAATAGTAACTTGATGGAATGGGCACTGGGTGTTATATGCAACTGATGAATCACTGAATTCTATCTCTGAAACTAATAATACACTATACGTTAATTAAGCTGAATTTAAATAAAAATAAACAAATAAAAAGAAATAGTAACATATGTTGAAGTCTTTTTAAAGCTCTCTTTCAAATTTCCTTTTTTTTTAAAGGTCTTATTTATTTATTTGAGAGAGAGAGCATGAGCGGGGGGTGGGGAGAGGTAAAGAGAGAGGGAGAAGCAGACTCTCCACTGAGCAGGCAGCCTGATGCAGGGCTGGATCCCTGGATCCCGGGATCATGACTTGAACCTAAGGCATGGGTTCTTAACTGACTGAGCCACCCAGGTGCCCCTATCTTTCAAATTTCTAATTAAGTATACTTTAATTTTCTTTCTTTGATAAAGGTTTTTCAGCAGAATTTATTTAGGTTTACTGGCCATTGTTAGAGACTTTGGAGACTTATAGATAGAACCTGGGGAAGAAATTGAAAGGAGATTGAATGGGGCGCCTGGGTGGCTCAGTTAGTTAAGCATCTGTCTTTGGCTCAGATCATGATCCCAGAGTCCTGGCATCGAGCCCCATGTCCAGCTCTCTGCTCAGCGAGGAGTCTGTTTCTCCATCTCCCTCTGCCTGCTCTCTCTCTCTCAAATAAATAAATAAAATCTTAAAAAAAAGAAAGGAGAATGTAGATTTACTGAAGGTAACTGAATAAGAATTGGGAGAGGAAGGGGCTGGGGAGCAATGGAGTTAATTAGCATGCTTGTGGACATAGGAGAATATATTATTTGGCTATTGCTTTAATAATGCTGAATAAGAAATTACTCCCCAGATTTCAATGGTTTATAGCAGACATTTATTTATCCCTCAGAGGTCTGCAAGTCAACTGGAAGACTCTGGTTCAAGCTGAGTTGGTTCAGGTTGGTCCTATCTATCTGTCATCGTAGAACTCAGGTTTTAAGCCACAGTGTTTACAAGACTATAATCTTCTTATGGTGCAGGGCTGGAGTGCAAGAGACCAAGTCAGACATCACAAGCCAAGGCAAAGCCTCTGGTTGCTGTGGTCTACTTTATATTCACACACATTTCATTGGTCAAGTAAGTCCCATGGCCAAGACCCAAGTCCTCAGAGTGGAAAAGTAAGATTTGTCCTCAGAGATTGGGAGGGAAGGAAAATTATTACAGTCTGCCATAGAGAGATAATCTGAGGTTGAAATAAACCCTACCTAGTGAAAGGCAATATGACTATCCTTACTGGAGAGGGTAAGACACATCTTAATGGGAATGAATATTAAACTTAATGGACAAAAACATCACCACTGGGTGGTACTCTTATTCCAAGATGGCTTTTTGCAGGAGAGATGTATTTGAGTGGACAAATTTTCAATAGGATATTACAATTTGAGTTTTTATAACTCAAGCTGTGAATACATTTTTCATTTCTACTTCATGATGTTAATAGGTGTGATGTACTCAAAACAGTGCCTAGAAGAGAATACTGCTATGAGAGTTTGCCATGATGATAATGGTGGTGATGATGAAGATGATGATGATGATGATGTCAAAACTGTGGGGGGCATTTCTGTTCTTTGTATATTTCTCTTAAACTCAACAACAGTTTCAGTAAGATATCCCCAAATGCTTACTCCTAGTGAAGACCTTTTCTAGGTCTCATGACCAAGACATAGAAAGTAATAACTTTTGGTAATGTTGGACATTTTTAATAATATAATTTTGTCCAAAGCAGTAAGGATGAGTTACAAAGAGATTTGGGGGATTTAATGAGAAGGTACAAGAAAGATTTGTCTTCCACCCACATCATTTTAACTATCAAATATAGGATAGCTTCTACTTAAAGGGAATAAAGTGGGGAGAGAAATTTGACTGTTACAATGTTGGCAAAAGATACGGCCAAGAATGGCCCAATCTGGGAAGAGTGCTCTATGTACAGCTACAGAACAGGCAATCTTTAATTTATTAAAACTGGATAATATCTTTAAAAAATACACAAGTCTTATAAATAATCAAATTAAGTAGCCAGCGTCCCAAAATATTTAGCAATTTTCCCCCTGAGAGTCTCCCACATAGCAAGAAAACAGAAAACTTTCTTTACAAAAAATAAGTAAGTAAGAATTGAAGGTTGAGGACCTAATAGTATCAGGGAAAAGACAATCTTGAGATTGTAGGGGTCTACTCATCATGATGTTTTCTTTCTATTTGAAATACTAAAGGAGAATTTGTTAAGAGAAAATCCTGCCAACTCCCTATCCTCATAGGTTTGGCATTAAAGCTAATATGTTCTTTTCTTAATGAATGTGTTTAATCAGAAAGAGTCACAGAATCCTGAAATGTCTGCACTGACAGCCCTTGGAGACCATTTGAGATACTGAGAGAGAGTTTGTCACTTGTTAAAGTTCACAGTTAGTGACAGAGCAGGGACAAATTACCCAGATGTTTTTATTCTAAGTCCAGAGTCCAGTATTGAATTGGATTTAATATAGTTTCCCCCCAACTGCTTATTTTTGGGAGAATTACTTTAGTGTTTTAATTTTCCTTGTCATCAAAACAGAAAGACTAGATCAGTGGCTTTTCCAAGGATGTCCCTTCCACTTCTTTTGAGGCACGCCTCATGAGAAATAATTCTCCTTCTTCTTCTTTTTCTTATTGTTTGTATCACGTTCAAAGACTTACCAATCAAAGGAATCAAGGAAAATTTGGGGGAGGAGAAATTTTGAGGATTCCACATTTAACACATTGAACAATAGTCATACAGATTTCTTACTGGTCTGCATTCCATTCAAGATTTATTATTTTTCTAGAAACAAAAGAAAAATTAAACTACTGGGACTACACCAAAATGAAAAGATTTTGCACAGCAGAAGAAACTATCAACAAAACAAAAAGGCAACCTAGTAAGTAGGAGAAGATATTTGCAAATGACATATTCAATAAGGGGTTAATATCCAAAATAAACAAAGACGTACATAACGCAACACTAAAAAAAAACAAACAATCTGATTAAAAACTGGGCAGAGGACCTGAACAGACATTCTACCAAAGAAGACAGACAGGTGGCCAACAGACACATGAAAAGATGCTCAACATCACTAATCATCAGGGAAATGAAAATCAAAGCCAAAATTAGACATTACCTCATACCAGTCAGAATGGATAGTGTTAAAGAGAGAAGAAATAACAAGGATTGGCAAGGCTGTAGAAAAAAAGGAACCCTCATAACACTGTTGCTGGGAATATAAATTGGAGCAAATCTGTGGAAAACAGAATGGAAGTTCTTCAAAAAAATTAAAGAGAAATACTGTGTGATCAAGTAATTTACTACTGGGTATTTACCCCCCAGAAACTGAATTCAGAAAAATATCCATCCCTATGTTTATTGAAGCATTACTTACAGTAGCCACGATATGGAAGCAATTCAAGTGTCCATTGATAGATGAGTAGATAAAGATACGGTATATATATATATATATATATATATATATATATATATATATATATATGCAATGGAATATTACTCAACCATAAAAAGAATGAAATCTTGCCATTTGTGACAACATTGATGGACCTAGAGGGTATTATGCTAAGTGAAATAAGTTAGACTGAGAAAGACAAATACCATGTGATTTTAGTTATGCGTGGAATCTAAAATAAAAAAACAAAAGAACAAACAAACACAGACTCTTAAATACAGAGAACAAACTGATAATTGCCAGTGAGGAGGTTGGTGGGAGGCTGGGCAAAATAGATAGAGGGGATTAAGATATACAAATTTCTAATTATAAATAAATCAGAGATGAAAAGTACACCATAGGTAATATAGCCAATAATATTGTAACGTTGTATGCTGACAGATACTTATCATGGTAAGCATTGAGTAATGCATAGAATTGCCTAATTAGTATGTTGTACACCTGAAACTAATATAACATTATATGTCAATTATACTTCAACAGTTTAGCAGATGATTATTTTTCTGGATGAAAAGTTTTTGCTGAAATTTCTCAGAGAATTAAGCTTTGAAAGACATCCTATTTAGGATGATGAAGCTATTTTCAACCTCCTGAATTTACATAAATGTAGTTAATAGACAATCATTCAATGCACACTTTCTGGTGCATGAGTCAGCATTTTGAGGTTTGAATAAGAGATTCTTAATTTTAATTGTTGGCAAATGTTCAACATTTGTCTCTCTTAATCTTTACTATTAAACTTTTTTGACCTAATCTTCCTTTAGTCTCTCATCCACTGTGTTCATTATCTAAAAACAGACAAAGAAATCAGTGATAATCATTCTTTCAAAAGGCTAGAAAAGTTCTGAGTTATCATCCTGTCCTATCTTCAAATGAGGGCAGTGAAACAGAGTGGTTAAATGACTTGTTCAAAACCTCGACGAATAATTTCTGTTTGCAAGTTATGATCTTCAAGTTCTCCCTGGTTTTCTCCCTGCCACAAAACCCTTCTAGTGACAGCTGTTAGGAAAGACAAACTAACTCCTTAGTCCTCCATCCTGTTTGCTTCAAGGACTGAAGGGAGTTTCATTATTAATCATTTATATATTATCTCTACATGCCTGCCTCCTTATTAATCACCTCCATGGAATCTACTGCTATTAATCATCAAATGTGTGTCTGAGCATTACCGGTAATTATCTTTGAATGTCTGTTACCTGTCAGTTTAATTACTTGTTTTCCTCCAGGAGTACAGACTGATTCGGGTCCCTGACTCTGCTGTGTGTGCGTGTATGTGTATTAATGTGTTTACATTGTACTTGATTCTGTGTGTGTGTGTGTGTGTGTGTGTTACTTTTAGACCCCAATTACCATCACATGAAGTAAAACTATATTTCAAATAAGTATTCCTAACCCTGGTCACCTATGAAACCACATACTTCTTATTGAATGTGAAGGCGGAAAGTCAGGTATAATCTTTGATCCCCCTTGGTTTAATCTTATAGCTTCCACAACAATTCTTTAAATCCTCTATAAACTGATTGATTTTATTTCTCCAGGAATAAGCACTGTATATACATGGGGGTTTTGTTTGTGTGTATTTTTAATCCACTTGGTGCTTGTGGGCATCAGAAAAGAATGAGACCAAAATTCGTAATCAGTACTTGTCCACTTCACTTAGGGTAACTGCCCAAAAGAAGGCTCTACATCCTCACTTTTGAATGGGTGGGAGTAGAAAGATAGTTTGTGTGTCTTATGGGTATTTAAAACTGCAAAGGGCACCCAAAGTGTGTTTAGAACAGAATAACAAATTAAATAAATGCTCAGTCTTCTCTGAGGAGGGCATTTCACTAGAGAAGAAGAGTGCCTGCCATAAAGGAACATGAAAAGTCATATGGTTAGAGACAGAGGGAGTGAAAAGAAAGAAACTAATATTTGTTGAATATCTACATGCGCTATTTTGTTATCCTCCCAATGATAGTCCCTATGTGTAGATCCCATTAACTCAGAAAAATTGCCCAAGTACACTCAGATGGGAAGTAACAGAACTGGAATTTAAACCATGATCTGCCTGATTTCAAAATCCATACTCTTGCTGCTCTACCAGTGCTGCCTGAAGACAAAAACATGTGCTGCATGAAAAACATCAGATAGTGAGCAAATGTAAAAAGTAGAAGAAACAAATAACTCTCAAACTCAGAAGAGGGGTTCAGATACTTCTAGATGGGTTGTCCACAGAGAGTTTTATGAAGATGACATTTGAACTGAAGAACATGAAGAATATAAAGGTCTAAGCAACTCCAGTGTATGCCCTTGTATGCTCTCTCCTTACTGGAGTCTTAAAAGCCTAGAAAGTTTTCAGCTCCCCATTGAACTTCATGAAGTCTACAGTCTATTTTAGCACTGAAGCTTTGCAACACAGAGGGATAGGCTGCTGTGAAGATGTACTGTCTTTTTGTTAGCTAGACACTGACTGGAGGAAGTGTTAAAACACACACACACACAATTATTTAATCTACTTGTTCTAGGAAGATATTTCTCTTTTCCTCACTCCTGAAGACCTCTACTATTAAATATTTGAAAGGTGTTTAGTTTCCAAGATATCTCCACAACCAATGGATCCATTTAGTCAGTATTTATTTATTGGATGCATCCCTTCTATGTCCGGCACTGTCTCATCTACACTGGGATTTGTAGAGATGCACTTTGGAAGATACAAGGCATGGCCCCAGTTATCAAAGATCTTATAATTTACTTTGAGATATAACAACTGTAGTTTACATTTATTGACCTTAATATGTGTCTGGAATTATTCTAAACACATTTATAGATTTGTTATTTCATTTAATTGGTTCAACTTGAAAAGGTTCAAGTAGAGTTGAAGTTTGATTGTCTCTCATGTCATAGTACTGGGCAGATGAATTGGTTGGTGGAACTTATTCTGAGTCAATGAATGTAAAAGCACTTCTAAATTGTAAAATGCTTTGCAGACTTGAGGGAAGTGTTGGGAATTTCATGTAGGGTAACTGGGTAATTTGGGGAGCAGATTCAGGTTAGTGAAGACTTTTAAAAAATCAGATAGTGGAGGGCAGAGTTTGTATGACGAGTTCTTGTTTATAGATAGGATAATTAAGTCTCTGAAAGGCTAAGTGGTATTCAAGGTCATACTGCAAATGAATTAGGGAAACATTCAAGTCTCCTAACACTAGGTCCAGTGCCCTTTCCTCCAACCCTAATACCACTGGCCAAGTATACATCCAAACTGAAGGGTATGCTAAAGAGAGTACAGTGGGGTAGACTAGACAGTCTTAGTTATGGGCCAACATCTTATTTGCTCTAGCTCTGAGCAATGAAAGGCACAGACAACACTAAATTGTAATTTGAAGAAAAGAAAAATGAAAACAATGGTATCTTATATGTCTAGAACACCCACTACGTGTCAGTCATTGTGCTAGAAGTTTTTCATGTCATCCTTCTGACAGTCTCGTAAGTAAAGTATATTTATCCTCATTTGAATAGATGGAGATAAAGTAGAGGCCCAAAGTTACACAGTTGGTAAATTGTGAAGCAGAGATTCAAATTCAAATCTGCCTGCTCCAAAATGTGATCCATTCCATTCCACCACTTGGCTTTCATTCAAGTGGAATAAGTCTGTTATATGAATTGTTTTCCAGTCCTTAATATTTATCATTTCCAAATGTGACCATTACCACTTACCCAAGGTGTAAGAAATGTTTTTTTTTTTAAGATGTTGGGGAAGTATTACTTTCGGGGCAAGATTACAATTTCCTTTCCTTTTCTTTGGAAGTATCTTCTTCCTTCAATAGGTAATACCACATGACCTCTGAGGAGAACAGAAACTCTAGATGAAAATGTTTTCTGAAGGTCAGGTTTTTGACATTATGAATCCATATCCTTGGTACATCCTTAGATGATATCTTCTCTCTTTGATATCAGTGGGATTCTGATATCTTATTGGCATTTGGCAGAGATAGCTGCTGGCAAATTGTTGTTGCAAAGTCTGGGCTAATTTGGAGGGTTCCCTATTGCAAACCCAGGTGTGATTCATTCTGAGAGCTAGGAGAAGTCCAATGTGCCTCAATTTCCCTACTATAGATATTGAAAATGAAATCCTCCATGGAGAAATTGGATACCTTTTGTTGAATTATTTGTTATTGTAGTTTTGTATGTTTGTATTTAGAGCTGATAATATCTGACAATGTGTGCTTAAATGAAGATTATGTTTTATGCATCAAAGGAGCCAAATTCCCTTCCTGCCAGAATTACCCAGTTCACCTTCCATTTTCTTCTCTTCTTGTTCTTATGTCGACTATTTAATTGAGATGTTAAGATCCTGCACAGCTCTGAGTGGCAATTTTAAACCAGATTTCTCTATAGACTTGGGACCTAGCAGCATTTATGAGATGAGGCTGATCCAATTATCTGGGCTGAAAACTCTGGAGAGAGAAGATTTTCCAAACTGTGATGTTATGTCCAGTGTACTCTCTTGGTTAAAAATAAACATTTCTAGGTTATGGGATCTTTGTTCAAGTTGATTGTATAACTGAGGGAGGAGAAGGAAAATGTCTTTTTGAAGATGAAGTGCAGTGTGGAACATCTTATTGCTACAATCACTTTTTCTTTGTTTTTTCATTTAATTAAAAAAATCATTTTGCTCTTAAATTTAAAATTACCTGGGCATTTGTTACCCTTTCAATATTGTTTTATCATAGGTATCATAGGTATCATAGCATACCAGAAACTCTGTGCAGGAGAAAAACTTAATGGAAAAACTTAATATGCCTCCTTCCTTTATGGATGAACTAATTGAAGTAGAGATGTAGGTGGTTTGCTCAAGATCACATAGCAAGTTTAGTGATAGAGCCATGAAGAATAGAATCCAGGTTTCCCTGTTCTGTCTTTACTTCATTCTCCACAAGGTTACTGAGTTGCTCTGCTTAGTTTTCCAATCTGATAAAATGCACAGTTCATTATTTCTGACATTCATTTACTCCGTTCATCTAATATTATACATTCATTTGATGGTTTGAAGACTATGAGGATATCACTGCACTAATACCCCTCCATAAAAAAAAATGATTGATATATCTGTATTGACTGTAAGTTTACCCTGGTTGCATAAGAAAAGAGAAATATTTTGGAAGGATCTCTGAGGATATCCTAGAGGACTAGATTTGGGAATAAGCAAGAACCAAGTAGCTCTAGAGGGGAGGTCAAAATGATAACCTCACAAAATAGATACAGATAAATTATTTGGAAAAACCAGAGAATGGAGAGAACAGACATCAAGGTAGCTCTGGTTAAATAAGGGAATGCTTTCTGGAGGAGGTGGAATTTGAGCTGGTCCTTCAAAGATAGGGAGGATTTATACGCGTTAAGACAGAGAAGGAGAAAAGATAGTATTTGGTAGGAGCTCAAGATCACATGCACACGTGAAATAGTTGGGTGATGCTGGAAGGTAGGTCAGTATGTGATGAAGGGCCAGAGTGAGGGATATCAACATCACATCAGCTGTTCCACACTCAAGTTCATTCTGACCTAACTTGGGTCAAACATGGTTGTTTTGCACTGTCTTTTCCATCTTCTTGCTGTCATCTTCCCCTCCATTATGTGCTTTTCTCACGGCTCTTCCTCTTTCTGTTCTTTTGCCCCACTTACCTCCTTTTCATTGTTCTTCTTGCCTATTGCTTGTGCTATGATTATTGGCCTTATTTTTAGGATATTAAATTTGTATAAAAATCACCTAATTTGGGGTGCCTGGCTGGTTGAGCATCTGACTCTTGATTTTGGCTCAGGTCATGATCTCAGGGTCATGAGATGGAGCCCAGTGCTGGGCTCCACACTCATCAGGGAGTCTGCTTAGGATTCTCTTTCTCCCTTTCCTTCTGCCTCCCCCTCCCCCTCCAGTAAATAAATAAATAAATAAACCTTTAAAAAAAATACCACCTCCTTTTGAGTTCCAATTCTGGCATAACAGTGTGAGAAGCTCCATAGACAGACTCCCCATAGAAACTGGTAAAAAAATTTTTTTTAATATAAAAAAACATTCAAAGTCTCTGGAAATGGTTCAAAGGACATCTAGCAAATGAAGAACAATTTCAAGAAAATCTAAAACTCAGTAGAACAATGAGAATCTATAGTATTTCAATAAAAATTCATTCACTCCCCACTCCCAGTAAGATAGAAACTGGACTTTGGACTTATGCTATCAGGAACACAGGAATCCATCTCCCCTGGCCCTGGACAAGGGGTTATCTTCCCAGGGGCAGCAGTGTATCAGCATTTCTCATCCTGCTCCCAGGTACCTTTGCTGAGACTATGTGTGTGCAGCCACATAGGAAGCGGTGACTGCTTCCTTCTTCTCCTCAGCGCCCCCATATATCGGATGGAGGCTCTCTCTACCTTGGGCACACATCACTAAAAGCACCCAGAGGCCAATTTGTCTTGTCTCAGTTTGTAAGGCAGTGGTTCCCTGCTGGGAGAGGCAGGCTGAGAAGACCTGTCACCCCCTCCACTAAGCACTTAGCTCTTAAAGAAGAGGTGTCACTCAGATAGAAGCATGGCATTGTCCCAAACCCCAGCTTTAGAGCCCTGGCTCAGAGATTTTGCCTAGGGGAAAAAGCAGGCCTTAACAAGGACAGTTCCTAATCTCTTCCCAAAACAATGTGGAGAATTTCAAGTTCAAGAGCACTCTCAAAAATAGTGCAAGTTGTATGACCTCACTGATATGAGGAATTCTTAATCTCAGGAAACAAACTGAGGGTTGCTGGAGTGGGGGGTAGGGTGGGAGGGATGGGGTAACTGGGTGATAGACACTGGGGAGGGTATGTGCTCTGGTAAGCACTGTGAATTGTGCAAGACTGTTGAATCTCAGATCTGTACCTCTGAAACAGATAATGCAATATATGTTAAGAAAAAAAAAAAAAGAAGATAGCAGGAGGGGAAGAATGAAGGGGGGGAAATCAGAGGGGGAGGTGAACCATGAGAGACGATGGACTCTGAAAAACAAACTGAGGGTTCTAGAGGGGAGGGGGCTGGGAGGATGGGTTAGCCTGGTGATGGGTATTAAAGAGGGCACATTCTGCATGGAGCAGTGGGTGTTATGCACAAACAATGAATCATGGAACACTCCATCAAAAACTAATGATGTAATGTATGGTGATTAACATAACAATAAAAAATAAAAAAATAGTGCAAGTTGTGATGAATGGTAATTGGAAAGATATTGGTAAGTGCAATGGAAATACAGATTGAAGTGTAGGCCTGAAAGTTATAAAAATGAGCCAAATGGAAATTCTAGAGTTGAAAAGTATAATAACTGAAATGAAACAATCGCTAGATTGTTAGATGGATTGGAAGACTTGAAAATGATAAAATGACAATATTCCCCAAATTGATCTACAGACTCAAAGCAATCCTTATCAGTATCCCAGCTGACTTCTTTGTAGAAAATGAGGAGCTGATCATAAAATTTGCATGGCATTTCAAGAGACCCAGGGGAACCAAAACAATCTGGAAAAGAACAACAAAGTTGGAGGATTGACATTTCTTGATTTCAAAACATACTATGAAGCAACAGTAATCAAGACAATGTGGAGTTGGCATAAAGGTAGACATGTAGATTAGTATGGTAATAGAATTAAAAGTTTAGAGATAAGCCTGTGTGTCTGTAGACAACTGATTTTCAACATGGATACCAGGACAATTCAATGGGAAAAGATTAGTCTTTTCAACAAATGGTGGTGAAAAAACTGGAAAACCACATGCAAAAGAATGAATCTTTACCTCACACCATTTACAAAAATTAACTTTCTAAGATGGATCAGAGATCTAAATGTAAGAGCTACAACTATAAAATTCTTATAAGAAAACTGATAAATCCTCATGACCTCCAGATTCGACAATGGATTCTTAGATATGACATCAAAGGCATGAACATAAAAGAAACAATAAATAATTTGGAGTTCAAAACTTGAAACATCTGTACTTCAAAGGACACTATCAAGAAAGTGAATACAACCCATAAAATGAGAGAAAATATTTGCATATCTTTTGTATCTGATAAGAGACTAGTATCCAGAATATATATGGAACACTTAAATCTCAAAAAGAAAGACACAACCCAATTGAAACATGGACAAAAAACTTGAATAATATTTCTCCAAAGAAGATATATAAATGACCAATAAGCACTTGAGAAGATCCCTGACATCAGTAGTCATCAGGAAAATACAAATCAAAACCCAAGATGTTGGGGCCTGTGGCTGGCTCACTTGGTGAAGCATGCGACTCTTGATCTCGGGTTTATGAGTTCAAGCCCCACACTGGGTGTAGACATTACTTAAAAAAACACAAAGAACAAAATCTATTAAAAAAACAACAACAACAAGCTGTTCAGGGCCCCAGTGATGGTTCAGTGATATATTATTAAAGCTACCCCCTGAGACATAAACTGGATCTCAATTAATGATGGCAGTGGTGATGATGATAAGAATCACATTGATTTGTTTTATTTCAAAATTTAAAAAATATTTATTTATTTATTTGAGAGAAAAGGGGAGAGGGAGAGAGAGAGAGCTTGCACAGAGGGGAGGGCCGAGGGAGAGGGAGAGAAAGAATCTTACGCAGACTCCATGCTGAGCGTGAGGCTCATCATGGGGCTTGATCTCACAACGCAGAGATCACAATGCCAAGATCACCACATGAGCCAAAACCAAGAGCTGGATGCTTAACTGACTGCACCATCCAAGCACCCCTGTTTTATTTCAAAGTTTTAAAACCCTCCTTGTTTGTCTTGTCTCCTTGTTTGTCTTTCTTCCTCAGGGTGTTCTGTGGTGGTTCTCTCCTCTTCTATGTTAAAGGGTTTCCCCATTGTCTACTTGTTTATTGGTTTAGTGTATAAATACAGTATAATTATACAGCTTGAATTAAAAAAGAAATCTGGATTTGCATTCCATCTCTTCCAGATTTAATTGTATGAAAAAGTACATTTGTGTAAGTAAGTTTTAGTTTTCACAAAGAAAAATATGTTATTACTCATGGAAACAAGAGCTTCCTTTCCTGAAAACTTGACATAAAAGAGACGAATGGTGGGGCATGGCCAAACCACTTCCAATTGGTCCAATCAAGCTTTCTGGAACTTGACTCAATTATGACAGTATTCTTTGTCCTTGCAATAATGATGGTATTGGTAGTGAACTGAAATGAGGAAGACATGCTGTGGCCCAGCATTTTAGAGCTAGATCCCGAATTATTTACTTCCCTGTGCGTGCTTATTCTTTCTCTTTGATTCCTTGCAGTTGACTGTCCACTTTTCCTCTGCACCCCCTTATTTTCAGGTCTTTCATCTTCTTAAAAAAATTAGCTCCCCTGCTTTGGCCCCAGAACTCCTCTCTACCTGTCATTTCACTGTATTAACTGTTTAGCTGTATGCTCCCTGTTTCCACGGGACTGATTTGACCCTATCTGCAGTTTCTGTTGGCATGACTTAAATCTGCAGGTGGGACTAGTTAGGCTGACTTAAACTCACATATCTATTGGATAGACCATAGTTCAAGTTCATAGACTGAATCTCTACCCCTAACATGATACTTCCCATTGATCACAAGTAGGAGTATAGATATTTTTCTCTGCACTCTACCCCTACTATGACCAAGAAAACTAAAACAAACTTTAACATGGATGCTGTATTGTGTCTCATTTTCCCACATGAAGGACAGAACAATTCAAAATACAGAACTGTGACCCTATCACAGCCTCCTGTGTAAAGAGAGATAGGTGAGTTTAAAGATGTTGTAGATCAGCACTAAGCAACCTGCAACAATATGCTGCCCCCAAGCTTTGCCATATGGCTCTGAGTCCAATTTCAAACTCATTTTTCAGCACATTTAAAGGTGAAGGAGTTGGACAGGAATGAGGGACCTCTGTGGAAACCACCTACCATGAGCAGAAGAAAGATTTTAGAATGGCCAATTCTCTAGCATGTGTTCTCCAGCTGGACTGGGACAGAGGCAGAAGCAAAGGCTTGTGGTTGGTTGAAATAAAGCAAATGCTGTTGAGAGGCCCCAAGGCAGCTGGGCCTGTGGGCTTCATCCTGCAACCCTGACCAAAGAGTCCCAGATCACTGCACTAGAAGGAAATGCAGAGAGCATTCATTTCAGTTTTTAGGGCATGAGGGTCTTTTCCCTTTCAGTGGCATGATTTTTGAGCTTTACGTTGTGCTTCATTGTGGTGATTTTGTTTGGGGGAATTATGTTATCAATAATTTTTCAATGTTTACTTTTAAAAATGTATTCTGCTATCAAGTCTATTCATTTATTTTCCTTTCTATCTCCTTTCCTTCCTTCTTTTCCTCTCCCTCCTTCCCTCCTTTCTCTTCCTTCCTTCTTTCTTTTCCTCCATCTTTCCATTAGTTCATTTTCTTTTCTACAGGGTAAAGTGCTATGCAGAATACACACATGGTCAAAGTAAGCTTCCTGTCCTGGGGAAGTTCCTGGTTTTCGGGGGATATGAACTATGATAAAATGCCTTTCTATACAGATAAGTATGCATAAGGGCCAGGGTAGTATTTCTAAAGAAATTCAGAGCAAAATAAAGTCACTTTGACCAGGTATGTGTGAGTATGTGGGGCTAGGAGTAAGGGATCCCGGAGAGGGAAACTTCAGCATGTGGAGGTCAGCCTTGAGCTGAGCTGGAAGCGTTGGAAGACAACTTTTCTCCCCACATAGCCTGAGTCACTACCTCCTTTTCACATTCAATTCTAGTAACCCTGGTTATGGTGATATATGCTCCTTCCTTGAAGGAAACAAACTGTGGGAATCAAACCCCAAAATATAAAGGTAATAGGAGCTCCATCAGCCATTCACTTTGTATCTTCTTAAGTGATGGGAAACTCTAACTCAAAGATGAAAGATATTAAGAAATCAACCCAGAATGAGCTGTCTATTATCAGAAAGGTGTAATGAGTGTTACTCTTCCTCAAGCAATGAGAAATTTCCATCAAGTATTAACATAAATCAAAATAATACATCTTAAAGTTGCCATGGTCTTAGCCTACATCATCACATTTTTTTTTTTCCTTATGAGAACCATTGTACAGAGAAGGAAACTAAGACTTATTTAATTTAAGTGACTTGGGTGAAGTCACACAGCTGGGAGTGATGAAGCATTAGAAGCAAAGACTCCCAATAGAATGCACAGACCATGAATTTCAGTTATTATTTCACGCCAAGTCATTGAGATTATTCCTTTATTGAGCCATTCAGGAGACAGTCAATGGCTATTTACTCTGAGCAGTTCCCTGTGCTGAGCTCTAAAGGAGCTGAAGATGAAAAAAGCATGGTCCCTTTGGCATAGATCAAAAGGGCAGAGTCAAGATAGAAACATAGTTATGTTTAGTATTCTAAACATATTTTTTAGTTACTCCAAACACAATCCCTTCCCACAATGTCACATCAAACCTTTTATTTTCTCTTCTCTCTGCATCCTCCTGCTCCCTGGAGCCTCAACCTTCTAAGACCAAGGCACGAAGAATGCTTTTTTTTTTTCCTTTTTTTTCCTTTTCCTATTTTGACTCAAAGCAGGAAAGGAGACGAGTACTTATATAAGTATAAAATATAAAATAATTGGGTGGAAAGAGTTTCATCTTCATCATGTAAGTATCCATCCTTTTGGTTTATTTTTATTTTAATATTTCCCTCCTTTGCTGGTCATTTTTACAAGGATCTCTTGTGATTTCTTAAGATCTATAGATTTACCTTCCTGCCCATCAATGACTCCAAGCCAAGTAGAGGAAAACTAACAAGTCATATTGAAGTCTGTAGCTAACAATGTCTGGATTTGGGAAGAAGAGGAGGATCAAGGGTCTGCAGGGGTGGTGGAGATCATGTGAGGAACAGGGTTGGGGATGATGCTGTCTGCAGTGGAAGGGATAGCTCTTAAGTACAGCTCTCACAAAGACCAGGAATAAAACCGGGGATCTGTGGAGTGTCCATGGGATAAGTTAATCCCCCCTAGGAATGTTGCTCTGAATTCTGTACCACACTGTAGACTCTGTATGGATTGAATTATTTTTCTTGAACTTCAAGGAGGGCATTCACTAGGTACTTTCTGGTGCTTTATGTGTATTTTCCCAGTCTGCATATTTTCCCATCATTTTTCTACCTGATCATCTCTAGGTACATGGATTCCTTTAGTGTGGGAGACTGAAGGAGAAGAAAGCCACTTGTGGAATCAACCATGTAGTTGAAAAATAATATTTCTTTACTCATATCCTTACCCTTTTTCTTTCAAAGATATGTGTCCTGGGTTACATAAGCACGTGCTGTCCACAAGTCTAGCACAGGATTGCATCAGATAGCAGCTCGAAATATGTTATCATAGGCTGTCTTCTAGAAAAAGGGCAGCTACCCCTTTTCCTTTTTTCTCTTAAAAAAAAAAGAAAAAAAAGATTTATTTATGTATTTGAGTGGGGTGTAGGGGCAGAGGGAGAGCGAGAGAGAGAATCTCAAGCAGAGATTCTCCGCTGAGTGTGGAGGCCGATGCAGGGTTCATCTCATGACCCTGAGATCATGACCTGAGACAAAATCAAGAGTCAGCCACTTAGCCAACAGAGGCGCCCAGGTGCAGGCATCCCTTTTCAATTTCTCTTTCCTCTTTTGCAAGAAAGTTGCTAAGATGAGGAAAAATCTGACTGACCAGCATTAAGGGATGGGCTGACTGTATATAATCTATTCATTCTTTTAGTCAATCAGTTTTTATTGAACATCTATTATGTACCTGGTACTGATGAGGCAGTGGAGCTACAGCTCTGAGTATTTACAATTTGTCTTCTCTTGGACCTTATTAGCTTGCATATGAAATAAAAATCAAATCAATTATTATTGTCATCCAAAGTTATTAGTGTAATCACTGATGTGACTAACAAAGCATTGAACTGGGTATTAGCACTGTGCTCAGCATGCGGTGTGGACATGGGACAGGTTTGGCTGCTATCCACAAGGAGCTGAAAGTATAGTGAGAGAGGCAGACAATTCATCCCTCCTGAGCATAACTGATGATTGCTGGGGGAGCTTGAGGACAGCGTGACAGTGCCTTCCTTGGGGAGCCTTGGGCAGGTATCAAGAAGACGCAAAATCTTTACAGTGGTCTACAAAGCCCTAAATGACCTGGATAACCATCTCTCTACACTGGCTTCCTTGTCGGTTCTGACAATTCCCCATGTTTAGACCTTTGCACTAGCTTATCCCTCCAACTCAGGGTTTCTTAACCTTGGCATTATTGATATTTTAGATTAGGGGCCAATCCTGTGCATTTGGGGATGCTTAGCAGCACCCCTGAACTTTACTTACTGGATGCCAGAAGCAACACTCCCTGCTCCCAAGTCCTAACAACCAAAAATGTCCCCAGGGGCATTAACTGCCAAAAGACCCCTAGGGACAAAACTACCACCCGTTGAAAACCACTATTCCAACTGGAATATTCTCCCAGATATCTGCATAGTTAGCAAATCCTTCAAATATTTGCTCAAAATGTTACTTTTTCATACTCAGACTTCCCTATTTAAAACTTCACTATTGGTTACTCCTCATGAGTTTAAGCCCCATGTTGGGCATGGAGCCTACTTAAAAAAAACAAAAACAAACAAAACCTTCAGTCCCACTTACCATTCTTCATCCCCCCCACTCTCTTTTACAATTTTTCACCCACATACATTAACATTGTCTAATGTAATGTGTACTTTATAATTGCTATTAGCTCTCTCCTTGTTAGAACTTGAGTTCCATGTGAGCAGGTGTTGTTTTGTTCATGGCTGTGTCCCTTGTGCCTAGAACAGTGCTTGGTAGAGTTTAAGCATTTAGCACATATTTGCTGAGTGAATTAATGAATGAATAAATGAATGATAGTCAACATTTGTGTGAAACGGTAATTTTTTTAAAATTTTATTTTATGTTATGTTACGAAACGGTAATGTTTATAGGTACATCCTCACTTAACTCTCAAGTAATACTATTAATTAGGCCACAGTGTTATTTCCATTATACAGTTAAGGAAACTTACGATGTTAAAGGTAAGTCTCACACCAAGAAAGGATGATGCCAGAAAGTAAATCAGATAATTAAATATTTTAAAATATAGCCCTCTCTACATTACAACAGTGCTTTTCTAGAGTCTGAATGAACTGGGAAATTTGGTGAGTAGTGAGATAGAATAAAGAGGGGAGAGTATCTTGGCTATAATGAATCAACCTCTGCCTCAGGTTCATGTGTAAAAGAGACAAAGGGTTTTTCTACCCCAGGAGAAGGCATGGTGTTTACCGCAACAGGTATTTTCATCCTAACCCACTTGCGATGAATCTATGTACCTCTGTGTTGCTTCACCTGGGACACATGTATCCCCAGGTGTGGATTAGGAGGTAGAATTAGGAGGTAGAATTAGGAGGTAGTGAATTAGGAGGTAGAAAAGCATAAGAATAGGCCC
This sequence comes from Mirounga leonina, assembly GCF_011800145.1. Taxonomy (NCBI): domain Eukaryota; kingdom Metazoa; phylum Chordata; class Mammalia; order Carnivora; family Phocidae; genus Mirounga; species Mirounga leonina. Next base: position 16,316,702 of record NW_023270433.1, on the reverse strand, counting down.
AGAATAATCACTGAATATGAGTGACAGTACTCAGTATGGAAAGGTGAGGAGTACCCTAAAATTCCAGCTACATATTAAAAACAAATTCAGATACATTGTTCATTGATTCATTCACCAGCTACTTACTGAGTATCTACTCAGGCACAACATACGTGAACATCCGATAAAGCCTCTACCCTCATGGAGTTTATATTCTACTAGTAGAGATAGACAATACAGAGATGGGAAATTCAAAGTATTTTTTTTTTTTTAAATAACACAGGAAAGGTCATAAACATTTCAAGCTGGGGAGGAATAGGCACCTCTTACACAGTTTGCCTTGATAGCTCCTGGGGAGTACCCTCATGTACCCTTGGTACTTGAGGTCTTTGGGAGAAAATATTGAGACTTACAGGGTAGTACTTAATGTCAGGACCCAGCCCCTAGAGACAGCAATTGGGTCACCTGTAGCCAGGAGAGTACACTTTATGCTTCTGCTTAAAAGCAGCACTCTTTTGTGTATGCTTTAGATCACAGGAATGTTGGTCCAGGGTACGCTAAAGGATACAGAACTGGTAGTGGGTGTCCAAAGATAAAAGAGAGTCTGTGGGTCCAAAAAGGAAATGTGGAGTGTTCTGTGTCCCTTTGTAGATGCAGCATACACATTAGCCTAGGATATGTTGTAAGGAGTCCCTTAGAAAATAAATCTCTTTATTCTCTTTTTAACAGTTTCCTTTTTTTTTTTTGAAGATTTTATTTATTTATTCATGATAGACAGAGAGAGAGAGAGAAACATAGGGAGAAGCAGCCTCCCAAGGAGCAGGAAGCCTGATGTGGGACTCGATCCCAGGACCCTGGGATCACGACCTGAGCCGAAGGCAGAGGCTTAACCATCTGAGCCACCCAGGCACCCAGTTTGTTTCCTTTTTAAACTTGTGTTTTGTTGTTGTTGTTTGTCCTCTTAGTGAAAAACTATTCTTCATTGAATGTAAGATACCACTGACTGTAAGAGGTACCATTACTTTATTGGCCGCTAAGAAAAAATAAAACGAATTATGATTGTAATATATTGTCAATTATGAGACACATTCTGATTTGAGAGGTGTTAACATGTGAAAAAATGTGAAACTTGGAACCATTGAATAGAATCAAATTTGGTTCTTAGATATGTCAAACTAATTGGGCCTTTCTTCTCTGAGCCAGGGTATGTTGTGATTGTTCACTCTTATTATTTTATTTTAATTACCATAAATGAATATTACAGGATACTAAGGTTGTGGCCCAGATAATTCTCTAATCAAGGATGATTTGCATTTCCTTTCCACAACATAGAATTGGTGCTGTGGAGAGGTACCCACCAGTGACTGTGTGTGTGCATGTGTGTGCATGAGTATGAGTTCTGGGTACAGAGTAGGAGGCTTGAAGCTTAGGAGATAGAGTCCCCACTGGGTGTAGTCTTGGGACTAGTTCTGGCCAATGGAGTGAAAGCCGAGATAATGCAGGTCACTTCTGAGCACAGGCATCTAACCATCTATGTGTCTTCCTATGTTCTTTTCATGTTCCACAGCAAACTTAGAGGCTGCAAATTGAACATGGTACCATAATGAAATAAAAGGATCCTGGATCCATGAACCATTCTTGGAATACCTCCAATCAGGAATATTCTCAATGAGCATTGCCTGAGCCAGAAATCAACTTTTATTTTTTTGAGTCACTGAAGGTTGGTACAGAAATTAGCCTAACCTATCACAGGTCAGTTTTGCCTTTTCTTTCTTATGAAATATGCAGTGCCTGCCAAATAATATTAAACACTTCTTCCAAAACTCTGATGAAGATGGAAATTCCTCAACCGACTGAATGATTATGGGTGCTGAGTTGACCTTGCTCCACCTGGAGTAGAAATGCAAGTTGCTCCCCATCCCACCAGCTAAGTTTCTACCACTGTGGCCAGGGGGTAATTATTACTGTATTGTAGTAGAAGTTATGGGCCCAGGAATTTCTCTTTTGTAATTAGACACTGCCTGTCTACTGGCAGGGCACACAGAGCTGAGATCCCTTTGACCAAGGTCAGTAGATCATAGTGTGTTAATCCCATGGGGAAAAAAAAGCATCTTTACAAGGCACTATCATTAATTCCCCAGTCATAGCTAGGAACATTTTTCAGGAAAACTTCCATAAAACATGTGTATTAACATCTCATGAAACACAGTCTGGGAGACTGTCGTGAACCCTTCCTCTTACTCCTCATCTTGACCATCATGGGGTTTTCTCTTTAGCGATGGGAAGAAAGGGGATTTGCGCTATTACATACATATTACTCTATTCACTCAAGTGTTGTGTTCTAGTAATGGGGTCTCCTTATGTCTGGTGTGAGATTAACACACATGTTTGTTTCTTAGAAGGTGGAGTGTGTGTGTGTGTGTGTGTGTGTGTGTATAGTGGGGGGTAGAGGCATGAGGCATGAGGTGTAGGCAATACAGAGCATTAGAATATTATTAAAATGAGGTAATTTTATTTGCATTTTAGAAGGATTGCTTTGATTTCAGGATAAGGGGTGGATTAGAAGAGTTAAGAAGGGTGCCTGGGTGGCTCAGTTGGTTAAGCGACTGCCTTTGGCTCAGGTCATGATCCCGGAGTCCCGGGATCGAGTCCCATATCTGGCTCCGGCTCAGTGGGGAGCCTGCTTCTCCCTCTGACCCTATCCCCTCTCATGCTGTTTCTCTCTCTCTGTCAAATAAATAAAAATAAACAAAATCTTTAAAAAAAAAAAAAAAAAAAAGAAGAGTTAAGACATTGGAAGAAATAAGCCTGGTCCCTGAGAGACCCGTTAATAGTGTATTCCACTCATCTAGGCAAAGGGATGTATTCAGTGGTAATGCTAATAGAAATGAAGACTGACATTTTAGAATTATTTTATAGATCAACTCTCTAGGAAATGGTAGAATTTAAAAATTTTTAAATATATATATTTATAAATATATATATTTATATATATACAACATATATATATATAAATTTTAAATTTTTAAATATAGGTTTTGTTTTTCAGGTGTGGTGAGACCAATGGATCAAGAGATGATTGCCATTGAAAATAAGGTTTGTTATAGTTCCCAGGAAGGGGGTGGCACACCACCCCATGCAGGGTCACATGGGGAAGCACCAGCATCCGTCAGGAAGCAGAAGGAGCAAGCAGAAGGCATGGGCAAGAGCCTTTGCTATAGTTTCTGTGGGAAAGGAAGGAAAGGCAGGGTAAGCAAGCTTAGAATTGGCTAGTTTGAATACTTTCAGGAGGCTATGGGGTACAGGAGCTTTCTCTAGGTATCTGGTACCTGGCCCTGTGACGATTAGGGCAGAAGAATATTGCCTCCTAGAGTATGAGTTTTGAATTGGTTCATTGGCACATGAAAAGTGAACACCAGGGCAAATCGCTTGCTGTCTCTAAGAATTGGCTGGCCCTGGGAAGGGTGGTGATACTAGTCAGCAAGGCCAGATGCCAGAACAACAAAAATACAGAAAATAAGAAAATACAGTTAATATTTAGTTAATGAGAAAAATGAGGAAATCAAAGAGATTTCCATCTGGAATGACAATATGGAAGTGAAATGCTGTTAACTTTCCAGATAACTAGACTTTATTGAACACCTACTATGACCTTTATATCATCTAAATCCTCAAAGCCAAGTTTTGACAGTAGAACTATTTTTAGCTTAATTTTGTGGCTGTGCTGAAGAAGACTGCAAGAGTTTGTGCTCAGTCCCCTATGACATGCTCCCTCACAGCTTGATTTGAGGTATGTTGAGTCTGAGATGCCTGCAGGACATCTTGGTAGAACTATCTAGGACACAATGCCAGGAATATCCCCAATTTTACCTATGTTCTTATTTAACAGAAACTTGCCTTGCACTTGCTACATCCCAGATAATGCTCTAAAACTTCAGAAATACTGGCTTATTTAATCCCATAGCAACACTTGCAGGTATTTATTATTATCCTCATTTTATTCATATGTTTAATGATCACAATAGCTACCAATTTATGGGATATGCTGATGAAGCATGCACTAGGCTAGGCATTTTATGTAAATTAACTGAAGTTGATCAGGTAAGACAAGTGTGATTGTCTCCATTTCAAAGACTAGAAAACTAAGGCTTAATGGCTTGCCTCATTTGACTACTATCACATGGCTTGATTTTTACGAATTTCATAAATGTGAGTTTCTGTTGTGATTAAAACCATTGTCCCATTTTGCAGACTAGAAAGTAAGGATCAGTAGGGGCCATGGGGCCATAAGTTACCCAGGCTCAATTTGAATTTCAGTATATGCTGATTTTTCATTCCAATCTCTTCCCAATATTCCTGTGCCTTTTTTTTTTTTTTTTAGATTTTATTTGTTTATTTGACAGAGAGAGACACAGCGAGAGGGGGAACACAAGCAGAGGGAGTGGGAGAGGGAAAAGCAGGCTTCCCGCCAAACAGGGAGCCCGATGTGGGGCTCGATCCCAGGACTCTGGGACCATGACCCGAGCCCAAGGCAGACGCTTAACGACTGAGCCACCCAGGCGCCCTATTCCTGTCTTTTCAACTGGTGGTTCACTAGAGCTGTGTTTTCAGTTTCGCAAACATGAGTTTCTTTACAAGATTTCACAAGAGTGGACCTTACTATGGGCTGAATTACATTCCCCTCAAAACCCCTACTGAAGTCCTCCAGTACCTCAGAACATGACCACGTTTGGGGACTGGACCTTTAAAAAGGTAATTCAGGTAAAATGAAGTCACACAGGTAGGCCCTAATCCAAAACGTATGGCGTCCTTCTAAGAAGGGGAAATTAGGGCACAGATACGCATGGAGGGAAGACCAAGTGAAGACAGCCACCTGCAAGCCAAGGAGAGAGCCTGAGAACCAATCAAAAGCCGCCAACACCCTGATCTCAGACTTCCAGCCTCTAGAACTTCGTAAGCAGATAAAGGTCTGTCCTGGAAGCCACCAGCCTGCGGTAATTTTTCGTGGTGGCCCTAGGACCCTGATACACAGGGCGAGTTTCCACTCTAAAATGAAATCTGAAAGCCACCGTCCTGGATTGCTGCACAGGCTGTTTGACCGGTCTGACTGTTTTCCCAAGTTCACTAACCCGGAGGTCAGATGACTTCCCGGGATTAAAGCCAGCTTCCTCTTGCTGTTACTTGGACCACTGATCTGCGGACGTTTTGTTCTTCTTCTTCTAACTTCCTCTCCTGTGACTGGGGACGTAAATATTAGAGAAACAAAAGCCCAGAATGCTAAGGTTGCCACTCTCACTTCCTCTTGCCCCTTAATGCAGCAGCATTGCTCTGAATATAGTAACTGTCCTGGGGCATCCAGCAGGGGCAAGAGAGAAGGCTGCAGTGCCCCAGCGGCCACCCCTGCAGGCGGATACCGCGTGTCATGTTTCACAGAGCCACTTCTGGGCACAGAAAATGCCAGAATGATGTCTCCTACCTGCCTGGCTGGGATGCTGATCCCAGCCATGGCCTTCCTCTCCTGCCTGAGACCCGAGAGCTGGGAGCCTTGTGTGCAGGTATGTGGTTCTGGGTCAGTTCATCTCCTGGGAGATTTGCCTTGCTTCTGAAAAGCTGCTCTCTGCCTAGAACTTCCCACTGTGGCTCCCTCCTAGTTGGCTAGTTTCATTTGCAACAAGGAGCCAAATTACCTTAAGGACTTGAGAAGCCACACGGACCGAGCAGTTCATGGTTACATAGCACCAACAGGCAGCCCATGGGCTCATGGCCCATTTAGGACTTTAAGTGCTAATAGGGGCTTTAGGTCAGATAGATCTGCTTAAAATCACTGTTCTTTGACTTCTGGGTTACATGACCTTGAAGAAGGTATTAAACCTCTCTGAAGCTAGTTTTTTTTTTTTTTTTTAAAGATTTTATTTATTTATTTGACGGAGAGAGACACAGCGAGAGCAGGAACACAAGCGGGGGCAGTGGGAGAGGGAGAACCAGGCTTCCCGTGGAGCAGGGAGCCCGATGCGGGGCTCGATCCCAGGACCCTGGGATCATGACCTGAGCCGAAGGCAGACGCTTAACGACTGAGCCACCCAGGCGCCCCTGAAGCTAGTTTTTACATCCACAGTAGCCTTATAATAATACCTACTTCAATAGAGAGTTGTAAGAGGTCTGCTTCCTGTCATTCCTTTCTGCTGGTGGACTGTCCTCTCAGCTTCAGGCACTCACTTTGCCCCTTTCCATCTCAGGAAAGTGCTTTGTTTTGTTTTTTGTCTCTTAATAGGGAGAACTTTCTAAGTGGATTTCAGACTTTTAGATCTAGCCCTAGTTCCAAAGGATGAAAATAAATGAGATTGGAAAAGAAAAGTGGAGAGAGAGAAATAAAGAAAAAGATGGAGAGAAAGAGACAAAGAGAAAAGGGGCGGGGAGAGAGAGAGAGAGAATCATGTAAAGTGAGAGCTAATGCAATGGTTTCTTTCTTTGTGAAACACCAACCGACTTTTGTGTAATCTCATTCATGATGGATCTCTTTTGTTTTCCCCTGCGTGGACTTCACAAGTGCTTGGGAAGTCCATCTTAGAACCCAACAACTGAGGGATTGTCTTGGGATTTAGTGTGTGGCAGGGTCAGAAACTCAAGAAGAGCATCATCAGCCAGAGTCCTGAGAGTGAGGGCACTGGGGAAATAATGTACTTTAATATGCAATAAAGATGAATTTGTCATCTCAAAGTCCTCCCTTCCTCCAACTCCCTGCCCAGAGCCCTGCTCATTGTCTTCTCTGTGTCCCTCCTGCTCTTAGGTTAATGGGAATGGATCTTCTAATCAGTCACCCCTGGATAAAATCACACCTTCCCTTTGTCCACACCCCATATTCTCAGTCTCCAAAACCTGTCCAACCTTGCCCATCCCCTCAGTGTCACCCTAGAGCAGGTCCTCAGTCCCCCTCACCTTGACTCTTGGATGGTCTCCTGCCTCCTAGTCCCCTTTCCACTCTAATTCACTCTGCACATTTTTGTTTGTTGTTTATTTGTTGTTGTTTTGCCTGAGGCTCAGTTCTAACAAATTGCCCTCTTAACAACTTGTAATAACTTCTGAGTGCTATTAGGACCGTTTGTTACCCCAGGGCTTTTGCACTGGCTATTTCTTCTAGCTAGAATGTTTTGCTCCTAGATCAGTCCTGCGTAAAGGTAATACCATGTGGGTCACATGATCTAATTTAAATAATAGATGTAACTAAATTTAGCCAAATTTTTATTTAACTAAATTTTAGCTAAATTTATTTATCTATCTATTTATTTATTTATGACTGGAAGTTAATAATTGTTATTTTATTTCCCAACCATTCTAATGTCCCCAGAGAGAGAGAAAGGGAGAGCATGCGTGTGTGTGAGTGGAGGGGGAGGGGAAGAGGGAAAGGGAGAGAATCCCAAGCCGACTGCACTGAGCATGGAACCTATCAGGGGGCTTGATTTCACAACCCTAAGATCAGGACCTGAGCCAAATTAAGAGTCAGTCACTTAACCGACTGAGCTACCCAGGCGCCCCCATTCTAATGTCTTTATAAGTTTTTTTTTTAATTTAAATTCAATTAGCCAACATATAGTACATCATTAGTTTAAGATATAGTGTTCAATGATTCATCAGTTAAACGTAGCTTTAAATTTTCTAGTGGCCACATTGAAAAAAAATTAAAATGGGTAAGTTTAAGTTTAATAATATTTTTACTTAACCCAGTATATTCAAAATATTATTTCAAAATGTAATATATACTAAACTATTAATAAAATACTTCACATTCTTTCATTGGTACTAAGTGTTTGCAATTTAGTATGTATTTCACTGTTTACATGCCTCTCAGCTTAGACTAAGTTTCTTGTGCTAAGTAGTCATGTGTGGATAGGGGCTATCGTGTTGGACAGTCTTAGATTTCTTCATGACTTAATCCCTCACTTCATTTATATTTCTGCTTAAATGTCACCTCCTTTTGGGAGTATTCCTTGATCATCTCATGTAGAACTCCCTACTCCCCATATTGGCCTCTAATCTCTAGATGCTTTATTTTTTTTATAGCATACCATTATACGTTTTTTTGTGTATTTGTACATTGTTTGTCCTTCCCTTTGAAATGGGATCTATAAGCAAAATACACCATTGTTGATTTTATTTACCACTATTTCCCAGTGTTTTGTGCTGGTCTCAGCCTATCAATAACCCATGTTGTGGTTGGACTAGCCCCTGTGGTTCTTTATGATTGTAAGGTACCCTTCATCAATAATCATCAGGACACTTTGAAAAACTGAAAGTTTATTACTTCGAAGACCTGGAAATTACACAAGTAGGGCCACAAAGCAATGCTGAGGGTAGAGAGAAATAGCTCTCAAGCATGTGGAGTTGTCATTATTGGGGTTGAGGATGGGGGACTAGGGTTTCCCTGGCTCCCTCTTTATTGGTGAATTTAAAATATAAGAGCAGGGATTTAGGAAGGGGTGGTGGGAAGGGGTGCAGGAAGAAGGCTAAGTGAGGGGAAGTGGCCTGGCTCTTTATCTAGTCATGTGGTTGGCTTTGTGTTTCTTGGAGATAGCCCTCTTTGAAGTGGATGCCTCCCTAGTCAAAGCTTAAATCAGGCACCTGCTTTATAAGAAAAGCCAACTGTCAAAGCTTACACTACACCCAGTGTCTAGCACATAGCAGGTGTTCAACTTACACATGTTAGATGATTAAAAGTATTGCCACAGGGCTCTGGCTTCCCCACCTACTTAGGTTTCACCTCTCCTACTTCATGCCAGGTGCTCTGAATTAGTTTCTTCCCTTCTTGCTTACGCTGTTCTCTCCCTCTTCCTCTTTCCACGTGTCCAAATCTTACTCATCCTTCAAGACTTACCTTGAAATCCTCTCTTTCTCAGAAGCCATCTATAATCCCTGGATCTGGAATTGATCTCTACCATTTATGAGCTAGAGGAAGTTATTGTCCAGGCCTGGTTTATGGTCCTGTTCAGTAGTGTGAGGCGTGTTCCCACCTCAACTCTTCCTCTAGATTGTGAGCTCACTGAAGTCTGGAGCCGTATCACATGGGTCTCGGCACTGCCCAAAGCCCTTAGAGAAAATGCCTACAATTTGGATTGAAGCAAATCTTCAATCAGTTATTCATTCATGTATTCAATAAATAGTATGCATTAACCATTTGCCAGGCACAATTCTGAGCACTGGAGACACAGCAGAGAGCAAGAATACCAAAGCTTACAATCTAGAGAGGGAGATGAACAACACACATGGAACAATCACATGGATAATTTATGTTAGATGGTGATACACCATGTGGAGATAGATGGAAGAGGGTAAAGGAAGGAAGCCTGTTACCATCCACTATTACACAGTACGGTCTGGGAGGCTCCTATAAGGGATAGCATTTCAGGAGACATGCCAATGAAGTGAAGAGCTGCACATGTGACCTGTGATACTTTATGCATATTACTTTTTCTCTCTGAATTCTTCTTCTTTAAAAGGTTCATTTGAAGATTAAAATAAAGCATATAACATATAAGAAATATGCCCATATATGTTAGGGGATTAATAATAACTGCTAATAATAAATGTTAACAATTATTGATCATTTTCACTGTAATAGGCTTCAAGATAATCTCTTTAAAGACCTCATTTCGTTTAATCTTTTAACAGATTCTATTGGTTTTAAACAGAAAACCAAAATTAGCTGGCTTAAGCAAGAAATTTTGTTGAAGAAATCAGAGAATTCAGAAATTAAATGGGAGGTTAGAGAATAAGGGCTTACAAAGAATTTGGGCAAGTATGATGGAAACAAGACCATGAACCACTTGACCTTATATACTGGTTTCATCTTTGGAGTCCATACATCCTAAAGATTTTTCCCCATTTCCAGATCACCTGCTCAAAGGTCAATGAACCAAGAGAGAGAATGCCATTGGTAAAAACTGAGCAATGACTGTGAAGTATGGACACTTTAACTGGTAGTTTCCCCAAGGCTGTATACAATTGTTGGGTACTTGGGGAAAAACACTTTACCTCAAATCACATGGAAGAACTAGGGTGAAACCCAGGGCTTTTGGACTCCAGAGCCTCAGCTCTTCACCACTTGATTCCATTGCCTCTCTGTAAATACTGACATTCTGATAGTAGAGGTTAGAAAACTGGGGACATAGTAGGTGCTCCACCCATCCAAATCTGGAGTAAGAGATTTTAGAAGTATAAAGTGAGTGGACAAATGAATGAATGGGTGGGTTGATGGATGGACAGATGGACGGATGGATGATTGGATGATGGATGGATGGATGGCTGGCTGGCTGGCTCCTGTGTTTATACTGGAGGTCTCCAAGGTTCTGGCCTAGGAAAGGGGAGTGGAGAGAGCAGTTGAGGTGCATGCGTTAAGACACTGTATCTAACATGTGATCATTGCAGGTGGTTCCTAACATTACTTACAAATGCATGGAGCTGAATCTCGACAAAATCCCCAACAACATCCCCACATCAACCAAGAAACTGGACCTGAGCTTTAACCCCCTGAGGCATTTAGGCAGCCATAGCTTCTCCAGCTTCCCAGAACTGCAGGTGTTGGATTTATCCAGGTAATGAATGAGCTTTTACACACTGCTCAAGGTAAAATGCTCATTGTTCTATCACTTCATTCTTATGTCAGGAGTCTCATCTTTATTCACTCATTCATTCAACAGATATCTTACTTGCTGTATAACTTTGGGCGAGCCACCTCCCTTCTCCTGATCTCATTGTCTCATCTGTGAAATGAGAAGCTGGATGAGAAAGTTTTTAAGGACAGTTCTATCTTTCGATATTCTTTTAAGTCAGGGGAGAAAATTGACTCAAACTCTTTCACCAGCAGATATTTACTGACTACTAGCTATATATTATACAGACTGCTAGGAAACAAGAGTATGTTGATATATACAACTCCAGCTATTAAAGAGGGCATACACACCTGAAAGAAGTAACATGTTACAATCCTGAGCATGGTGCTAGGCACATAGTAGGCATGCAATAAATGTTACTTGATTCTGATTTTTGATTTTGAACCTGAGATAAGGATGGTAATATACATCAGTAAGTGATAAGCTATGTGCAAACTAGAGGCAACATAGTGTGTTGTTCAGAAGAGGGGGCTTCTCTGCAGTGGGTAGTGAAGAGAGATTTCATGAACTGAGTGGGATTCAAAGAATGTCTAGAATATTGAAAGTGGGATAGAGGATAGGGAAATAGGAAGATACAAGTAACCCAAGGATAAAGATAACAAGATCAAAGGAAAATATCTACTGTGAGAAAGAATAGTGACTAAGATTTTCTTTTCTGATGCAGGGAAATTTATCATTTATTAGGGAAGGTGAAGGTATTATCATTATTTTTTGGGGGAACTGAATTCTAAAACTATTATCATCATTAAGGCTTTATTTTAAAATGTACTAGATAATGGATCATACTCTCTATAAGAGTTTGTGGAAAATGCAGGAGAATTTTATATATGGCTTTTTATTATAGAAATGTTTAATAAATTCTAAGATCATAGCATGAAAATCCTCTTTATAGTGGGATATTTCTGTAGCAAGAAGAGTGTGCATCTGATGACTTATACTCTAACTTGGAAACTGACAGAGTATATAACAAAGGGGGAATGGAGCATTTTATAGTCAGTAGGGTAGAGCACAGAGCTCTGTGGGGGTTAGAGGACCCAAGCTGGGTCCTCCTCTACCATTTACAGCTATGTGGACTGAGGCATGTCACTTCATCTCCCTGAGTATCAGTTTTCATATCTGTGAAACAGAAATGGTAAAACTTACCCCATAGGGATAAATGTGATAATGAATGTTAACATGTATATATATTAAAAACCTTATAAAGTAGATTTTATAAGGATAAAAATATTATTATAGCACTTCATTAGTTTCTAAATTTCAGTTTTCTGAGTAAGAATTTTGTCAAGAACTATAATTAAGATAGACAAATCATCCCCCCCCCTTTTTAAAACAAGAAGTAGTTTCTCATCAAACAATGTCCCAATTCATCTTTGATTCACCACTTACAGAAGGAACTTCCCTCAGAGGCCTTAACTATGTGTCTAGAGAGAGGACAGCTCTCCCTCTGGTTAGCCAGGAGATCCTGGCTTAGGACAGGGACAAACATACTACTATAGATATCCCTTGTCTTTTCATAGTCCTTCACAATGTTTACATATAGTAACTCAGCTAGTCCCCTAGGCAGCCTTTTATTCCTATGGGAACCTATTGATATATTTGTTTTCTTTTTTAGATGAAGAAACTGAGACTCAGAGAGTTTCAGTAATTTATCTACGTTCGCACTCTACGTTTTGTGGAGCTTGTTGGCAGCAGAGATTCATATTCACATCTCCTGCTTCTGAGTTAAATGTTCTCTTCATCTTAATGCTCTGCTCCTCAAAAGTGTGAGCTCCCTCTGATGAGACAGAGACACAGCAAGACCCCTCCAGTCTTGCTTAATACATAAGATTATGGGTTATAAAATCCTAGAACTGACAGCAACATGAGAAATAATCAAGGTTATTTAGAATGGTGATAACTGAGATCCATAGAGGTATGAGAGGACCACAGAGACACCAGAACTGAGATGCCTTGTCCCCTTTTCCAGTGTTCTTCCTATGGCACCCACCACCCTCTATCAAGTTACCAATTAATAAAAGCTTAGGCCAAAATGCTTTTATTACCCCTGATACTCATGGAGGGGATACGACAAGTGGAGAAATTGTAAATGTAATTCAGGTTGGACTAGCAAATAACTCATTTGCAAATGCTAACTGGCATGCACCTGCAGTGCTAGCAAGTGTTTATCATTATCTCGCCATATGTTGGCTGGAAAAAACCTTGTCTCTAGGACACTTCCATGAATATTGTATATAGCAAAGCTGCCATTTCTCTTGGGGCAAAAGTCAAAATGCTTTTCCAGTCTGAAAGCCTCTGCTTTGTATCCTCCTTTCTCCACAACCTCATCTCACAACCCTCCACTTCCCTCTCTGTACACCAGACACAAAAGTTTCTCATGGTTTCTCACGGTTCCTCCATGTATCATGGCTGTCGCCCACCTCAGGACTTTTGTATCTGCTCTTCAGCTCACTTCCTTTTCTTGGTAATTCCTACTCATCCTTCAGATTTCAACTTATGTGCTCAGAGAAGCCTGCTTTGATCCCCCTTGTCTTGGGCCATTGCTTTAATGTGAGGTGTCATAGTACACTTTCCTTTTCTTCCACAGAACTCACTCCTACCACTTGTTACTAACATTTACCTATGATAACTACAACTTACAAATATCTAGCTATCATATATGGAGAGCTTTGCATAAACCTTGAGGCTTGTGCAAACCTGTGACACTTATGTGTAATTTTTTATATCTTTGAAATTGACATTTACCAGTCATTTATCATGCTTAACAGCTAACCGCTATCTTGATTATCTATACCAATCTGACGGATAATCACAATTACATGTGGCAGGAAATGGCTGAAGTTAATCCAAGGCAGTTACATACTCTATCAGCCATACAGTCTTCATGTGCCCCAATTATTGATCTCTAACTGATTTCCTTTTGAGGGATGTCCTGCCTCTGCTTAGCATGTGTGCCTATTGTGACAAAAAGAGTTTGTCATTGTGTCCAGTAGGATAATACTGCATCTGTGGGGCTTCTTATTTGTTCATGTCATCATCTGTCCTGCTTCATGTCTTTGTCAATGCACAATCATATGTCATGTCTCATCTGTGAGAAGAGCTGGAAGACTGGTATGGTTATTCCTTTTTGAGTTTTAATTCAGCAGAAATATAATCTGTATCTCTTTTCCCTGTAGGTGTGAAATTCGGATAATTGACGATGATGCGTATCAGGGCCTAAACCACCTCTCCATCTTGATATTGACAGGAAACCCTATCCAGAGGTTATTCCCAGGAGCCTTTTTTGGACTCTCAAGTTTACAGAAGCTGGTGGCCGTGGACACAAACCTACAATCTCTAGAGGACTTCCCCATTGGACATCTCAAAACTTTGAAGGATCTTAATGTGGCTCACAATCTTATCCATTCCTTCAAGTTACCTGAATATTTTTCTAACATGCCCAACCTGGAGTACTTGGATCTTTCCAATAACAAGATCCAAAATATTTATCATGAAGACTTGCAGGTTCTACATCAAATGCCTCTTCTCAACCTTTCTTTAGACTTGTCCCTGAACCCTTTATACTTTATCCAACCAGGTGCCTTTAAAGAAATTAAACTCCGTGAACTGACTTTGAGAAGTAATTTTAATAGTACAGATGTAATGAAAACTTGTATTCAAGGTCTGGCTGGTTTAAAGATCCATCAGTTGGTTCTGGGAGAATTTAAAAATGAAAGGAACTTGGAAAGCTTTGACAAATCTCTCCTGGAGGGACTGTGCAATTTGACAATTGAAAAATTCCGGATAGCATACTTTGATGATTTTTCAGAGGATACTACTGACTTATTTAATTGTTTGGTAAATGTTTCTACAATTTCTCTGGTGCATCTGTCTTTAAAGAGGCCAAAATACCTTCCTAAAAATCTCAGATGGCGACGGTTGGAAATGGTTAACTGTGGATTTGAAGAATTTCCCACATGGGAGCTGGACTCTCTCAAGGAGTTTGTTCTCACTCACAACAAAGGCGTGAGCCCTTTTACTGAGATGAAGCTGGAAAGCCTTGAGTTTCTAGATCTCAGTAGAAATGGCCTGAGTTTCAAGGGTTGCTGTTCTCACTCTAAATTGGGGACAAGCAGACTGAAGCATTTAGATCTGAGCTTCAATGATATTATTACCATGAGTTCAAACTTCTTGGGCTTAGAACAACTAGAATATTTAGATTTCCAGCATTCCAATTTGAAACAGGCCAGTGATTTTTCAGTATTCCTATCTCTCAGAAACCTCCGTTACCTTGATATTTCTTATACTCACACCCAAGTTGTCTTCCAGGGCATCTTTGATGGCTTGGTCAGCCTCCAAGTCTTGAAAATGGCTGGCAATTCTTTTCAGAACAACTTCCTTCCAAATATTTTCAAAGACCTGACCAACTTGACTATTCTAGACCTCTCTAGGTGTCAGCTGGAACAGGTATCCCCGGTGGCATTTGGCTCACTTCCTAAACTTCAGTTGATAAATATGAGTCATAACAACCTCTTGTCATTGGATACACTCCCTTATGAACCTCTCCTCTCCCTCCAAATTCTGGATTGCAGTTTTAACCGAATAGTGGCCTCCAAGGAGCGAGAATGGCAGCATTTCCCAAGTAATCTAGTTTCCTTAAATCTTACTCAGAATGACTTTGCTTGTGTTTGTGAACACCAGAATTTCCTGCAGTGGGTCAAGGACCACAAGCAGCTCTTGGTGGAAACTGAACAAATGGTGTGTGCAAAACCTTTGGACATGCAGGGCATGCCCATGTTGAGTTTTAGGAATGCCACCTGTCAGAGGAGCAAGACTATCATTAGTGTGTCAGTGTTCACTGTACTCATGGTTTCTCTGGTAGCAGTTTTGGTGTATAAGTTCTATTTCCACCTGATGCTTCTTGCTGGCTGCAAAAAGTACAACAGAGGCGAAAGCACCTATGATGCCTTCGTTATCTACTCAAGCCAGGATGAAGACTGGGTGAGGAATGAACTGGTAAAGAACTTGGAGGAGGGGGTACCCCCTTTTCAGCTCTGCCTTCACTACAGAGACTTTATTCCTGGGGTGGCCATAGCTGCCAACATCATCCAGGAAGGTTTCTACAAAAGTCGGAAAGTTATTGTCGTGGTGTCCCAACACTTCATCCAGAGTCGGTGGTGCATCTTTGAGTATGAGATTGCCCAGACCTGGCAGTTTCTTAGCAGTCGTGCCGGCATCATCTTCATTGTCCTGCAGAAGGTGGAGAAGTCCCTACTGCGGCAGCAGGTGGAACTGTATCGCCTTCTCAGCAGGAACACTTACCTGGAGTGGGAAGACAGTGTCCTGGGACGGCACATCTTCTGGAGACGACTCCGAAAAGCCTTGCTGGATGGTAAACCGTGGAGTCCAGAAGGAATGGCAGATGCAGAAAACAGCTAACATGAAACAGTAACCTCTGCCTGGGGAGGAAAAGCTCCCGTGGTGCTCCTTGCCCAGATGGACCCCATACTTGTTCAGTTAACGAGTATTAAATGCTGCGACATACCTGGCATTGTGCTAAGGGCCGATGATTCAGTGGTGCATTAGGTACAGAGGACAGCTGACCTCATGGAGTTTACAGTGCAGAGGGAATAATACTGTGCTAAATCAGAGAACCTCCAGGTGCATGCTTCCACCAAATCAGCTCAGGAGTCCATGGTATGGAAAGTCAACTCAATTTTTACCCCATCAAACTGAATTAGAACTAAGAGATTGGGCCCCAGATAGATCAGGAAGAAGACATCGTTCTTCACCTTAGTCTTTGGATGGAAACCACCTCATGTTTTACATGCTAGCCATCTTAAAGCTGTTTTGGCAGTTTTAACTGAACAAGGTCTATGCTCACCTTTCCCTTTTCTATTGAATGAAATTTAAATGCCACTTGATGACTCAGAAGGCTCCAGATTCAGACCCTTCCCCCTCCATTTGAAGCCAGTTTCTTTACAAAGGCTAAAGTCTAGTTCCTAATTCCCAAGGAAGTCTGATTAACACATATCCACAGATATCCTGGCCATTCTTTAGTATGTTCTATTTATTAACTAATTGTGCCTGATACATTTTTGTTTTTTATAAAATCCAATTCTAATTTTTCATGTCTCCTCTATAAACTCTTACCATAAATAAGGCTGTTAGAGACATGCTGGAAATTTCCATATTTAAGCACTATCATTCAAGCAAATATGTAAAGTACACTCCATCACTTTGTCACTTGATGTCACTCTAAAGTTATTACCTACTAAGTTATGACTGTCATGAAGGAAGCATTAAAATAATTTGGTTGAAAGTAGCACTTATTGTAATAGAGAGGGACAAGTCCAAATTCCCAGTCCTATAATAAGCAATTCGGGGCTAAGGGTAGGCCAAGAAATGGGTTGATCTGGAGGTCAGTTCTTGATGGTCCCAGAAACATAGGGTTGATATAGCTGGGATGACCACATGAAAGAGCTGCAGCAGTTTCTTTTGCAGGAAATGAGTATTTGCTCACGGAATACTGACTTTTTCAGGTGATTATGAAATGGTTCAAGGTGGAGAGTGCACACTTCTGCTTCCTGTTGAGTACTACTCCCCGTGACCATATTTAGGAAAAAGTAGATGTTATAATGTCACTGAGGTTAATGTGGGTCATGTTAAGGGGAATTCTTAGACGAACACACATACAGCCTTCTTCCCCAGGAAGAACAACAAGGTAATTTGGAAAATATGGTTGTCAAAACGGGAAACGGCCGCAACCCAGGAGTGTGTTTGTGACTGTTTCAGAGTGTATTTTGGTTGGAGCATAACTGGGGTTGTTTAACATGCCTGGGTGTGCTTATAGGTCTTACATGGTAGTGAAAGTGGATCTGTGTCTTTGTGTGCATGCCTCTATGTGTTGCTGTGTCTGTGGGTATGCAAGAGCACATGTTCTTGCATCGCAAATATGCGGTCATATCTGCATGGAACAGTGTGATTCTATTGCAAGGGCAAGATGTGTGTTTGATGTGGAATTCTACAGCTGTTTGAGATAGGTTCTCTACTCTTGTGTTTGTGATTGCTTATATAAAAACATCTGTATTAGATTCTGAGTATGCCTGAAGGCGTGTGTTATTGTGTGTGTCCAGGCCATCATGAGTGTGCTTGTGCTCATATCTGAGCGTGGGTTCTGCATATGTGTATTAGTTCAAGCAAATATACAAGACTCCAAGGAGGAAAATCAAAATGAAGCTGGAATGTTTCCTGTATACAAGGCTGACGCTGGCTTCCTTCCCATCATTCCCCTTTCCCAGATGAAATTCTGAAAATTGCAGGTGAGGCAGACAAGGAGGGAAAGAAATGATAGGACGGAAACATAAGGGGAGGAAAGAGGAAAGTCAGACCAGGGGCAGGTCCTTTGAAGCCATTTAAGTTCTTCAGATTAAGAGAGATGAAGAGTGGAATAGAGAGAAATTAATACTAATTAGAATGCCTTCAATTTGTGTAATACCCTACAACTTGGAACACAGTCACACAATTATGACCACATCTGAATTTCTTATTATCCGGGTAAGGTAGCAGGTTAAGAATTAGTTTCCCCATTTTACCGACATGAAACCTGAAGTTGAAGGAAGTAAGTTTATTGTCAATAGGCCACAGTATAAGTGAATGGCAGGGCCTGGACTTGGGCCCCCCAGCCTCCTTGGGGCAGCTCACTTTCCACTGCACCCCAATGCTTCACGCTTCAAGTCAGTAAAACGAGAAGTGAAACTGCTGTAGTTCTCTGCGTAGTCAACTCTGGCCAAGGGTTTTTCACTGAAACCATGAATCATTAGGCAAATACATATGCATATATATATCATATATACTGAATGATTTGTTTATAACACTTTTCTTTCCATAAAGGATATGAGGGAGATTCAAACAAAGTATGCCTGGACAATAAGGGTAATTGAGAAGAACCAGAAAAGCTGGACGAAGAGTGAAAAGAGGAATGGAAGACACTAAGAGTAAGCTTTAGCATAGTGCATCCCCATTCAGACTCGAGAGAGCTCCCTTGCCACCCCTGCAGTGTTTTGGATAGTTGGATATTTTGTGGCTTCTGGAGAAAGCACAACTCAGACTTACCATTTACCACATCTGCTCTGGGCTTCACTGTTATGGGTGCCTAGCTAACTCAAATATAAAATGAGGGTAAACTCTGTGAACTGCTGTCAGTATTAAGCATGATTGCACATATATGGGATACTATTTTTATGGAGGAGTAATCCTCTGGGACTTCATAAAGGGAGAACAGAAAGAAATATTGAGTGGTCTTCTCAAAAAAAACCCCAGCATTTTAGCAATTGCTGTTTTCCTAACGCGTGGGACCAGAGGAGGACTGTAATTAGGCAGTTTCCTTCTGACTCGGCTCCCACCCACAGGATTGTCAGAACCCCAGCCTCTTTCTGGACTTTGTTACCTTTCTAGAAATCACCAGCAGGTTCCTGGAGGGTCTTACATAAACACAGTCCTCCACAAGAATGATCACCCTCTGTGAGGGCAGGGAGCATATCCATTCATCCTTTGCTGCCCCAGCCCTGAGCTTGATGGCTTGCACAGAGTGGACAGAATAACATCTGTCTGTTTAAAGAATTGATGAGTGAATGAAGACCCATCTCTACAGGGATGTTGTCCTCTGTGTCTCAAGGCCCCCAGGTTCCAGACCACAGCTCTTTGCTGCCCATGCAGTGTCTGGGGCTCTAGCTTTCACAGCTGTTTCTTGTCTCTGTTGTTGTCTGCATGGATGTTCTCAACTGCTTCCTCCACTCAGCTCCTTAACTCCAAGCATTCCAAAAGTTACTTTGCAGAAGAAGGGAAGAGGACTTATAACATTTATCTTTAGTTGCTATTTTTAGGTCCTACTCTACTGCTTTATGTATGATATCTAATTTAAATTCCCATACCATGACTATGAGATGGATACTAGTAATATCAGCATTATTACCCATTAGGAAACAAAGACTCTGAGACTATAAGTAACCTAGCCAAAGTCACACAGCTAGTAAATGCACAGCTTGGATTTAAACCCAGTCTCTCTTCTATCAAAAGCCAACGAGAGTAGATGGTTTCTCTAATGCCTTCCTTCTATTTCTTATAGAGATTTTACTACTACTGTTCTTTATTTTTATTTTCTCTTTGCTATGGCCAGAGCTCAACCCCAGAACCCAGATATGAAGGTGAAACCAAAGGATGGGTGTTGAGCTGAAGGCTGAGCTGTATAATAGATATCAAGCAGTCCATGAAATCAACCATTTCCTCTCATGATGAAGGACTAAGCCCTTCCCACTTCAACTCTCTTTTCCAACAGAGTACATTCTTTTCCATGATGCTCCCAGGATTTTCATGTAAGTAGGTCCATCCAAATGGCCTTCCAGATGGGCCCAGCTGATTCTGTATTTATAGCAATTACCCACCACCCTGTACTCAGTGATCTTTTCTGCCACATGACTTTAAATAAGTCTATTCCAAAGATACAGACTTGGTGAAAAGAAGGGGTACATGCATCCCCATGTTCATAGCAACAATGTCTACAACAGCCAAACTGTGGAAGGAGCCAAGATGTCCTTCAACAGATGACTGGATAAAGTAGATGTGGTTCATACATACAATGGAATATTACTCAGCCATCAGAAAGGATGAATACTACCATTTGCATCGACATGGATGGAACTGGAGGGGATTATGCTAAATGAAATAAGTCAAGCAGAGAAAGACAATTATCATATGGTTTCACTCATATGTGGAACATAAGGAATAGTGTGGAGGACCACAGGAGAAGGGAAGGAAAACTGAATAGGAAGAAATCAGAGTGGGATAAATCATGAGAGACTCTGGACTCCAGGAAACAAATGGAGGATTAAGGAAAGGAGGGGATGAGGGGATGGGGTAACTGGGTGATGGGTATTAAGGAGGGCACATGTTGTGATGAGCACTGGGTGTTATATGCAACTAATGAATCATTGAACACATCAAAAACTAATGATGTACTATATGTTGGCTAACTGAACTAACTAACTAACCAGCTAACTAACTAACTAAATAAAGCTATTCCTTTCCATGTCTTCATCAAATGGCACTAGAAAGCAACTTGATATGGAGCTGATATAGTCTGAGTTCATCAACTTTAGCAATGTGCCTTAACACAGGATTTAAAATGGACTGTCTGGAGAAGGAACAACATAGCATGAACCTTGCACTGGGTTTCCTACTGGCACGATTACTCTCCCTTCCTTTAGCTCGGATAAATGAGAAGACTCCAATAGCTCAGAGTCCGAGAGTGTGAATTTCAGCCTACCACCTAGAATGCTAATAATCTATTTTGCTAATTGAAGAAGAATACTGATGCTCTGAAAATCAGCAGTGGCTGGAAAGTCTTTTATTTTCTTCCCATGTAATATTCTAGCATTTGTTATTAAATATAGGGGGTGTAAGTGGTGCCTGAATGGCTCAGTTGGTTAAGCATCTGACTCTTGATTTTGGCTCAGGTCATGATCTCAGGGTTGTAAGATTGAGCCCCGTATTACGGGGCTCTGTGCTGGGCATGGAGCCTGCTTGAAATTCTCTCTTTCCTTCTCCTTCTGCCCCTCCCCCTCCTCAAATAAATACATAAATAAATAAAGGTGGCACAGATTTAAAAAAATCCTATGTGGACTTATTTATGGAGCTGCTAGTCCAGCAGATGTGTATGATGGATTTGGGTTTGGATCCTGGTTCTGCCATACCCTCACAATATAATTTTGAACAAGTTTCTTAGGCTAATTCTAGTTTTTCTTGAGTAGCAAGGGTAGGTCTCTCCTACGCTACAGGGCTACTATGAAAGTACAATAGAGAATGAAAGGGAGACACAACACACCTCTAAATTTATCTGCTTGAAGGGTCTACCTTAACAACAGGAAATGTCCCAAGATTGATATGAAGTTGATATAGAAACCTGGAATTCTGAAGGTCTCTAAGGCAGGAGGTCTTAGAGTAAAACTCAAGCATTTGACTCTTGGGGAGGGAGAATGGAAAGAGGAGGCAGAGGCCCAGCTCTGAAACACACCAGATTACCAGACACTGCTGCTAGAATTTACAAAGGGGCAAAAGCCATAGTCTGTTGTTGTTGTTTTCTTTTCTTTCCTTTTCTTTCTTTCCTTTCTTTCCCTTCCTTCCTTCCTTCTTCCTTCCTTTCCTTTCCTTTCCTTTCCTTTCCTTCCTTCCTTCCTTCCTTCCTTCCTTCCTTCCTTCCTTCCTTCCTTCCTTCCTTCCTTTTTTCTTTCTTTTTTTAGAGAGAGAGAGGGAGGGCGGGGGAGGGCTACAGAGGGAGAGGGAGACAGAGACCCTCAAATAGGCTCCACGCCCGCCCTCTGTGTAACCTCATGCAGGGCTCTGTCTCACAACCCTGAGATCTTGATCAAGAGTCAAAATCAAGAGTCAGAAGCTTAAACCGACTGAGCCATCCAGGCGCCCGCATACTCTGTTTATTTTTAATGGAGCAGAATTCTGGTGCAGTGGACAATGAATTGCCTTGCCTGGGAGGGTGGAAAGTGAGATCTGGTCTGGCTCTCCATTTACTTGTTGTATAATTGTGGGAAAGTCATTCAAGACCCTTGAGGCTCAGATTTCAATACATAAAATAGGGGTAACATTACCTTCTTGGCAGACCTCACTTGGCTATAATAATAATGCTGACAATAATAACAACCACTGTCTTTAACTGACCAATCATTTTGTGCAAAGGCTTTGTATGTACTAACTCATTTGCCATATCGCATGAATGAATTAGGATGATATTAATTATTTCCAATTTATAGATGAGGAGATGGACACTTGGAGACATTCTACAATGTGACCAGTTTCACCTGCTAACAAATGGGAGCTCTGAGGTTAGGATTTAAGACCACTTTCACTTCAAAGGAAGGACTATTTAACACTCTTCTTTAACCAGAGCACCATTCTCTCAAAAAAAAATGCATAAAATCTCTTATCTCACCATTATACTTTTGACTGATATTTACTAAATGGAATTATTACTGTTGTTACTTATTCATATTAATATCACAGTCATATGATGCTGGGAAAAAGTTAATCAAAGATACACATGATTAAAGATTTTTAACAATGGACAATTCAGGACCACTAAGATGATGGTCTTCCCGTAAACAGCATGCTTAAGTAGCTATATCATTTTTCAGTCAGTCTGACTTCCTGATGGGAATCACTGGTGATTTAACAGAGGTTATGTGGGGAGTTCCAAAAGCTAAGGACTTTCCAGATGGTTGGAATAAGATCACACACTCTGGGTTCTGTTATGGAGATCACCAAGCTTTTCAACTCAAAGTGAAACCTGTGGAAGAAGTAGTTGATCAAAAGGAACTAAATAGAGTCCATCGTCTCTCATGGTTCGTCTACCCCTCCGATTTCCCCCGCTTCATTCTTCCCCTCCCGCTACCTTCTTCTTCTTCTTTTTTTTTTTTTCTTAACATATATTGCATTATTTGTTTCAGAGGTACAGATCTGAGATTCAACAGTCTTGCACAATTCACAGCGCTTACCAGAAAAACAAACAGGGTTCTAGAGGGGAGGGGGTGGGAGGATGGGTTAGCCTGGTGGTGGGTATTGAGGAGGGCACATTCTGCATGGAGCACTGGGTGTTATGCACAAACAATGAATCATGGAACACTTCATCTAAAACTAATGATGTAATGTATGGGGATTAACATAAGAATAAAAAAAAAGAAAACAAACTGAGGGTTGCTGGAGTGGGGGTTGGGGTGGGAGGGCTGGGGTGGCTGGGTGATAGACACTGGGGAGCGTATGTGCTATGGTGAGCGCTGTGAATTGTGCAAGACTGTTGAATCTCAGATCTGTACCTCTGAAACAAATAATGCAATATGTGTTAAGAAAAAAAAAGAAGAAGAAGAAGGTAGCGGGAGGGGAAGAATGAAGCGGGGGAAATCAGAGGGGGAGATGAACCATGAAAGACGATGGACTCTGAGAAACAAACTGAGGGTTCTAGAGGGGAGGGGGGGTGGGAGGATGGGTTGGCCTGGTGATGGGTATTAAGGAGGGCATGTTCTGCATGGAGCACTGGGTGTTATGCACAAACAGTGAATCAGGGAACACCTCATCTAAAACTAATGATGTAATGTATGAGGATTAACATAAGAATAAAAAAAAAAGATTGATTAAAAAAATATATATATATATAAAAAAAAAAAGGAACTAAATACACTGAGCACCATGTGTGCTCATCCTATTGCTGCTATTCCTGTGAGTAAGGTACGACTTTCCTCAGTTTAGCAATGAGGAAATGGATGAGTCCCATGTCCAAGTTCATGCAGTTTATATATATTAACAATAACTAACATTGGCTTTTTTTTTTCTGCAGTACATGCCGGGGGCTGTTCTAATCTGTATATTAATTCATTTAATTGTTAAAATGATCCTATTGGGTAAGTACTTGGTGCTGAAGCTACCAAGCTTTGCCATTTCTCAGATAAAGAAACCGAGGGGCAAATGTGAATTGCCCAGTTGGAGGAGGAAGGAACAGGGTGTGAACCCAAGTTGGCCTGATTTTCCAGGGTTATATTCCTCCCACCATGTAGCAACTGCCATGGCGTCCTGGCTACTCTACCAGGGGTAGTCAGAGGAGTGACTGGAGGATAATGTAGACAAGGTCAGTAACTCCCATGCCATCTAGAAATTGAAAGTTTAAAAGGCAGTGTCTGCGAGTCGCCTTAATCTCTACAGAAATAGAGATGATACCTCTCTGTGACAGTGCTAAGTGACAATTCTGAGTGTAAATGTGCTTTTTGGCACAAGCTGTCCTGTCCTAATAGTCTTGATTATAATTGTAAAATAATGGGTTTCTGAAAGGCTGCAAGCAGTTCTGGGAATGGCAATAAGGGTTTAGAAACAACATGTTGTTTATGCGAGAAGCATTCTCTTGAAAATTAAACCCACGTTTAGGAGAAAGGATTGTGTTGTACGCTCTTAAGAAACTATCTTGCTATGTAATTAAATCAAAACCAGTCAGTTGCCAATTTGAGCTCTTGTCTCACACTAACGACATCCCATTTCCCGTGAGCCAAGTGACAGGACTGACCTAAAATGACCCAGCCTGGTCATGCCCCCCCCCCCGCACCCCCCCGAACCTTGGCCTTCCAACTTCCCACGACTGAGCTGTGAAGTGTTGTTGCCAGGTCCATCTTCCTTCTGGGGACGCTGTCTTATCTTTCCCTTAAGATTCTTGGAGGTCTTTCCACCTCCACAATAAAGAATGAACACTTATTGTTGAAGGGATTTTCTAGGAGGCCCTATATGGAAATAAGTTTAAAAAAAAATGTGAAAAAGTTTTAGAGGCTCTGAACTTCTCACAAAATCCCCAAGAAGCTGTCTCTGACTTCATTTCTTAGAAGGATAACAGAAGTCTCTCTCTGAAGGTTAGAAAGTCTTCTCTGTTCCAGGATCCGGAAGTTAGATTAAGCTAGTTAATCTACCATGTTTTCTTGTGTCTCTAGGTCACTCTCTCTCTCATTTGTTCTATGTTCTTCTAGCATCTTCTCTCACCCTTTATTTGTATTAAGGACTTTAGGCAGCTTACAATGGAGACAGTTTTAATAGAACTATTAAAAATGGAAACAGTGTATCAAGATGATAAAGTTTACCACCTCTGGCTTTTTAAAAAGTGTTTGGCTTAAGAATCACTGACGACTTTAATTATCTATTTCCATCCATTTTTCTAGATACGTTTATGATCCTTATTGCTAGAAATTCTGATTTAGTATCAGAGATTGGGCCTAAGGAATCTGTATTTTGAAATGTTGCCCAAGTGATTTTAATGCACAGACAGATCTGAGAATCACAGTTATAATAGAAAATGGAGGACAATACAACACATTTAATATGGTTACTGGTTTTGTTCTTGAGAGTTATTGCTATGATTCAATAACAGCCAAGGCAAAGTCAACAGGATGGAATATGTGATCCTTCTTACAAAGGGAAATAAGGCACCCCCTATTGGTCAGATCATTTCTCTCTTTCACACTGTACGGTTATTCCCCCTTTATCCTCCCAGGTCAGACCCACTGTGATGTTAGTGCTGGCCTCTTTGATTCTGAGCTTACAATATCCATTTAGACATTTTGACCTAGGCTCTTATTTGCTTCTCTTAGTGTGGTGCCAATTTCCCCTCTTCATCTCACATAAACTTATACCAGAAAAATGTCATGGTCTGCTCTGAACTCTCTGAGGCATCTGCTGCCAATTTTAGTTTTCTGATTTTTCATTCCAAAATAAATAAAAATAAAACCTGTCAGCTCTACTTTTGCAAACTGACTACTCAGCTTGCCACTGACTATCCAGATTCCAAAAATGGTTTTCTCTGGGGAACGCCAGGATCTCCTGAGCAAAGACTTGCTGAGCCATTGTCGGTCTTCCCAGGAACCTCTTTTTTAATATTGTTGGGGGGCAGGTGAATATGATAGTCAGTAGCTTTAGCCTCAAGTTTGAGATCCTGAATCCTTGGAGGAGTGTACTGCTCCCCGGTGGGGAAACAGCTACTGTAGAAACTTTCTACATGCAAAGAGCACTTTTTGAAATTGATGGCAGAGCATGAATCTCTGGCTAGAGCTGTGCATCCTTTCCACACATCATCTTTGACTGGATTGTCTGTAGTTGCAATGTCTTGTCCAGGTCTGAGAGCTGAGAACCACAGAGAGCAGGGAACACCTTTGCCAGCTACTAGAACATTGGCTGCTGAGATCAGGTTAGTGAGCAGAGGCAGTGGTAGTGTTGTTCAGAGCCTGGCCCTGGACTCAAGACTGTCGCCTATAAAATGGGACAGTGGGCTGAGTCAGCATTTTCCAAAGTGGTTGATGATTTTATGTGGCTAACAGATGGGAGTATATTACCTTTCATAATTATGTATATACTTTCATGGCTATTTTCTGCTTATGATAGGTTTTGTGAAAAGTAAGGAATATGACCCCTTAATATATATTTAGGTTTACAATGTGGGCCTTTTTAGAAATAACAAAAACAAAAAAAGAGAATAAAATGAATAATACAAGAGGTATGTGGGAAAAATTTTTGATATTGCCATGAGAAAGTTTGCCTGTTGGAAAGCAATGGACCAAATGGCTCCTGAGGGTCAGGCCAGCTCTCTGACATTCTAGTTTGTTCACCTCTCCAGGACTATTTCCTTATCTATAAAATGCAGTGACTGGAGTAAATGTCCTTTCCAGCAATTCTGTTCTATGATTAGAGGTGTAACTCCAACATGCAGATGTTCCAGCATCCTTAACATGTGGTTCTAGTATTTTAAAACTTGTGATATGGTATGAAAATGGGAGACTCAATAATAAAGTAGTAATTTATTCATGCATTTATAATTCTCCCCATTCTCCCTCATGTCTGGAAAAGGTTTCGCTATCAACTGAGTTGAGTGGCAGGTGAAAGATTATGGAAGAAAGAATTAGGACAATTTGATGGTGCATTGACCCCACCACTATCTCTTTACCAAACAGACCCTTGATCTCTTTGTCCCTTGGTGTCCGTCTCTTTGTCCTTGGGGTGAATGGTTTATGGAGTCACTTTTATGACAGCTACAAGAACCAAATGGAAGAGAGGATTCAAGAAAATTCAGGAAAGTGCTATATAGATCAGAAAAGTTAGTTATCACAGGGGATTGAAAACTCCTTGAAGGAAGGGTTCCTCTTAACTGTATGATCCAATTGTATAATCCCAAGAATACTTCCCATCTTGCCCACTCATTTAAAAAGCAGTAAAATTAACCCATGTGTCACTTTTATAAGATTCTTCTATATTTTGGCAAAGTGTTACTTGGCTACTTTGAATTACCTTAAGGAGAAAACTACAGTTTGTCTAAATTCAAGCACTTTCTTGCACTAGAGTGCTTGCAATTATCCTTTCCCTTTCCCACACTTGACATTTAAAGTGATATCTCACAGGCTCCTAAACAGTTAGTGATGAAGGCATAGTCTGACCCCCCCATGTCTTCCGCCATCTGTGAATTCTTGCCAGTTAAGAGTAAACTCTGCGTAAATTTCACAATTGGCGATTGGTAACAGCAGAGACCTCTGGTTATTCGTTCCCTCTTGCTCTCCTTCTTAAAATGCCAGCCATGATTATCCCATCACTGTGGGGCTGATATCTCTCAGCCATATGGCACTGCACATAGCCTCCAAAGATGTACTCAGTGACCATGCCGCCAGACCTCCCAGGCATTTCCCTTCTCAAGCCTCCAGGTCAAGCCACCCCCTTCCTGAGCCATGGCATCTTCCTCTAAATCATTCTTCCTCCTTTGCCTGCCACAGGCCCTTGTCTTTGCCCTTTTCTGGCTCCCACAACAGTTTTGAAAGAAACTCATCCAATTATCTGGGGTTCAATTCTGGTGCCATTCTCATCTGTCTAAATGTCACTTCGATCTTCCTTCCTTTGCACCTTCTTATTGGGCACAAAGTTGGTTCTTACCAAGAAAGTCCTGTCTCCCACTCAGCCTTGAACTGTCAGCATCCCACTATCCTCATTTTCTGAATTTCTTTCTTCCTTTACTCCTTTCCTTTCCTTCTTATCTGTGAACTCCATTACCTGCTTCTGCACGTGACAATGCCTATTGCATTCCCCAAAGAATGTGCCTTTTCTTCTTGTAATGTATTGGGAAGAACACAGGCTCGGGAATCAGACAGATCTGTATTCTGATGCCAAGTCTTATATATCTGTCTTGTTCGCCTCAGCTATGAAATGAGGATACTAATACCTACCTCTCAGATTTGTTGGCAGTTTAATTAGCTAGAGTAAAGCTCTCACTTCCCTTTATCTCCTTGAAAGTTTTCTTCATTTTACCCATCCTTCCATCTAACATTTATGGAGAAGCTACTCCGTTGTTAGTTCACTGCAAGGCACATGGGGTGGCAGAGATGAACAACAAAGACATGTTCCCAAAGCTGTGGGGTTCAGATTCAAGTTGGTAAAGGAGATGTGTCAACAAATAATTCACACACACACACACACACACATGCACACACACATATATACATGCACAAACTGTTAAGCCAGCATGGGGGGTGGGTTGTTCTGCTTAGAAGCAATCATGGAAGGCTTTACAGAGGAGGTACTATTTGATCTAGACATTTTAAAAGAATAGTCCTGCAGGTGGACCATGGTGGAGGCCAAGGAAAGGGAATTCTTAAAAGGAATAGCATGCAAGTGAAGGATTAAATCTGTGAAATATTAGTAGAAGAGCATGGTGATAGCACAGAGGGGAGGAAAGAATATAGTAGAAATAGTTCACTGTGTAATGCCAATAGTTAATTGACATCAGGCGTGTGTCAGGACTATTTCTCAGTTTGTTCATCTTTCAATTAAGGATATTGTATTAAACGAATTAGTACAAGCAAGGGCAGGCCACATAGGGATCACTCAAAAACACTAATTCTTTTTGTGTACTTTTGTTAAGAGATGGGGAAGATCCCATCAGAATGCAAGCCCAGTAATTCCCTCGCATTAGGCCCCTGGCCTCACGTTCTCACCCTGGTGTTGCGGCGTCCCTGCTATGTGACAACGGGGAAGTTATAACTCAACTTGACATAATGTGACTTGTGATTTGTTTTGCTCTAAAAGCTGAACCTTGGGGGTAATCCCACCCTCCATTTCAAGGCACACGAAGACATTCTGGAATGTTACAACATCATGGGTGGAGAATCACCGTCATAAGGGGAATGTGTCATTGGCTGTAATTGTTAACTGTTGCAAAACCGAGTTATAGAATTTCTTCTTCCCGTATTTTTAGGCCTGAGCATCAAAGATTCATGACATGGCAGTTTTACTTCCCTAGAGGAGACACCCCAGTTGAATAAAATCAATCACTTAGATATTAGCAGCAATAGAGCCAGCAACCAGAGAATATTCATTGAGTGCACAGGTCTTTTTACCAGATGGTGAAAAGGTACAGAGAGAAAAGACAACTATCTCCTGTCCTCAAGGAGATGCCAGTTGAGCAACAGAGATAGAATGTGGAACACCAGGGCAAGAAATCTTCTGAAGAACTCCCTGCAACAGGGCGTGTTTGTACAGCAGGCTCTGGGCTGAGCTCCCCTGTCTCTCTCTGCTCATCTCCTGTTCTGTCTAATGTCTCAGGGACAGAGAGAGGCACAGCCTAGATTTGAACCAGATCTGCCTGTTCCGCTGAAGGATGCTGACTGGGTATGAAGCAGACACTACTGGAGTGGTCGTGGTGGTTGCAGTAGTAAAATGATATGAATACTCCTCTTCCTGATAATAAGAGACCTGGGCAGAGGTGGAGGGAAGAGGGGTGGGGAAACGTGAGGGATGACCTGGAGTAGTTCTGCTTACTGTTGTGGTCTTAGTGTGTGTGTGTGTGTGTGGTCACTGTAGAAGCTTTTATTCAACATTCTTTTTTTTTTTTTTTTTAAGATTTTACTTTATTTATTTGAGAGAGAGAGCACAAGAGGGGGTAGGGTCAGAGGGAGAAGCAGACTCCCGGCCAAGGAGGGAGTCCAATGCGGGACTTGATCCCGAGACTCCGGGATCATGACCTGAGCCGAAGGCAGTCGCTTAACCAACTGAGCCCCCAGGTGCCCCTTATTCAACATTCTATCTGATGCAGGAATTCCTTCTGCTACCACAAAACAATAAGAATTAAAATCACACTAATGAAAAACATCAATGATTATGAATGTCATTTATACTAAATAAAGCAGGCTTTGGGCACTTTCCATTTGCCAGCCAGTAATGCTGGGCATTTTACGTGCATCACTCCAGTTAATGTCCCCAGAAGTCCTGGGATGTGGGTGTCCTCATCACCGCCATTTGGCAGAGGAGGAGACTGACCATCTGGGAGGTTGAACTGCTTCTTCCAAATAACTTAGCCAGGATATCACAACTAGTGAGATATAAGACCGGAATCCATGTGTGCCTGATTCCAAATCCTGCCCTCAAACATCTCTTATACGTGACTGTTCAGATTATGTTTGAAACTCCAGTGATGGGGCTGATTATTCCCCCGAGTGTCTCATTTCATTGTTTGACAGCTCTGTTGACAGATATGTGGATAGAAAGATTTAAATGGAGCCCATATCAACCTCCATCTCATCAGTGTTGGACTAATATTTTCACCCGTGATGTGGAAGAAGTGTTGATACTTGTTGCTTTATGGGGGGGGGGGGGGGGGGGGGGGAGTTGGAACCAGCCTCTGCCCTTTGTTCATCAGGAGCTCCTGGTCAGCTGGGAAAAACCTTTGTCCTGAGGTAGGGACACCATTCTTGGAGAAGCCTCCTGCAGAGACTTTTTATTTTTCCAACTTGGCTGTTTGACCCTCTATGAGTCACTGACTGAGCTGTCTGGGATGTAGGAAATGCTCAGTGGCTGCACACAGAGGTTCCTTCCTCTGTGACCTCCATGAGGAATAGAGTTTGTCTAGGTTGCTCACCAGTTTCTCTCCAGTACACTGGGATATTGAACATCATGCATTCCATGAAATGAGGTGATGCGTGTGAGACATGCAGCATAGAGCCTGGCGCATGTTTCCTGCACAGTTCACATGTGGTCAGCTTCCGTGACTAACTGCTGAACAAACGTTAAACAGGACATCAGGAGGCAGTAGACTGTAGGTCTTATAGGCATGGAAACTGAAGGAGGCAACCGAGAATCCCTATCTGGTAGCCTTCCTGTCCCCCACAGCCTGGAAGGCAGAAAAGACATGATTCCAGAATCCTGTGCCCACTCATTTAAAAACCTTGACTGAACTCATGCTATCTGCCAGGCTCTGAAGGGGAGTGATATTAAAAACAAAACAAAGCATGCTGTCCAGGCTCAGGGGGGTCAAAATTAAGTAGTGTATGCAGGGAGGACCAGTGGGATAGGCACATTCCTAAAAATGTATGCAAAGTGCTGTGGGTGACCAAGGAGCTAACTGGCAATTAGGGCTTACCAATGTGGAGAACTTCCTCCATGCCCAGCATTCTTCAAAGTGCCTGATGTGAATGAACTCATTTACTGATTCCCCATTATACAGATAGGAACCTAAGGCGCAGAGCAGCAAACAACTGAATCCTAGATCATTACAAATCCAGAGGTCATAGAAGTGTGATTTGAACTAGTCTGGAGCTACACTCTACTTTTTTTTTTTTTTAATGTTATGTTAATCACCATACATTACATCATTAGTTTTTGATGGAGTGTTCCATGATTCATTGTTTGCGTGTAACACCCAGTGCTCCATTCAATTTGTGGCCTCCTTAATACCCATCACCCGGCTAACCCATCCCCCCACCCCCCTCCCCTCTAGAACCCTCAGTTTGTTTCTCAGAGTCCATAGTCTTCTTGCCATGCCTCTATCTACCACTAGGAGATAGAGTAGATTAGAATTTGGAAAACATTTTCTGGAATGTCTATCATGGTTTTGTTCCATCTAGGGGTGAAAACAATGAAAAAAAGCATTATTCTTAATCTGTCAGGGTTGCTGATTGAGTTGAAAGAGAAACAGAGCTATGAACTTGTGGTTCCATTGTAGCATGATATACAGGAGGTAAAGACTAGTAATTTAAGAGTACAGAGCTTGGGGACAGACAGACCTAAATGGCAGATGGACTACATATAAGCTGTGTGAGCAGGGCAGGTTCCTTAACTCCTCTGTTTCTAAGTTTCATCATCCTGCCTGCTAAAATGAGGATAATGCAGATACTTGCCTCAGAAAATTACAATGGGATACAATAGATACAATGAATAGAAAGTGACTGGTATACTGTCACATAATATGCCCTCAATAAGTGAGACCTACTATTGTACTTATGTTCAATAATAAAAGGATAGAAGAGAAAGGGCTGGAAAGGCAGCAGGGCACTATATCTGGAAGGACCTTGAAATTTCTTAAGGTATTAGGAAATAGCGAAGCTCTGTACTCCAGGAAGGGACAAGATCAGAGTTTCAGCTCTGTCACTCAGTGGATGATGTGGTAGATGGATCGAAGGGAGGGGGCCTGGAGCCAAAGGCCAGAGAGTAGAGCACAGAGGTCATACTGTCGACTGCTTTGCTGAATGTCAAGAGATTCCTGATCTTGTGATAGAAGGAACTAAAAGATCACGAGACCTGGAAACCTTGGCCTCTTTTATCTCCATCCCGTAAAGCATGGAGTGAGACCTTCAGGGCCACAAAACAATCTGTTCTTTTTGGGAGAAAGTAGCAGCACTGTCTCCCATGGTCTGACCCAACAACGTGGGCTCTGCTCATTCGTCTTAATAGCTCAAGCACTAGATATATATAGAACTGTGGTGGCAACAGGCAGAAGGTAATTTAATTTGAACAAAAGCCCCAAGTAGAAGAGACAGGAGGCCCTTCTGAATGTAAACGTCTAACGTGCATGGCTTTGTTTTTATTATTTTTGTATCCCCTAACAAAGGCTCAATCTTGTTATGTCTCCAGTTGCATTGGGCCAAACACCACAGGGAAGACAGACACAATCTAGGCCAGTGATTATGCAAAGAAAGAAACCTTTCTGAAAAAAGAAACAAAACAAAACAGCCCTCTTATTCCCTTGGAGGGTTGGAAAGAGGAGGGTAGGATTATTGGTAATTTCCATGCCATCTTTCACTTCCTATGAGCTGACAAGTCATTCTCTCCTAGATCCTTTAAATCTGGCCCAGAATACATTAGCTAGAGGACAGTGGAGAGGCCTGCTCAGACTGGAATCAGTCCTGGTACACACTTGTGTGTGTGTATGCGTGTGCGTGGGTGTGTGGATCTGTGCTTGTTTTTTTTTTCCCCCCCTCCTTTTTTCTATCTACATATTCTCTTTACATTCTCTACATATGACTGCTGTCACCTGTTCTATTTGTCTGTGGTTTAACCTCATGCCTCGAGGCTCCTGAGATTTGGAAATAGGCCAACATGGGTCTGAATCCTGATTTTTAGCACTTTCTGCATGGGTGTCCTTGAGACAGCCACATGGCCTCCCTTACTCTCAGTTTGTTTCCATGTAAGGTGGGGATAAGGATGCTTACATTCTCACATCAGGGTGGGAATGGAGTTAGATAGTAGAGGTAGAATGGGGGCATGTCATTGGGAATATATAAATACTAGAGCTCCACTCAATGACTACATGGACCCCTTCCTCTTGTGGTCTTAAAATCCTCCCATGCTGTGCCATGGGCTTCCCTGTGTGTGCAGAGCCCATGCATGGGAGGCTACTTGCCTCCAGTATTCTCCCCTTTGATCTACCACCACACTACTCCATGAGTGACAGGTCTAAAGTTTATTTCTTTTCATGCCCCTTCCTACAATATGGAGCCTTGCCACGTCCCAACATCCAATTTCCAGCTCCTTAAAACCTTTCCATTCTTCATGGTCCAGATATAACTCCCTTTCTCTTGGCAAGCCTTCTCTGCACAGAATAGCCCCCAGTGTTTGTCGCTACACTGAACTCCAAAGGGATTTCTGGCCCACAGGCTCCCACTGGTATTCCCCAGTCTCTTCCAAGATGCCTGGTTGTGTGCTGACTTATACTCTACACAGACTCCACCTGACCCTGAGACATAGGGCTAAGGTGACAAATGGACATCAAAGGGGGTGGGGCAGATAGACGTGGATTCAGCACAAGCCAGGGCTCTCACGGGAACCAGACCTAACCAGAATTGGAATGAGCTTCCCTGCAAGCATGACTTCCCCAACAGTGCTCACTGTGATTGTCAGTGGCCCCATATGCTGCTGCAGGGGCTGGTGCAAGAGAAACATGCAGGGTGGACCGGGGCTGGCAGCTGGATATGAAACCTTAGCTTTGGTTTATAGATAGAGCTGACATGTAGTTCAGTGGTCACCAAACCTGTCTGATCACCAAAATCTCCTGGGGAGAGGATGCTTTAGAAAAGAGAGAGATTCATGGACCCCATCTCCTAAGGACTTAACAAGACTTTTCTGAGTTAGGAATAGGAAGTATATATTTTTAAAGCTACCTAGGTGACTCTGATAATAAGCAGATTTGAGAAGCACTGATAGAACCCATCCACTTGATCCCATAGGAAAGAAGCTAAGAACTTCCTAATGTGTTTTTTATTCCTCTCCAGCACTAAGAGGAATTTAAGAATCTTCCATATGCTATGGTCAAATAGTGTAGCATTTGAAAGATTAATTTCAACTATTGCCCTAGAATGATCAGAAGAAGGAACACTGTTTCCCCTAACTCTTATCATGTCTATTCTTTTTCTTTTTGAGAGAGAGAGAGAGGGAGAGAGAGAGAAAGAGAGTGTGTGCACATACGTAAGCCGCGGGGTGGGAAGCGGGGGAGAAAACCAATCTACGTTCGTTGGTTCGTTTGTTCCTTCCTTCCTTCCTTCCCTTATTTTAAATTCAATTTAATTAACATATAGTGTATTATTAGCTTCAGAGGTAGAATTAGTGATTCATCAGTTACATATAACACCCAGTGCTCATTCCGTCAAGTACCCTCCTTAATGCCCATTACCCTGTTATCCCATCCTCGCACTCACCTCCTCTCCAGCAACTCTGTTTGTTTCCTGTAGTTAAGAGTCTCTTATGGCTTATCCTTCTCTGTTTCTGTCTTATTTTCCTTCCCTTCCCCTATGTTCATTTGCTTTGTTTCTTAAATTTAACATATGAATGAAATCATATGGTATTTGTCTTTCTCTGGCCGACTTATTTTGCTTAGCATAATGCCCTCTAGTTCTACCCACAACGTTGCAAATGACAAGAGTTCATTCTTTTGGATGGTTGAGTAATATTCCATTGTATATATATACACCACATCTTCTTTATCCATTCATCTGTCAATGGACATCTGGGCTCTTTCCATAGTTTGGCTATTGTGGTCATTGCTGCTATAAACACTGGGGTACATGCACCCCTTCAAATCACTATGTTTGTATCCTTTGGATAAATACCTAGTAGTGTAGTTTCTGGGTGGTAGTGTAGCACTATTTTTAACTTTTTGAGGAACCTCCATACTGTTTTCCGCCATTCACATTCCCACCAACACTGTAAGAGGGTTCCCCTATCTCCACATCCTCACCAACATCTGTTATTTCCTGAGGTGTTAATTTCAGCCATTCTGACCAGTGTGAGGTGGTATCTCTTTGTGGTTTTGATTTGTATTTCCCTGATGTCCAGTGATGTTGAGCATTTTTCATGGGTCTGCTGGCCATTCGTATGTCTTCTTTGGAGAAATGTCTATTCATGTCTTCTGCCCATTTCTTGACTGGATTGTTTTTGCGTGTTGAGTTTTATAAGTTCTTTATAATTTTGGGTACCAGCGCTTTATCTGATAAGGCATCTGCAAATATCTTCTCCCATTCTGTAGGTTGCCTTTTGTTGATTGTTTGCTGTCCAAAATCTTTTATCTTGATGAAGTCCCAATAGTTCATTTTTGCCCTTGTTTCCCTTGCCTTTGAAAACATGTCTAGCAAGAAGTTGCTGCAGCCAAGGTCAAAGAGGTTGCTGCCTATGTTCTCCTCTAGGATTTTGATGGATTCCTGTCTCACATTTAGGTCTTTCATCCATTTTGAGTTTATTTTAGTGTGTGGTGTAAGAAAGTGGTCCAGTTTCTTTCTTCTGTATGTGGCTGTCCAATTTTCCCAACACCATTTTGTTGAAGAGACTGTCTTTTTTCTATTGGATATTCTTTTCTGCTTTGTTGAAGATTAGTTGACCATAGAGTTGAGGGTCCATTTCTGGGCTCTCTATTCTGTTCCATTGATCTATGTGCCTGTTTTTGTGCCAGTACCATACCGTCTTCATGTTTAGAGCTTTGTAATAGAGCTTTAAGTCCGGAACTGTGATGCCTCCAGCTTCGGTTTTCTTCTTCAACATTCCTTTGGCTATTCAGGGTCTTTTTCCTGGTTCCATACAAATTTTAGGATTATTTGGGATGCCTGGGTGGCTCAATCAGTTAAGTGTCTGCCTCTGACTCAGGTCATGATCCCAGGTACCTGGGATTGAGTCCGCATTGAGCTCCTTGCTCAGTGGGCAGCCTGCTTCTCCCTCTGCCTGCCGCTCCCCCTGCTTGTGTTCTCTCTCTCTCTCTCTCTCACTCTGATGAATAAAGAAATAAAATCTTTAAAAAAATTTTTAGGATTATTTGTTCAAGCTCTGTGAAAAATGTTGATGGTATTTTGATAGGGATTGCATTGAATGTATAGATTGCTTTGGGTAGCATAGATGTTTTAACAATATTTGTTCTTCCAATCCATGAACATGGAATGTTTTTCCATTTTTTTGTGTCTTCTTCAATTTCTTTCATAAGTGTTCTATAGTTTTCAGAGTTCAGATCCTTTATCTCTTTGGTTAGTTTTATTCCCAGGTATCTTATGGGTTTTGGTGCAATTATAGGGATCCATTCTTTGATTTCTCTTTCTTTTGCCTTATTGTTAGTGTATAGAAATGTGACCGACTTCTTTGCATTGATTTTATATCCTGCAACTTTGCTGAATTTCTGTATCAGCTCTAGCAATTTTTTGGTGGAGTCTTTTGGGTTTTGTACATAGAGAATCATGTCATATGTGAAGAGTGAGAGTTTGACTTCTTCTCTGTCAATTTGGATGCCTTTTATTTGTTTTTGTTGTCTGATTGCTGAGGCTAGGACTTCCAGTACTATACTGAATAACAGTGGTGAGAGTGGACATCCCTTAGGAAAAGCTTAGAGGAAAAGCTCTCAGTTTTTCCCTGTTGAGGAGGATGATATTGGCTGTGGGTTTTTTGTAAATTGCTTTTATGATATTGAGGTGGATTCTATCTCTACATTACAAAGAGTTTTTATCAAGAAAGAATGTTGTATTTTGTCACACGCTTTTTCTGCATCTATTGAGAAGATCATATGGTTCTTGTCCTTTCTTTTATTAATGTAGTTTATCACATTAATTGATTTGTGGATGTTGAACCACCCTTGCAGCCCAGGAATATATACCACTTGGTTGTGGTGAATGATCGTTTTAATGTACTGTTGGATCCTATTAGCTAGTATCTTGGTGAGAATTTTTGTGTCCATGTTCATCAAGGATGTTGGTCTGTAATTCTCTTTTTTGGTGGGGTCTCTGTCTGGTTTTGGGATCAAGGTAATGCTGGCAGAGAGAGAGAGAATCTTAAGGAGGACCCATGCTGAGCATGGGGCTTGATGTCACGACCCCAAGATCATGACCTGAGCTGAAATCAAGAGTCAGGCCCTCAACCCACTGAGCCACCCAGGCACCCCTCCTATGTCTATTCTTGCTTGCATACACATTGTGCCCATTTTCCAGGCCCAATTTGTGGTTCAGTATAGTCCAAGAGCCAGCATTTAGTGAGTGATTGCTGTGTCCCAGGCACTATGTGAATAGCTTAACCTGCAATGTTTCATGGAGTTCTACTGGCTTCCTCTGAGGTACATCGTTATTACCCTCACTTTACAATGAAACTTCAACAGAGAAGTTAATTATGGCCTGTAAGATCCCATGGCTAGTAAGTGGCAAAGCCAGAATTTAAATCCTGGAGGCATTTATTCCAGAAACTACCCTCATAAATATCACTAATACACTTCAGAATTTTAATATACGTGTCTGAACATCTGTTATTCAATTCCAATTTTAAACATGTAGCTTCATAGGTCATACTTATCCATTTCCTAATGCTTGTTCTTCTCTAAGACAGTTAAAATCTTCTTCCAAATAAATCTGCTTACTGTTTCAAAAAAATAATTTTGTTTCTCCAAATATATTTGTGTGTTTGTGTTTCAGGGAAAGGCAAACTCATTAAAAAACATGATGTTTGGGGCGCCTGGGTGGCTCAGTCATTAAGCGTCTGCCTTCAGCTCAGGTCATGATCCCAGGGTCCTGGGATTGAGCCCTGTATCGGGCTCCCTGCTCAGTGGGGAGCCTGCTTCTCCCTCACCCACTCCCCCTGCTTGTGTTCTTGCTCTCGCTATCTTTGTCAAATAAATAAATAAAATCTTAAAAAAAAAAACCATTATGTTTGTCCTTTCCTATTATATAACTGAGATCATACATCTTCCCACCCACATGGTGAATATTTATTGGTGTGCTGGTGAACGTTTAACAATCAGCTCTCCAGGGGCAGGAGAAGGGGTAGAAAGCCTTGATACTGTTTGCTGATTTCTGTGGTGTAAATATTTCCACCATGGCTAATTTCAAGATACCAACATGATGTCACTAAACACGCAGTTAGGAAGAGATGCTTATGATAAGCTCCAGTAACCAAGTTATCAGAAACTGTAGCATTTTCCCCTCTAGCCTTTAAAGTATCTATTCTTGCTCACACATAAATCACATCAACTTTCCAGGTGTGATTTCTGGCTAACTAAAATCATGGAAACCAACATTTACAGAGTGATCTCTGCATTCCAAGGACTATGCAAATCACTTGAGATAATTACCATTGGTTGTATTTTGACATCAAAGAGTATGTTAAATAGAATTTCCAAACTCATGTTGCTCTTCTCTAGTGACCAGTATATAACCCACCAGTCCTCATGGACACAGGTTAAAATATGGGGAAAGCAGTGTCTGGGGACATAGGCACACTCTCGATTCTGTCCTGGCTCTAGTATGGCTGAAGGTATGACCCTAGTCAAGACACGTAATCTCTACGGGATCTGGCATACATGGCTAACCATGCTGACAATGTAGGAGAACTAACTGATAGACCAAATGTAAAACACTGGGTACATTACAGATGATCAATAAATGTTAGCTACCGACCCTTGCTCCTTTCATGAATCATTTATATTTTCTGAATCTACATTGCCTTCTTTCTCATTGTCTTTTTGCTCAAATGATCTCTACTTGTTGTTCACTCAGAATCCATATGCTCTGTTTTCTGTTTGTAGCATATGTCTCCCACTCTGAGTTGTGCTTTCTCTGTATTTCTGTGATTTTGTTTTCATCCTCCAAGACTGCCTTCCTAAGCCTTTTAGCTTTTCCTTTTTGTGTTACTCCTTTTTTTCTCAGGTTGTAACTTCCTCAGCCATGCCTTTATCCTACTGGGATGTGTGCTTCATCACCAGTGGGACACTTAGTCTCAACGCTTTGCTTCTTTCTCCATTAATTTCTCATGATACCCCTCCCCATTTCTCCTCTGTGGATTTCAGACAAAGCTATCTTTACTGATGTGTGTTCTGTTTGCTTCTCTAGACAAGAGCAGCCTTCACTGTCTTCTTTATTTTTTGCATCTTGTACATCCCTTGCTCCTACCTTTCCCCACCAACTCCCAAGTGCTTCCACTGCCTCAACCTGAAATCCATTGTCTTTATTTTTCCTTCCCAAAGGACCTCCAAATCCCTCTTCCACCAGCCCATTATTTGTCTTTCCTTTTCATTTTTCCCTGAAACTCCTCTAGCTGGGTAGTTTTCCCTTTCATGATACAAAGGACACAGGGCCAATTTGCATTGATATATCTGTTTTGCATCATAAAGGTAACACTCCTTTTGTGGGTTGAGTAGCTGGATTCTTGTCACTAACTTGGTGTGTGTGTGGGGGGGGTGGGTATTGTTCCTGTCTCAACATTGAAATCTCTTTAATAAATCCTTGCACAGAATGACAGTTTAGGTAGTGGAAAGAAACATGGACCCAGGCCTACTTT
The DNA here is from genome assembly GCF_011800145.1 of Mirounga leonina. Taxonomy (NCBI): domain Eukaryota; kingdom Metazoa; phylum Chordata; class Mammalia; order Carnivora; family Phocidae; genus Mirounga; species Mirounga leonina. The sequence continues at coordinate 16,276,455 of NW_023270433.1, read as the reverse complement.
CAGATTCAACTTGTCACAACTGTGTAATCCTGAGCAAAGAATTCATCTCCCTAGGCTCCCCTCTCCTCAGCAGTAAAATAGGGAAACAGCCCAGTATAGGGTCTAAGAATAAGGTTTTGTAGATTGACAGATCATTGCCCAACTACTGGTCCATCTCACTAGCCATGCCCTCCTTAGGTTACCTACTTCCTCATAATGGCAAGCACTTCTTTGAAAGTGAAAGGTATGATATCTGTGAAATAGGTAAATCTCAGAAATAAATGGAGGACTCAATAACATTCTGTGTGCAAAATACTTAACCCATTGCCTAGGCCATTGAAACACTCAGCACTGGGGTTTATTAGTACTGGGATACTTCTACCTCTCTCAGAAGTGGCATGGCCCCTCATGTGTGTCTGGCTTGGCTCTTGCTCTTCCATCTCCCTGGAATGTCCTTTCACTTCATCCCTAAAGTATCCTCTGTGACTCTTTTTTTTTTTTTACATCTTTTGCAAAGCCTTCTCCAATCACCCTATTGCTCTAAACAGAACCAGTCATTCCCCACAGTGTGTTCTCAGAGCACTTTTTCCATGTTCTGTTAGTAGGTCCAATCATGTTATTTTGTAGCTTACAGTTTACTCACAGGTATACTTCCTACACATTGTTCCAGACAATGAGCTTTTAGACAACAAGACTGTGTCTTATCTTTTATTCTATTTCCCAGCATCAGACACAATGCCTAACAAATAATAGGTACTCAATATATATCTATTAATAATTGGAAGAATAGATGCAGACAAATGGTAGATATTCATTATAAGTTTGCGTTGAATGAAAGAATGAAGACAAGGACCCAGTTGCCCAGTTTCTAGAATTACGGCATAAGGCTGGGGCATACACATGGGCCATGTAGGCATCCTGGCCCCGATGTGTAGACTTGGCCCAACAGGCTAACTGATTTGCTGCTGAGGCCCTGAGCTGCTGATCTCGAGCCTTTCCCGTTTCTATAGGTCGGGCACAGGCTTGTTCCTAAGTGTGGAGTAGGTTGGAGCATAGGTATAGGGTTAAATGGCTCCAGCCCAGAAGATAAGAGTAATATAGGGCAAGAAGACAAGCAAGTCACTAGAGTAACCTGATTTGCTTGGATCTCTCAAGTAGTAATTCCCAGACAATTTGGAGTTTTGATACCATATCATCTTTATTTCTTTAAACTTGTACTTATTTTCTTATACTTATGAAAATGGCACAGGAAAAAAAACCCACTAAAGTATAATGGAATTTTTTAAAAACAAAAGTGAACTAAAATTACCATGCCTCCCAATCCCCCATTCTTTGCTGACACTTCTGTGAATAAGATGAACATTTTTTTGACTTTAATGTGTCAGGCACTGACCACTGATTCGTTATGTTTCTGCAAGCATGGTTTAATCTATGGAACAGGACAGTTCAACTATTCGCTTAATAAGCGTTTATTGAACACAAAGTCTGATGTAGGCACCATGTGACAAATCAAGAATAATAAAAAGTGATGGCCTGGAAGACAGTCCAGAACGAAAAGTCAAGGGCTTGGAATTCAAGTCTGTGACTCCACCCTTCATTAGCTCTGTAATGTAAGACAAATCAGAAGGACTCCCCAGATTTCAGTTTCTGCATCTCAGAAACAGGCAAGATATGAGTTGCCTTCTCACAGAGTTGTTGTAACAATCAAGCGAACTAGTATATTAAAGAGCTTTGAAAACTGAGAAGTGATAAGAAATAACAAAGAATGACATTCAGCAGTGTTTTCTTTCTTTCTTTCTTTCTTTTTTTCCTCCCCATCAAGTAACATCAGCTTCATTCTGAGGAACTTGGTATAAACCAAATGTGAGACTGGAAAATGAAAGCTGGCAAAATGAACCCTAAGATAATCCCCCAAGTTCTGACTCTGGTACAAATTAGCTGCATGATGTGGTCCGTTCACCACCCTTGCCTGGGCCCCAGTGACCATATCTTGTAAAATGAGGTGGCCAGGCCAGATGAGCTCAAAAGACCCTTCTAGCCCTGACAGTTTTCTTCTTGATTCCATGAAAATGTCTGCCATCTGCCTGAACTTGGTGGTAAGTTGTGTTTATAAGTGTACTCACCTAGACAGGAAAGATGAGAGGACACGACTGAATTCTTTAGGTCTAGGAACACAGCTGGTGGGTGGAAGACTCAAGAAGGCAGAGTTGTCCCAAGTTTAATGTTAGAGGAGGCCAGCATGACTTCTGGGGCCCTAGGCACATATGCCTTCATGGGTCACTTCCTGCATAATAAATAAATAAATAAATAGATAGATAGATAGATAGATAGATAGTATATTTTATGATTATATTGGTATAAAGATGAATATAACTCAGGATCAATTATATATTCTTTCTTTTGATATAAAAAGAGTAAAAGTTTTAGTGGCCCTAAAAAATTGCCATGGACCCTAGGTACTATTCCTATTGTGTTTAGTGGATATGTTGGCCTTGCTAGGTTCTCTTAAAAGTGGTAGTACATTTTATTCAAAGAACATGAAGACTGCCAGCCCCCTAAAGCTTGACTTCCTTCTAGAGTAGGGATTTTCAACTTCAGCACTTTTGACATTTGTACTGGGTAATTTTTCTCTGCAGAGGGCTGCCCTGTGCATTGTAGGATATTTAAGAGCAACCCTGGCCTCTACCCACTAGGGGCTAACAGCATACTTGCCCCAGTCGTAACAACCAAAAATGTCCCCAGACATTGCCAAGTGCTCCCTTAGAAGTAAAATCATCCCCAGCTTAGAACCACTGTTGTAGAACACTCTCTCTAGATGATGCTCTACCTTTTGCCAACAGCTCATGATCTTCTCGGGAAAGGGCTTCCCATATCACTCTTGGTGAAAGAGAAAGTCCTTACATGGATCTGTAAGGCTCTCTCTGATCTTGCCCCCCATAGCTCTCTGACTCTCCTACTGCTATTCCTGTCTTCTACGTGATTCCTGCCCCACTGTCCTCCTTGTTGTGTCCTGGATCTGCCAGACACACTGCCACGGGGTCTTTAAAACGGTTCTACCCTCTTTGTGGAACACACTTCCCCTGGATTATCCACTTGGTTAACTCTATTAACTTCTTCACTTCTTTGTTTAAATATTACCTTCTCAATGAGGCCTACCCTAGCCACCCTTAATAAATTACAACCCTGTTCCCTGTCATTTGTCTTCCCCCTTTCTTTGTCTCTCTCTGCCTCTGGCTTTACATGTACTTTTTTTTTTTTTTTCCCATAGCTTACCATCTTCTAACATACTACAGTTGAGCCTGGAACACCACAGGGGTTAGGGGCACCAAGCCCCTGCGCAGTCAAAAATCCACGTATAATTTTTGACTCCCTCAAAACTTAACTACTAATAGTCTACTGTGGACCAGAAGTTTTACCAATAACATAGTCAATCAATGCATATTTCACATGTTATATGTATTATATACCGTATTCTTACAATAAAGTAAGCTAGAGAAAATAAAATGTTATTAAGAAAATAAGAAAAACTACATTTATAGTACTGTACTGTATTTATTGTCTTTGTCCATGTACTAGAATATAAAATCTACAGGAACAGAAATCTTTGTTTTGTCTGTTTTGTTTATTCTACAACTACTACCACAGTAGGTGCTCAATAAATACGTGTTGGATTGCATTGAAAAAAAAAAAATGAAGTAGCCCCTTCCGTCTTGGAAGAGGGCTCCTAAGAATTCCCCTTCCTTCCTCTGACCCCCAATCCACATCTCTGTGTCTCCCTTGCTGTGTGCCAACTCCTTCTCAGGTGGAGTTCTGGGCCTCTTCCCGAAGCCCTCCCACGCCCCCCAGCCATGTCGCCATTCTTGGGTGCCCGTCTGTTCCCCTTCAGTCCCTGGGCCTCCCAAAGCAGCAGCAGAGGGGAAAACCTGCCTGCTCAGGGTTTTGAAACAGCTGATTCTTCACTTCTTATAGCTGGTCTATCCATGGAAAGGAATGATTCAAAAGACACTTGAAAAAACAAGACCTTGCCATCCCTGTGAGGACAAACGATGGCCAAGAGAACAGAGAAACCCCTTTCAATCTTGTGTCAGGAATTATTTACCACTGGAGGTTCTGAATAGAAGGGCCAAGCCATAGGGTTATTATGTCCTCCTCTCAAAGCTGGCTGGGGAGAGGCAACCAAGAAGTTACTGCAACCAGGGCTGACATGTGGGGACGCCAGGAGCCCACGTCTTGCTGGAGAGACAGCCCTCGCTGACCCAGTTTCAAAACAGCATCGCCTGACACAGCACTGCAATCCACAACTTTAATAACTTGGTGACATACAAAGCAGTTTTGATGCAAAGTGGAGCTGACAACGCAGCAGAGGGAAGGCTCTGCTTCTCACCGAGCTGCGTGGGGAATCCATTCAAGGTGATTGCAACCTTCGCAGCCCAGCCGGCAGTCTGAGACTGCTCTTGCAAACAAGTAAGACTGGTTTGTTTTCCAGGAGGACAAACACAGGGGTGGCTGACAGGGAGTGGAACCAACTTAGAAGGACTGGTTGATACAGCCTGTCTCTTCTGCTTTGATTTATGTCCCCAGTATTCCTGCTCTTCATCATCCTTGCTGCCCCTGCCTTAATCCCAGCCTGTATCACCCGGGCTACTGTAACAGTTGCATAATATTAAATACTCAGAGCTTATCCCCTCCATCCCTCTGATTCTCAGCTAGTTTTGAATGATCTTCAAAAAGCACATCAATGATCATGTAACTTTCCACATCAAACCTTTCCCAGGCTCCCCATTCCTGCAGAAAAAAAACTGTGGACACCAATAGCCAAACTGTGGAAAGAGCCAAGATGTCCATCGACAGATGAATGGATAAAGAAGATGTGGTATATATATACAATGGAATATTATGCAGCCATCAAAAGGAATGAGCTCTTGCCATTTGCAACGACGTGGATGGAACTGGAGGGTATTATGTTGAGTGAAATAAGTCAAACAGAGAAAGACATGTATCATATGATCTCACTGATATGAGGAATTCTTAATCGCAGGAAACAAACTGAGTGTTGTTGGAGTGGGGGGTGGGGTGGGAGGGATGGGGTGGCTGGGTGATAGACACTGGGGAGGGTATGTGCTCTGGTAAGCGCTGTGAATTGTGCAAGACTGTTGAATCTCAGATCTGTACCTCTGAAACAAATAATGCAATATATGTTAAGAAAAAAAAAGAAGAAGAAGGTGGTAGCGGGAGGGGAAGAATGAAGCGGGGGCAATCGGAGGGGTAGACGAACCATGAGAGACGATGGACTCTGAAAAACAAAGTGAGGGTTCTAGAGGGGAGGGGGGTGGGAGGATGGGTTAGCCTGGTGGTGGGTATTGAGGAGGGCACATTCTGCATGGAGCACTGGATGTTATGCACAAACAATGAATCATGGAACACTTCATCTAAAACTAATGATGTAATGTTTGGGGATTAACATAAGAATAAAAAAAACATGTATAAAACAAAACAAAACAAAACAAAACAAAACTGTGGACACAAATAGTTCTCTACACTTAGTCTGTGAGCAACATTTTTAGCTTCTTCCTCTGAGTCCTGTCTATTTCTTGTCACTTTTTGCCACAACAGACTCCATCACCTGAAAATCTAGTTTTCTCTTTGTAATTTATTGAATACACACCACACTTTTTATTCCTTAATGTCCTGAAGTATATGATTATTCCATGTGTCCTTGAATGCTCCCTGTGCTAGGGGACACACCACCTCACATGATAGCCGTTTCTAATACTGAACAGCTTTAAAACTCTGTAAGCCTTTTCCTATGAAACACAAACTGTGTTCTACAACTTTCATTTGTTGTCCCTGTGCCTACTTTCTGGAGTCCCAGAGAATATGTTCTGTCCCAGAACTCCTTTCTGAGAAGTGAACTCAGTGAAACACATCTTTTGAGCTTCCTATCTGTGCCAGTGTCAGGGTCCTTTACCCATTTTTCATAAGCTAAGGTTTTACCCATCCCAACCTCCTCTATCTCACCTTTCTGCGCCTTCCTCATACATTCAGGATTCCTCTTAGAATCAAAAAGGGGAAAGTTGTACATGGTACATTTAAAGATAATAGTAACAATTAGCAACAATAATAACTGTTCTTGGTATATGGAAATGGATGTTTTGACTTAAGTTGTGCAATTTGAATTATTTATTCTAGTATTCATTCATTCATTTTATATATATACATATATATATATTTCTATTGAGTAATGAGGGTCCACAAAGTAAAACACAGTCCCTGTCTACCAGCATTTCATGGACTGGAGGGCAAAGGAGGGGGGCGATAACCATGTAAGCAGCACTTATGTTCAGCGTAACTAGACCTATGGTGGGGGTGATGCGAGCATTGAAGAGGGAACCCCAGTATGGGGACACTGAGGGAGGCAGAGGGATTGAGAAAAGCTCTGCAGAGAAATCGCTGTCCACACTTGAGACAAGGGAGGTTATAGTCAAATGGAAGGAGTGAGCAAGAACATTCCAGGTGGTTTGAACAGCAAGAGCAAAGGCACAGAGATAAGAAGGCATGGAGTATTCAGTGACCTTGAAGGGTCTTGTGATTCCTTAGCAGGGCAGTATCTATTAAGAGGTTGATTCCCACGTCAAGATTGCAGTTCAAATGGAGTTCCAGAAGAGAGAGGTTACTGGGGCTTGATATTGTCAGGACAATCTCCCTGGAGGTGAAGGGTCCTGAGGTGGGGCCCGAAGGAAGAGCACATTATGGATAGGAGAGAGGAGGGGTGATGGATATCTATATGCAAATATGCCCGTACATATACATCTGCTTCCTATGCATTTAAACCTTAAATTGACTTTCACTTGCCTTCCACTTTGGTTTCCATGGTAACCCTGGCCACTTATATTTCTTTTAACCTCCTTTTCTTTGTTTCAGGATGAGGCGAGCTGCGTGAGGGTTAACCAGTCAGGGGAAGACAGGAGATTTTAAAGCAATTATTTGGAACTTTTTTTTTTTTAAAGAAAACTGCTAACTTTGCAATTTAATGCAAACTGTGTCTGGTATATTTGCCCTGAAGGATGCTGCAGGGAGAAAGAGGTGCCAGAATCCTTTTCGTCCCCTCCTCCCTGACTTCTATTATTACCATGCACTTACTGCTAATACAGCATCTAAACTTGCAATCTTGGTAACTATGGCAATAAAATGGGTGAGATTCCCTTCCATTATGGACTTGAATTGTTAAGGCTTTGCCAAGAGCACGTGCGTTTGCACAGAGGAGGGGGGGCGACGCACTCTAGGGAAAATAGTTCTTTCGACTCTCTGTGGGGAGTTGGAGACTGTTGTCTTTCAGTCCACATTTACATGAAGAATCATCACCATGCCAAGGTCAGAGGACTCGGGCCCCATACCTACGGGTTACAGTGTGCATCCTGAGCTCATGAAACTCCCTTGTGCATAGCCTGTAGAGCTGGGGGGCCAGCACAGAACCTGGAAGAGATGGCCAGCAAGAAACGAGAAGGATTTAATCCAGGGGCCAGCAAACTTTCTCTGTAAAGGGCTAAGCAATAAGCATTTCAGGCTCTGTGGGCCATATGCCTTGGCTACAACTATTGAACTCTGCCTTTGTGGCCCAAAGCAGCTACTGACAAAACATGAATAAACGGACAAATTTATTTGTGGACACTGAAATTTGAATTTCAAATACTTTTCACTGGTCATGAAATATTTCTTCTTCTTCTGATCTTTTTCTCCCCCCAACCATTTAAAAATGCAAATCAAACAGAAACACACCTGAAAGAACAGGGCCTGGGACCTTTCATTGCAATGGGAGCCATCTCGTTGCAATGATCCAAAATCCACCATAATTCATTGGGAATGGTCTTGCACACCCCAGCTCCCCAGGCTCCTGATGTCTCCTGATGGTCCTAATCTCTGGTTTGCCTTCTGCCTAGACATAAAATGAGGTATTACACATTTACTGTCTCCAGACCCTGGATGAGCCCCAGGAAGATCCCCTAACATTCTGGGCAGCCTCCATCTACCTTTACAGCCTCTGCTTTCTTTGCTGGCCTGTGTTGGTGCTGCCAGATTAGCTCCACAGCCCATAGACTTCCTTCATTGGCCAGCTATTCTCAACTCCCCCAACTCCACCCCCTTCAGGTCCTCTGAGCAAAGGTTCTGGGACCTTGGGATGCTCAGGATGGAGAGGAGAATGTTCCAGTACTCCTAGGGGAGGGTCACTGGCTTCTAATCTCCCAGGAGCCAGGAGATTTTAATTGTTCAGGACAATCCTGGAGGGAAAAACTAGGAACAGTGAGCAGAATTTATAAAGTGGCTGATTTCTCTCTTACAGATCTGATTCTAGGCTGCTAAATACACTTTGTGCCACCCGCAGCTATGATATGGTAAAGAGAGAGAGAGCGAGAGCGAGAGAGCACTGAGCTGGAGGGGTCTAGGGTTCTGGATTCAGGGCTTAAGCTCCTTGATGGTGATAGTCTAATCCCTCCCTTACCAGCTGGAACGAAGTGTCTCTCTGACAGTGGGGAAAGTAAAGCTCAACAACAGCTGGCCTAGATTCTCTTGGCAGGTTGTGTGACCTTGGGAAAACCAGGTCCCTGTCTCTGGGCCTTCCTTATCTTCCCAGCTGTGCCATGTGAGTAGCAATCCTCTCCAGCAACTGAGACCACCAATTATAGCCCTTTCTGCCCTGCTCCCAAGGAACAGGCACATCTGTGTTTTGTATCCATTACTTTGCAAACTTTTAAGGGATATTCTTCCCTCCCTGCCAGTCCCTAGGAAATTACAACTGCTCTTTCTTTGGAAAGAACATTAGCCAGGCCCTGTGCTAAGCAAATGCATTCAGCTTCTCCCTATCTGATTTCTCTTTTCTCATTTGTCAGCAAAGGAGAAACCTCCCAGCTATTAATCAAACTCCTGGCTGTGGGTAGCTTTAATTGCAGAAACCACTGCTGGATGAGGGATGCTCAACTTTTCCAAAGAAAGCTGGCTGCCTAGTGCAGAAGAGAAACAATTAATTACCTGCTCCTCCTGTCCCCAACAGAGATGTAGATGAACTAACAATATTGCTGCTGGCACAAAATCCTCACTTCCCAAGGTGGAGGAAAGCTAATGCAAACTCAGGCAGCATTCATAAAAGTAGAATGCCCCAATAGAAGTTTAGCTATAAGGCTCTGGCGGGACCAAAGTTTTGCCTCTCTCTGGCATCTTTACTTGAAGATGGATACAGACAAGCTCTAGGTCTTATTGAAGAGAGTGATTGGGGATACTGACATACTTGAAAATCACATTCTCTGAGGAAGGATCTAGTGTGTCAGGGATATTGAATTCAGAGAAGAAAAAAATTAAGGTGGTGGGTAAGGCAGGGGTGTAACTTAAAAAAATAGCCAGGAAAAGAGAGATCAGACTGAATTTGTATATTCCAGTAGACAGACTAGAATTGCGGGTGGCATTTACAGTTTCATGTAAGAAGAAATCCTTGGGACTTGGAACTGTGTGCTTCTGGAAAGAACTGGCCCCCCAAAGGTACTCAGGCTCTTGTCTCTGTAGGTTTTAAAGAACCATTAATGATGCTGTAAGACAATCCTTATATTGGATAGGAGGTTTATGGAATCATCTTGGATAGGTAACCACCCCTTCTTTGGATCTTACTATACTAATAGTTTTCAGCGTTATAGACAATATAAAAGGAATGAGTGTGTGTGCGGGGTGGGGGGAGAGCTGAGCCCAAGATCACAGTCTGTTTGCATTGGAGAACTGTGGGGGCTAATGTTGGAATTTTTTTTTTTTAATCTTCGATTGCCACATGAAGATGGTAGATATGATGTTCTTCTTGAAAGTTGGTACTAAACTATGTTGTTTTCTCAGCATCCCCAACACCTAGCAGATGCTGGTACAGGGAAACTGTTTAAGACATGTCTGAAACCTTTTGATTGAGTCAGATTTAAACTTGCACTTCTGTTGTGAGTCCTGGGAGGCAATATCATACAGTTATGAAAAAAAAAATGAATCTGACTTACATTGACCTGGGTCTAAAGCTTAGTTCTTTGATGACTAGGTAAGTGAACTTAGGCAGGTGGCAGAAACACTCAGTGCCTCAGTTTCCCCATCTGTGAAACAGGAGTGCATTCCTACACTGGGTGTCTGCATCGAGGTGCCAGTCTCTTTAACGTACTGAATTGGAATCCTACCTTAGTCAGCTTCTTCCTTTTTCTTTATTTCATTAGTTCATTTTTTAATTATTTACTTGCAGATAGAAAGGCATGTTGAAAAACACAGCAGTGTGTTTGAATCCAGGTCTTTGCACCACAGGCTGTGTTAAGTTGGGTAAAGTACCTAAACTCTCTGAGCTTTGGTTTCCAGTCTGTGACGGAAGCAAAGTAAAATCTATGTTTGAAGATTCATCAGTGATATTGGGGAAGTGCTTAACAAGGGAGCCTTGTTTGGGGATGGATAATTTTCACATTGACTTGCCCATCTGCGAAACTACCAAAGAGGAAATAGGTGGTTTATTCTTAGAAGCCACTGCTGTCTCTCGGTGGTTTTTCCTCTTAGTGCCTCTGGATTGGGTTTGCCTCAGTTCCTGGTAAGCCAGAAGCTTCCATCTTTCCCCAAGTCTCTCTCACCGTAGGCAGAGAGTAGTGGGTCAGGTAAGGGGGTGTGTGTTGGGCGGGGGCGACCCTTACTGCCTTCAGCGTTTTCTTTTCAATTGCTTAAGCTATTTTTTTTTTTTTTTTATTACCACACCTCCCCTTTTATTTCTTTTCTCGAAGTATTGTTCAGGGTGTTTGGGGGTTTCAGCATTATTTTTAAAACTCTTGCTGTTCTTTCTTCTCTTGCGTCTTATCAGCTTTCTCAACAGCTTCAAATGGAAAACTTTGAAGTACGTGAACTTAAAAGAAGAACTGAAAACTCGGCCCGATGCCCCGAAGTCCCGTGGGCCGCCCTGCCACAGTAACCACTCTTGGCGGAGCTCGTTAGCGCGGGCTGCGGGCCCCGGCGCCGCGCGGGCGGGCCACGCAGGGCAGTGCGCCTCCGCCGGCTGCGCGGGGCGCGCGGGGCGCGCGGGGCGCGCGGGGGTGCCCCCTGGGGACCGCGCGCGGCGGGACCCCGCCGCTGGCGCCGAGCCGGCTGTGCAGCCGGCGCCACGCGCAAATTACATCTGAGTCGCCTTTCAAGCCGCCCCGCCGCTTTCAAAACGGGCCTTTGAAAGGCCGGGCTTCCCCTGGCTCTGCGCTGCAGAGCGGAGCTGGGCTTTTCAGGGAGGCCCGGCTGGCGCACACGTGCCTGCCTCTGCCGCCTTCGCGCGTTTAGAGCGAGCATAAAAGGAAGAAGACGGTCTGGTGGGTGTTCTTCTGCACGCCTCCATCCCTTTATTTACGGAGGAAACGGCCCGACTCCTGGAGTTCTCACTGGCCATTTGGGGGATGAATGGGCTGTTTGAAGTGAGAGCATTGAAAGTTTTTCTTTGGGATATATATAACTCTCTCTCTCTCTCTCAGAACGCAGTGATACCGTTTTACCTAGGGACCCGATCGGAGAGGGAAAGAACATACAGATACATGTAGAGTTCAAACCCTGTTTGAGGTTTGGAAACCCAATTTCTATGAGAGAAGGAAGAGTTGCTGCCACTCAGCCCCCTTTCTCCTGCTTTTGCCCCAGGCCTTTTGGTCCCTGGTTGAAGGAGCAGTCTTTCCACGCGATGGGAAAGGGGGTAGGGAATACAGAGATGAGAATGACAGATGGGGTTTGAATTTTCTACGTCACTTAAGGCTGAGAAGGTGCCTGACCCATAGTAGCCACCCAGCCTCCCCCCACCCCCCCGCCCCACTCCAGAAGGTGGTCCTTTGCCTCTGCACTTGCTCTTCCACTCACTCCTGGTTATGTCCCTTTTTCCTTGCCCAAAGGTTGAGTTTTTAACAGGGCCCGGGTCTCCAGTGCTTTCCTTTGCACTGGTTCTTATTGTGGTGCCTTTAGTATAACTGCCTTAAAATTCTCATAAGTACTTTTAGAACCCCAACTCATTGGAAGTCATCCCAGTCTATATGGCAGGCAATTCTTGGTTTTAGAAGCATCATTCCACCCCTGGGACACCCAAAGCCATCAAACAGGTCATACTGGGATAAAAAGAAAATGTAAGTACTCTTCTCCAGGACACTCACTCCTCTATTTGGAAGGACACTTGCTTATTCAGGGTTTCATGGAAAGTTTGTCAGTGACTTGGTATGAGCCGGGAAGAGCATATTCAAATAGACTTTCCCAGAAAAGGAATATAGATGCAAGGCAACAGTCCTCGAGGGCAGTCTTGTTGTCCCCTTCATACAAGAAGGCAAAATTTAAAGATCCCTGTGAATTCCCAAGGCAACACAGAAAGTGGTGAAGCCAGAACCCAACAAAGGTAGGTTTCCTGACTCTAAGTGGATGTCCTGTCCACACCTGGTGACTTGCCATCCTCCTTGTCCCCACCCCTCTTCCTCTCTCTTCCTGATTACGACTGCATCTCTTAATTCCCCACCTCAAACTTTTTGTGTCCTGAAGCCTTATCGGGCTGTGACAAGCAGTCCTGGGCAGACTGCCCACTCAGTACCCTGTGAATAGTCCTTTACATTCTCACACACAGCCTATGTGTGTACCAAAACCTTATTCCCTTTAGTAGGAGGAAACTGTTAATCATAGACGCTGGCTCATGGACTCTGTGTTCCAAAAAGACCCAGCACATGTCTTTGTGTCGCTCTCAGCACAGCAGAGAAAAGCTAAATTGTGTTTGAAAGCCTTACAAGGGGAACGTTAATTGAGGCATAAAAGCGTGCATCTTTGATCTTCCCAGGACCTGTGGTTCTCCCATTATCTGAGTCCTGTTGCTGATGACAGAGGTTAGAGCAAAGCCTGCAGCGAGGCTGGAGGCAAAGGCACCGAGCAGGATGTCAGAGCTGCTCCCTCTCCCTTCTTCCCACCACCATGAAGCCTCTTGCCTGTGTGTATTTATCTGTTACTGACATTTGCAGCAGCCTCACCCCGATCTCCGTGGCCATCTCCCCGCTCCACGATACAGGCCTGTGTTCTCAGCTTTCAAGTAGTTCTGTGAGCATTTCTGTACTTCCCTTCTGCAACTCCCTGACCCCAGAATAATTTCTCCTATCTGTCCTAAGTCTCAGTCTCAATGACATGACTCAGTGACTTCACAGCTGGATTTCAGAGTTTTATAAGATGCCCTGTCCATTCATTCACTCACTCATTCATTCATTCACTTAATTTCTCCTTCACTCACTCACACATGAACTTCTTCAGGCATTCACTTACTTTTTGGTCCCATTTCCAACCTTTTGTTGATTGAGCCAAAGAAGAATGCATGCGTAGTAAGTTGAGTAGAGTCACTGTAAGAGTATAAGGACTCCTGCATGCACATACACGTTTGGGTTTGTGAAAATGGCTGGAGGGAGATCATGCAGTGGCTTAAAATCTGTGTATCACTGCATTTCCCAGAGAAGTGTTCATCCAGGGTTGTTTGAAGGTCTAAGGCTATATTTAGTGAGCAAGTCAGCTTAGCGTAATATAAAAGAAGTTAGTTTGGGGAGTGAAAGAAAGACCCGAGTTCAAATGTCAGCATTGCCACTTAGCAGTGATAGGACTCTGGGCTAGATACTTAAACTGCTCTGAGCCTCACTGTTTTCATTTTTAAAAGAGGGGTACTGATATCTACCTGGGAAAAGAGAAAATGCCTATACTTACTTGCACAGATCCTGGCATACCACTGCTGTGGTTGGTATTACTATTACTACTCACTTGTAAAGGTGGGTTTGGACCAGCCAGACAGCATCGCTGATGAGTCCGTGTGTCCTCTGGGGACTCACAGACATTCTGATGCTCTCATAAGATCCAAGCCGAAAAATGGGCCTTCCTTGAGCAAGCCATCAGCATCAAATGAAACTGCTGATGCTTTAGACTTTCCTTTCATCACCTCCTGTGGGGGAGCTGGAAGCCCATGTGTGTGGGACAGCAGTAGGGACATCTGGAAGAGCTAGGGAAACAAGTGAAGAGTGTACATGATGTCAGTGACACATGGTCAGCTCAGTAATGCATCCCTGCCTCCCACCTGGGGATGCATCCCCTGTTGAAAACAACCATTCATTCTTCTGTCTGTTTGCAACATATTTATGTTTGACATGCTAAGTTCTGGACAGATTTCTGAAGAGCCCAGCCCTTAGTAGCCCCCTTCCTGCCACTGCACTTCTGAGGTAGTTTTCATATTATTATTATTTTTTCTTTCCTTGCAGCAGCTTTGCTCTACTCAGAAGACATCTTGTTAGGAAATTCCATATGTAAAATAGATATAGGTCTGTTGTAGTTGAAGTCAGGGTCAGGTTGATGGAGCCTGCCCATTCAGTGTCCCCTGGTCTTGTCCTCCCATCCTAGGTAGGCTTGCAGGGATTCTGGAGGACCCCTTTAGTTTAGGAACTGAAGAATCAAGGCCTCACATGGCTCTTGCCAGTGTGCAACCCTGTTTCATCAGAAGGATGAAATAATAACCATGTGCACCAACATGCTCCCAATCCAGGATTGGTAAATTTATCAATCACACAAACAGGTCAGTCTTGATGGATGGGATACAGTGTGGGGTATGGGATGGTGGTGGCAGAGGGAAGGCATGGGGGAGGATGTGTTCACACCTCTAACATGGAGTTGTCAGACCAGACTGTGATGCTAGGAAAGTAACTTCACCACTAGCAATGCACCCATTTTGTGTACTGGGAAGCTGAAGCTCAGAGAAGGTACCAGCTGAGAAGTGGCCAGGCTGAGATTTGAATTCAGGTCTCCTGACTCCCTTTCCCATATGTACTGCAGGGTTTCTCAGGCTTCTTCACTCACCTTGAGTGTGGTGTCAGCTGCTCCTTTTGCATTAAGCATGGGGAAGAATGCATGACCCCAAGAATGTACTGTGTGCCCATCCAAATGGCTACTTTCCTTTCCCTTTCTGCTCATTATCCCTTTATCTTCATCGGTGGCTGACAGATTTGTGTGTGTTTCAGGAAGATAAATGTCCCCTCAGATCTCCTGACAGAGATGTCTCCTCTTGGGAGAAGAGCTTACAATATCCTTCCTAGATGCCAGTAGAAGGGAGGATCCAGGGGCTGTGCCCTCCCCCTCCCTCAGCCTTCAAGGGTCAGGCTAAAGTAGACAGAGCCAACAGTGGCTGAGGGAAGAGCTTCCAGAGTCGGGGACAGCAACTTCCGGGCCATCGACAACTCAGAGTCAGGTGAGTGGGGGGAGGGCGGGGGACTCATGATCTGAGGCCAATTTCCTTCTCTCTCCTTTGAATCCTGCCTTTCAAGTGAGAAAAGAGGATGTACCAGGATTTGAGGACAATTCTGGCCTCCCTGAGGTCAACAAGGTCAGCCAGCCAGTCCAAGTGTGTGTAAACATGCACAGTGTGGAATGGGGCTTCTCATTTGGGCTTGGAAGTACATGGAAACCCCAAGGAGAAGGAGCCATGGATAATGGAATTACTCCTTGTCATCTGAGCAGCTCTTTGCTGTTTAAAAAAAGAGAGAAAATCGTTCTTGTGCATTATCTCATTTCATCCTCACAATGATCCTCTCAGGCAAGACAAGAGATAATCACTCCATTTTACAGCGGGGGGAACTGAGGCTCAAAATGACCATGTAACCTGTCTAAAAGCAAAGTGGCAGAGCCAACATTTGCATCCAATTCTTCTGACTTGAATGCAGGAATAGTACTATACTCATCGATGCTTAATTTTTGAGAGTATCTATCTCTATAGTGATGCCACTGAGTGTGCCAGAAATGGAGTTTTGAGGTCAAGTTGCTTACGTGTTATATTTCATTGAAATTGTAATCTGACACTTTTGTAGCATTTCAGAAGGAATACGAGTGTTCCTTCTCAAATTAACAACCTTATTTCCAATGCTTGGTGTCAGTTTAATAAAGAAAAACAAAGAAAAATGATACATATGTTTTGGAAAAGACCATGGCCACGTTTACACAGAGCAAAACTTAAAATTCTCAGGGACACTAGAAGATGGCAAAATTTTCTGGGGCACTAGTTTCTTATATGACAATCTTCTGACTATGAGAAGGATTTCGGTAAATTAATGGGTGGGTTGGGAACGGAGAAAAGATACACGAGAAGAGCAAAAGGATTTAAGATACTGAGGAATGGTGCTCACCAAGCTCAGTTACCATTGTCCTTAACACTTTTTAGGAGTGTATTCTGTTACCATGATGCAGCTTGAGTTCTGTAAGAATACAAGGCCCTTAGTCTCTCTCCTGCCCAGCCCCACCTGTATGTATCAGCACCAGATTAGTCTCAAAGTGTGGCTCTGGGCATAGCACTAAAGGCCCTGTTTGGACACTCTCATTGCCCTCCCCCCCCACGCCTGCTGGATAAAGTCAAAGCATCCTAGCCAAGTATCTAAGGCACTTAACATCTTGGCCCTAATTAACCTTTCCAACTTTATCTCCTAGAACTGCCATTCTTCTTCATGAGAAACTGCTTTGTGTATTTCCCCTGCCCTTTTCTGCCTTCACCCCTTTATTCACCCAATCATTCCTTTCTCCAGATTACCAAATCCTAGTCTGCTCATGCTTTTGCCTCCTCTCTCCAAACACCTGGGGCTACTGGAGGCCCACATGTAGCCTCAATCTCAACCTCAACCTATTTGATGCATCACAAAATACAGAGATGTAAAACAGAGACTAGGTCAATCAGCACCTCACTAGGTTATATACTTGTCCCCTTATTACCTAGCTATTGGGCTCCTGCATTTTCCTAAGGGGGAGAGAGGCCAACCTTGGGCTCCAGATATCATTCCTGGGTCCCTGTCTAAATTACCTGCACCGCTTGATAATACCGCAGGACTGTTTTTTGCTTGGTGTCTTATGGTCCTGCCTCCTCTTTTCACAGGACTAGACTCCTTTTCTGGAACACCAGACTGCTGATGGTTTGATAACAACTGCCTGCTAGTTCTTCCAATGCTGATTTCTCTTTGAACCCCCTCATAACTTAGCAGGACACTCTAGCTCTGCACACTGCCTCTCTGTAAGGTTCATCATTTGTGCTTTCCACCACTTGTTGGCTGCTAACTCTCTGGATTCAGTATGCAACCTGCTGGATTGGAATTTTGCTCACTTATCATTAGCCCAAATGCTCTCTCTTCCAAGAAGCCTTCTCTGACCTCTTCAGTTTCAGGTGATTCTTCCTCCAAGGTACCTCCTTGGCAGGACTATCTTCTTGAAATATGGTTATAGGCAGTGGTGAGGGGGTCAAAACTTACAGAGGAAATGAAGAGTCCTGCATGTAGAGTCAGTCCCCATGGTATAAATGTTCCCACTGTGGCTGATTTCAAACCACTACCCTCATTGGAACTGATGTGCACCATGGACTCTTGCCAGCCAGCATGAACTGGCCCCAGTACACTCTGGTGATGTGTGTCCTGCAGTCATCTTTCATTCTGTCCCTACTTCTATTACGGCCACTGGACTTTTCTGATTCTTGAACATGACATGCTCTCCTGTAACTCTGGACATTTGCAAATGCAATTCCTCTACCAGTCACATTCCCTTGCTCCAGTGTCCCAAGTCCTTACCCTGTATCTGTCTAACTTGTTTTAAGGCCTTATTCCCACTAGCCTGAAGGCTCTCAGAGGAAGTATCATGCTTGCTTAGTTTCCCATTATATCCCTAGACCCTAGCTCTGTGACTGACACATAGTAAACTCTCAAAGCATGCCTGTTGACTGTACTATCATCTTTTACTGGATGATAAACTTTGATCAGCATATTTCCTCTGAAGAATTGGCATGCTTTTCCTTTATGAATATTAGACATCAAGTGAACACTTGTGTTTTCCTTTTTGCTTCAGCAGAGAGGAAGCTCAAGCTGATTTTGCTGCTTAAATTTAATAACCTTTATATGCTAGACACTGCATATCTAGGTTTCAGTATTGTTTTACATTGGTCTTGTCCTTTTATTTTGCTTATATGTGTCATTTTCAATTTCATTGCAGGGACTTTTTAAAGCTGCCTCAAATTCGCTGGGTAACAAAGTAGGGCAGAGACAGACATAATTCCTCACTGTAGTTTGGTTATTTGATCATTGAGCAAACACCTCTGCTCTGCCCTAAAGCAAGACCTCACACCAGGCCTGCCAATGGGAGGGAGCAGAGTGAAGGGTTGGGACTTGGGCTTGGGAATCATAGGGATCCGTGTTAGGGTTCCAGTTTGTCACCAGTTTGCAATATGACACTAGGCAAGTTAATCGGCCTCTCTGATTTAAAGTTTCTTTATCAGTTACCTGGGTGCAATAATGTATTCCTCACAGAGTAGTTATGGAGATTAAATTAAATAATGTGTATAAAGTGCTTAGTACAGTTCCTAGCACTTGGTGAGTGCTCCACAAATGAGAGCTATTATTACAAATACTGCTATTGAGAAAGACATGAGTCATGGCAGAATCATAACAGAGGTTTGGCAAAAGACCAGCTTATTTGCTGCAGCCCCTTCTATCTTCTCCCATCTGATGCCACCCCAACCTGTCTCTGAACATCACAAAAAAATACCAGTGTTTAGTCTCTGATTTGCTAAGAGTGAATCACTGATTCCCCCGGGGATAGTGCCTGGTTTAAATCCCCCTACTTTCATTTGCTGGAAGAGAAACTTTAATTCAGCACGTGGAAGAAAATGCAATTTGGTACATTTCATCAATTTATTGCCACCTCAATTTGTGCAGAGAAGGAGAGGTAAAGGCATGGGAAGCAAGCTATAGAATGTTTAAGATTCTACAGGACCCAGACACAGGCTTACTCAAGTTGGCTGATTTCAGCGGCATCATCTGCACATCTATTCCTCTCACACTGACTGGCACATGCGCCTCCTACTTATCCACCTGGAACACTGTGTCAGCCTCTTGGGGGTCCCAGGAGATGACACAAAGTAGACCCCTTCTGTGGCTTTTGCAATTGAGGACTTTGGGTGAATTCTACAAATTTCCTGTGGTCACCTCAGACTTCCTTGTGAGTTTGCTGTGTGTTTATTCTCAGTATCATTCATCGAACATGAATTGAGGACCTGATCTGTATAGGATGCTGTCACAGGCAACATCTCACTCATGAGCAATGTGTATCAATCTTCTATTCCAAATGCACTGATTTTCCTATAGACCCTTAAAATGCCTGGGCTCCCCATGCTAACTTGCCTTTGCTTGTAACCTCCCCCTAGCTTGAAATGACTCCCATCCTCCTCCAAGAACAAAATCAAGACTTATCATTTTAGTTCCAATTAAGCTAACAATGAAGAACAACCTTTTTTTTTTTTTTCATTCTCCCATCGATTCTTTCAGTGGATGTTTATTAAACATTTACTCTGTGCCAGGCACAGTGTTCAATGCTGGACATACAAAAAATTTAAAAAATAAGTATGATCATTATTTTTTTTACAAAAAGAAATTGAATTTTATAGAAGCTCTGCAATTTGCCCAATGTTTATGAGTTGTAATGGCAAAACTGGAATTAAAGACCACGTCTATAAGTTTTTAAGATTCATGCTTTTCTCGCTATGCTACCTTACTCACTGCAAAGCTATCATACATATACATCATCTACTGCTGTGACAATCATTTGACTTAGAGGGTCTTTGTGAGGTGTCCGAGCTCAGACACAAAGAGTTCACAAACAGGACCAGCAGTTTTGGGATATATTGGGGGCATGAATGGAACATGATCTTCCAGTGGTGGGAGGAGACCCAGCATGAGGGATGGATGGCCTGGAGTCAGATTCCCATTCAAATGCAGAAGTCAGGGCCAGCTAGGTGTGGACACCAGGCTCTGTGGACCTGCCTAATGCTTGGCTAAATTTTGTTAAGGAGGAAATGGACACAAATAAGGGAGAGTGCTTAGCAGTTCTGGAAGAATCTGTGTGGATAATGTCCCATAATCATAGAAGCTCTTTGATGTTCTGTGATCTGCCTCCTAACCCCCTCTGTCCCGCCACACCCTTCTTTCAGTTCTTTGTCACTTTTCAAGGTGCTGTACTCTTGAACCTGCATCTACCAATATTGAGATTGCTGAACCAGTCTCTTAAACCGGGCAAGGTCATTCAAGTTTTCGTGGAATCAAGCATGACTGTATGGGGACCATAACTGCCTCCATCACTGTCATCTTACTCTGTGGCTTTGGGCAAATTGCTCTATTGTTCATCCCTGAATTTCACTTTCCTCATTTTAAAATGTGTACATATGAATATAAACTGTTTGAAGGGAACACAAGTGACTGCTAAAACCAGTTGACTCTGGGGAAAATACCTTGAGGACCTGGGGGGATGGAGAATCACTTTCTTGGTTATTGCATTAAGTGGTTTGCATTTTAGCATATTCTCATATTTGTGTTTTATCTCCCTGTGTACACACACACACACACACACGTATATTATATACTGTATATGTATGTAGTGTGTATATATATGATTTTATTAAATTATAGTTACCACCTATTATGTTCCAAATACTTAGTATAGTATGTTGACTTGTCAAAGGATTTGCTTCCCTAGCAAACAGTGGTTCTTAGAGAGAAAGGATGGAATCTTCGTCATCTGTGTCATCTGTGTTTCTTTGGAGCATAACACAAGATCTGGCACGTGATAAGTGTTAGATATTTATCAAATTACTTTACAAGTATGTCCATCTGTAGAATAAAATGTTGGGCTAGACAAGAATCTTCTGAGGTGGGCCTCCACAGCTTAGGAATCTGTATATTACACATGTATCACAAGGGGCTTTGCATCCTTAGGCAGAATTATGTAAATGATCTGTATATACGTATACATTGTATATAATTATGTATCTCTGACCGTCTTGCTCCTTAGCGTAGGATGTCAGGGAGGCACAGGCTGGGCGGTCAGAGCCAGTGTCAGGGACCGGCAGCAGTAATGGCCAATTTAGATCCTGGGTAGAGACTTTTTTCTAGGTCTTCTGACACTGGCTATGGGTCAGGGCTTCTAGATATCTATAGCCAGAGGTCAAGTTAAAACTCGGGGCTGGTATCTTGTCCCTGAAGAAGGCAAGCAGTTAGGGTAGAAGGTGTAGACTTCAGGGAAGTTTCATACACCAAGCCTTCCCTTCAGGCACAGTGTGGGAGTTAGTGCTGTGGGGGTGACTTCCTCCTGAGTGCCAGCCTGTCAGCTTCCAGGCCTTTTTCTTGTGACATCTGCTCTAGCAGCCAGGAGCTGGGTCACAATCTTCCTTTCTCGGCTGCTTCTGTGCAGTGCAGTCCGGAGGCAATGAGGAAGAAGAACGAGGGAGGGAGAATGTTGTGTACACAGAGTTTAAGTGATGTCTTCAGGGCTTGGGAAAATGTAATTCTGTTTGAGCAGTTTGCTGGCAGTTTTGCAACTCATCCCCCTGAATTAGGGACCGAATGAAGTCATTAGGCCCTAATCAAAAGCAGCTAATCAGGAGTCAGTAGGAGATCTACCAGTTAATCACAGCTGGAACCCAACGAGCTGAAGTACCCAAGGCTGGATGGATCAAAGTAATGAAATTAGATATCAGTGCCACGCAATGCGGCACGACTTCAAGAACCAGTTATGGGCTGCTCAGCCCTTCCTGCCATTTGAGAAATAGAGACTCGGTGCCAAAGCATGGATGGGGTGGAAGGCAGTTTTGGAGTTTGCCTGGAGATTTCAGAGGTCGAGATGTGTGTAAACAAGCAGCAGGAGGATATGAAAAAGAAGATGGGCGTGGATTTTTGTCGATGTGATACACGGTAATAACATTGTATGATAGAATGGAACACTATGGTTTGATAATCATATGCGATAATACCTCTTTCATAGCATTTAAATAATTTATACCCAGGTTCTTTGTTGACATATCATTCTGTCCATCTAGTCTGTGAGGATGGAAGTTATTTCAGATGAAGTCTCTTGTCCCATAACCAGCATAGCATGTGGTTGCTGCTAAATACATAATTACAGATGCATTTCATTGATTCTGGGTGGAGCAAGGATTTTAACTGGGGCTTTTCCTTTTTATTTTTCTTTCTACCCTAAGTTCTTCTTCCATTCTTTTTTTTTATTATGTTATGTTAATCACCATACATTACATCATTAGTTTTTGATGTAGTGTTCCATGATTCATTGTTTGCATATAATACCCAGTGCTCCATGCAGAACGTGCCCTCCTTAATCAGATAAAGGGCTAGTATCCAAAATCTATAAAGAACTTATTAAACTCAACACCCAAAGAACAAATGATCCAATCAAGAAATGGGCAGAAGACATGAACAGACATTTTTCCAAAGAAGCCATCCAAATGGCCAACAGACACATGAAAAAGTGCTCAACATCACTCGGCATCAGGGAAATCCAAATCAATACCTCAATGAGATACCACCTCACACCAGTGAGAATGGCTAAAATTAACAAGTCAGGAAACGACAGATGTTGGCAGGGATGCGGAAAAAGGGGAACCCTCCTACACTGTTGGTGGGAATGCAAGCTGGTGCAGCCACTCTGGAAAACTGTATGGAGGTTCCTCAAAAAGTGAACTGAGGCTTTTCAATTCAAACTGCTGTGCATCTTTTGAGACCATTCAGGCCGAAGGATTCAGTGCCCTGATTTAATCAAAATAAAAGCGATTCCCTGCTGGCAGTTTTTGGTTCAGAAATGTCCAAATACTTTGAATCACAGCTTTCAGGGATCATACAAAATCGACTGTCGAGTCTAAGCCTCTAAATCACAGAGGGGGAGACCAGGGCCAGAGAGTGCCAGGAACCTGCCCAGGTCCCCCAGCATATCTGTGGCAGAGGCAGGCCTAGAACCAAGGTTCTGACTCTGAGTTCATTTCCCTCAGCACCTGCTCCTTTGCTTTCATTATTCATGGTCATCCTTCCTACATGGAATTTCTTTGTCCTCTGAGATTTCCAGAGCTCTTTGTCTGTCTAGATTGGGACCAATTAAAGGTTTGCAAAAGTGTTCCTGGAGTCTGTGCCAGTGGCCAGGGCAGTGAGTCTGGGCCACAAGGTGGGTGGGAGCCACCTCAGTCTCTATTTCTCATATGGCAGGAAGGGCTGAGCAGCCCATAACTGGTTCTTGAAGTCGTGCCGCATTGCGTGGCACTGATATCTAATTTCATTACTTTGATCCATGCAGCCTTGGGTGCTTCAGCTCCTTGGGTTCCTGCATTGGGAGGTCTGTGTTAAACAGAAGAGAGAACTTGTTTGTATTGGAGAGATTTCTGAGGTGATGTTTATCTGAGTGAAGTCTGGGCTTGAAGATGAAGCGAGGGAAAGTATTGGCAGGAGGAGAGCATGGGGGTCAGAAGAGTGTGTGTATGTGTGTGTGTGTGACTATGCATGGGTACATTTTGTTATATCCTATATGTGGTTTTGTGTTTAAAAGTAGATGCTTGATTCTGTCATAATTAAGAAAAAAACATGCGCACAGTTTTGTCTGAATATGCGTATGTGTGAGGGGGTCACTTAAACACAAACATGTATGTATGTCTGTGGGGTGTGTATGGACCCCTGCAAGGTGCCATTTGTATAGAGAATATTGAGGGGGTGTGTTAGTATGCATGTCTATGTGTATTTTATTTTTATTTTTCCTTGTATGTCATTTTCCTGGATTTCTGTCTTCCATGTTTGTGGGTCTGAGAGTCTGTTACTGTCTGCGTGAATGGGCATTTTCTTAGCGTGGGAAGGACGGTTTAGGTAAGGATTTGAAAGTGTGCATTTAGAATTTGAGGGCATCCATGCATTCTGGTGAGTGTGTACATTTTAGAATGGTTGGATATCTTTATATGTGTTGTGGGGTGAAGGGGAATTCAGTGTGTTGGTATGTATGTGTTTGTATGTGTGTCTGTGCATGGTATGTTTTTTGAGTATATGTTTAAAGTTAAGGTGACTGTATAATTTACCAACCATATGGGGAATGTTTGAAAATTAAATGTGATGTGTGTGTGTGTGTATTTGATAATTATGTCTGGACACCAGGGGAAATCCATGACTGGCCTAGGCAATCCAGGATATACTGACATTCGTGTGAGGGAGAAAGTATGTCTCTGAATGAACATTTGTATTTAATTGTGTGTGTTATCGGTGTCCAGAATTTGTAAGAAGAACAGAAGTCATTAAATTATTTAGGTCTTTCTCAGGTTGTAGGCTTATAACAGAGGCATGAATAGAATTAACAGGTAAGAGGAGGTCAGCCCCAGAGAGATATGTCATTTTTTTTTCAAACCAGATCAATGAACTGAAGAAAGAGGCCCTACATATCTTGTGCTGACAAAAATGCACATGGTTAAAAAAAAGTGAGCACAGTCAGTAAGGACAAGACATGTGAACTATATTGTGCTAGAAAATGTCTTTCATGTACAACATCCGCTTTGCTGTGTCCTCTTTATGCCTCCTGCCTTGTTCTCCATGAGTAACTCCAGCTTGTGATGGCCAAGATAGCTGAGACCTTTTATCCTCTTACCTCGACAGTTTGGAAAAATAGCTCAGTGTGACCTCCCTCATGTAAGAGACAGAAAGCGGCTGGAGAGAGCCCGCTGCTTCATTTCAGGTGATTCAGAAAAGAAATCCCAGGGATGCTCCTGCCATTCTCACTTATTTTCAGAGAGTGCTGCCCCAGAGTCCCTGGTTTATACATGCAACCCCTGGGGCTGGGAAATCCACTTGCTTAGTTCTCACTGGCTTTGCAGGGTGTAGCGGAGTGGTTGGAATAGTGCTTTTCCTTCTACTTGACCACATTGGTGCAGGAGTTTCTCAGCAGCTCTATGCATCATCCCCCCCCCGCCCCCGTCCCCGTCATCCCTTTCCATACTCTGATAGCAGTGGAGTATCTGCTCTTGCTGCCTAAGGTTAAACAAGCACCAGTAGCTCTAGGTGTACGGTAGATTAAAGATGGCTACAAATTCTTTGTCATCCTCCCATTGAAAGGCGGAGTTTAACTGTCTCTCTATGAATCTGGGCTGGCCTTAGTGACTCATTTGACCAAGAGAGTATGTCAGAAGTGATCTTCTGCAATCTCTGAGTTTGTCTCATAAGAGCCTTATGGCTTCTGCTCAGATCTCTTTCCTCTCTGGGAAACAACTGGCAAGGCTACCAGAGGCCCAAACCATTAGACAGACCACTTTGGTCTATCTCGTCTTTGCAGGCATTCTGGTCAGCAGCCCAAGCTCAGTGTCCGTCTCACAGCTAGCATCCTTTCCCTATGCAAATGCCATCCCAGCCCAGACGCCAGACAAGTGAGTGAAGAAGCCATTCTAGAAGTGGGTGTGCCAGTCAATGCCACATGGGTCAGAGACGAACCACCCAGCTGAGCTCTTTGTGGAATCCTGACACACAAAGTGATGGTTGGCAGCACTGTGTTTGGGAGTAGTTTCTTCCACAACAATAGATAATTGGAGTATCAGTGCTAGGAATAGCTGCCGTATATTGAGTCATTGCTGTCTGGTCAGAGAATGTTCCTAGGGATTTGTGTACATTATTTCTTGGTATCTTCACAATGGTCAAATGAGTCTGGAGCTTTTATTATTCCCATTATACATATGAAGAAGTTGAGGTGAGGAAACTGCCCAAAATCATACAGCTACTATTTGGCAGAGATGCATTCAGTCTAGGACTTTTTCTTAACCACCTCCCTCCTTCATATTGATGTTAATGTATAGGAAGACATTCTTGCTTTAGCTTGGAATAATCTTCCTAATCACCCCACTTCAACTGACAAATTCCTTCTGACCCTTCATGGTCAGGCTCTGTAACTGTACCCATTTCGCACCCAAATCCATGTCGATTTCCCACAGCAGGTACACAGAGGCACTCAACTACCTTGCATTAACAGCATGAAAACAGACAAGATGCTCAACTTCCCTGAGGCTCCTTTTTCTCATGTGTAAAATTGGTTACAATGACTTCTTACAGGTTTGTTGTAAAGATTAAATGTTTTGAGAGATGCTAAAATGTGTCATACACAGAACGGGATGCACACACTAACCTTTGATAACTAACCACTATCAAAGCTGAACTGCAGGCCTAAAGGATGAGCCTGTAGTCAATCACCTTTCACTGTATGTGTCTGGGTATAGAGAGTTGCCTAAGGCACCGGCTATGTCTCATGGAGGTCGTATTTCAATGGGACAGAAGACAAGTAAAAGAACCAATATGTTAATGAGATTAATGGCAGGTTAGAGGGGGCCAAAGAGCATTAGAACCTCATAAAGGGGCCCTTAATCCCTTTGGGATGGCATGTCATGAAAGATATCTTAGAGGTGAAATGAGCCCTCTATGATGAGAAGGAATCAGTGAGGTTAAGAGAGAGGAAAATTAGGCATTCCAGGTAAGAGTAAGCTTGAGCAAAGATTTGAAGGAATCCAAGAGGAGGATGTATGGGGGACCCTCCAAGTAGCTTGGTACCCTAGGATTCAGATGAAGGCGGCCTGGGGTAGAGATGCATGAAAGACAGAGAGATCTTTGGATTCAAAACTGAAGACTTTATGCCAAGGTCAGTGGGAAGCTAGCAGGGGGTTGAGGCCAATGAATGCAGATGAATCAGTCTGCATTTTAGAACAACTACCTTGGGGACCATTTTGGAAGGGGTAAGACTAGAGGTAGAGAGGCTGACATCGAGGATGGGGTCTGTCCTGATAAACCCATCATAAGTTGAAAATATCATAAGTCAACAATGCATTTAATACACATAACCTATCAAATGTCCTAGCTCAGCCTAGCCTACCTTACATGTGCTCAGAACACTTGCATTAGCTTACAGTTGGGCAAAATCACCTAACATAGAGCCTATTTCATAACAAGCATTGAACATCTCATGTATTTATTGAATACTGTACTGAAAGTGAAAAACAGAATGGCTGTGTGGGTACAGAATGGGTGTATCGGTTGTTTGCCATCATGATTGCGTGACTGACCAGGAGCTGCACCTCGAGACCACTGCCCAGCATCATGAGAGAGTATCACACCACATATCACTAGCCTGAGAAAAGATCAAAATTAAAAATTCAGAATGGTCTACAGAATATGGATTGCTCTTGTACCTCTGTAAGATCTAAAAATTGTTAAGTCAGAACATTGTAAGTTGGGCACTGTCTTTACTCTAAAAAAGGTGGTGGTAGTGTGATCCAGGGGCATGGCAGCGGGCATTGGAGGGATGCCAAAGCAAAGGAAAGAAGGAAGCCTGGTGAGTGATTGCTTAAGAGGGATAAAGTTGGGAGAGAAACCTGAATTAGTACCCTGGTTTCTGACTGGGGTGACTTAGTTCATGGTGGGCACACAGTAATCAAATAGAATGAAGAGAATGCAGAAGGAGGAATACTCTCTTCCCACGCCCTTGGGGTGGGGCTGTTCGGTGGGGAGGACAATGGGTCTCCTCTGTGGGAGTCATAGGCCCACAGGAGCATGGATCCAAGCATGTCATTACAGCACATCGACGTCCATGATGAAAACGGAACTCTAATTTTGCCAGCCCCACTCTGGCATAATAAGTGTGGTTTTTAACATAATCACTGCTGGAGTGAAGTTGTCAGAAAAGCAGGGGGCGGAGGATGTACTCTGTGAGACTTCAAAGAAAAGAAGATTGAAGCCATTTTATGTGGCTGGAAATGAGTCATTTGTCAGCGATGCCAACCTGCTGTCAGCCCCACAGGGAGAGACGGCTGGGCACCCTGGGGGGGAGGGCTGGTGAAGGTGTCAGCCTCCAGTCACCAGAGGCCATGTGTGGGGTAAGAAGTGTCAGTCACAACGCATCCCTGTCCTGACCTGGGTCACAGGGGAACCAAGGTCATGTCAGAGCAGTTAGCAACGTAACCGAGGAACCTTTTAACCTGCCTCTGTCAGGAAAAACTGATGTGCTCAGCATTATCCAAGACAGTTCAGAGCTTTAATTCCCCAGGAGATGTGCACTTCAAAAGAACAATGAGAGGGCAACACTTTTAGGAAAAAGTAGCGAAGAGGTAAGAGCGGATTCGTGGCACCAGGGAGAAGAGACTTGTGAGCAAGGACCTGCCTAAGGTCACTGAAAGAATACCAGGTAGATGCACACTCTTGCTCTCTGTCTGGTCCTCAAGGCTTGGTGAGGGGCAGGGATCTGGGAGTCCAAGCAGCTTGGAAGTCACTGCGGGGAATGATGACCTGCTCTCGATGCAAGAGCCCTGCCTTTAAAGCCATTCCATTACCTGTTAGCCCCTCCCCCACACTATGCCATTCATCTGTCCCTGGGGCACTTGAGCAAGTAGCAGGCCCTCCAAGGTGCTCTTCCTGTTACCATGGTTCTGCTCTAATCCACTTTCCTCCCTGCAACCCCAGCGATCATTTAAAACTTAAACTGCATCTTCTCTTCTCCCTGCTCACAGTGTCCTCCCAGGCTAGATACTCTGGTCTCTACGGTGTCCATGTGTCCATCTCAAGCCAGACATCTTCTCCCTTGTTCTCTGCACTCCAGCTGCATATGCCCTTTATAGTTCCTTGAACACACTGAGGTCTGGCCTCTCTCAAGATCTTTGCGTAAGCTAGTCCCTCTTCTTGGGTAATGTCTATCCATCCTTCAGCTCAGCTTAAATATAGTTTCTTCAGAGAGATACTGACTCAAATTAAATCACCCCTCACCCCCAACACAGACAGGCTTTCTGTCTCATAATATTTTCTTTTGGAATGTTTTTATTTTATAGTTGTTATTGGTTATATTCTGAGATTCCGCTTTGACCCTCAATTCCAAAAGAGCAGGGATAATGCTTGTCTTTTTTTTTGCCACTGCATCTACATGCCTGGAACAGTGCCTAATATAAATGTTTCACAAGTATTTGTAGGATGAATGAATGAATGGGTGAATGAATCAACAGCTCTTCAGTAATTCTGGTGGGCAGAAAATTCTGGGACTCCATGCACCAGGCAGTATCATGGAAGTACCAGGTGACTATGTAGGCAAAGAGACAAGCAAAAACTCAAGGAACCTTATCAGTCACTTTCCTGACACTTTACACTCTGCCTCCCATTCACACTTTCTGGGTCAGGATAATTTTGAAGAGCTAAAGTTATAGAACACTTTCCATTAGACCAGTGGTTCTCAAAATCTCCCAGAAGAGCTTATTAAAACACCAAGTACTGGGCCCTACCCCCAGTGTTTCTGATTCAGTAGGTCTAGTGTGGGATTTGAGAGTATTTATTTCTAAAAAGTTCCCAGGTGATATTGATGCTGCTGGTCTAGGGAACACACTTTTAAAAAGAGTGCATCAGGGGCGCCTGGGTGGCTCAGTCGGTTAAGCGTCTGCCTTTGGCTCAGGTCATGGTCTCAGGGTCCTGGGATCGAGCCCCGCATTGGGCTCCCTGCTCCGTGGAAAGCCTGCTTCTCCCTCTCCCACTACCCCCTGCTTGTGTTCCGTCTCTCGCTGTCTCTCTCTCTCTGTGTCAAATAAATAAAAAAATTTAAAAAATAAAAAGAGTGCATCAGCTCACAAATTCTAGGGGGCAAGGGCTATACTTTTCACATTTACTATTGTTACCTACAGATGCTGTAATATAAACATACGTATTTTTCATTGTATATGCTCACAAATACTCACTGAATAAATGAAAAACACTGGGTGAGCACCCGTTTCCATCACCTGGCTCTACTCCCTGGGCCCCTCCTCTCCTCTTACCATCTCTATTCCATGTCAAATGATCAACACTCCCACAACCGCCCATCCCCACCAACCATCTGACTTTCTCAAGGTAGCTTTTTTGTTCTACCCATCCTCCCAGAGAAACAGGATCTACTTGTGCATTTTCAGTTTCCACTAAGGCCGGGATGATACTTGATAAGCCTCACGAGTTACAACCCAACGAGTAATGGCAGACCAACGTAGTACTTCTCTACAGAGAACTTTTATTCTAATATCTGATAGAACATTTGTATCCAAAGAACACTGGTTAATGGTGGTGGTCAGTCTGTGCAATCATAGCTTGCAGCTTGAAATAAGCCTTCACATACACACTATTTTAAAATGTTTTATTTAGCAAGCCTTTTTAATATAGCATTACAAAGATTGTGGGGTAGGCAATGATAAGACAGCTTAATAGCAGAAATTACTTCTTTGTACTTTAGAAACATCCACATGTATGATATTAAATGGTGTGCTAGTTATAATACTATCTTATCCATCCTACAAGGATCTTTATTGAGAAAATATTTAGATATGGTAGGTAGAATTACCACTTGTATCTGAAAGAAATAAATGCGTACCTATATAGGTGTGGATAAAGGTAAAGATGTGTATCTTTATGTGTAAAAAAATATGTATATTTTTTTTGTCATGAAATCCTATAAATCCAGTTTTTCTTATCTCACCCCACCAACTTCATATGAATTAAGTTTTATTCTATGAAATAGGACCTATTACAACTTGCATTATCTGTTCTCATACATATTAGATAGTTCCTCTTACCTCACACTCATTAAATGAGTATTTAGTAACATTTCTGAAGAAGAACTTCTGCTAGATCAAGCTAGAAGCCATCGGGGACTTAAAAGTCTTTTTTTTTTTTTTTTTAAATGGCAAATCATCACAATCCCTGAGCGATTTACCAGGTTGATTTAATTTGGAGTCTCTTCCATGCCTTCCTGTACCCTAAGTCTCTAGCTGAACAGAGTTAGAAATTGATGAAATGTTCTACCCGATGTCACATACACACACAAAGTTCAATTTTAGCACTGATACTCTCATCTACAGGCTTGGTTCTACTTGAGGAAAATCAAATATTTTCTTTCCTCTTGAGCCAGATAGGTACTTCTGACAGTAAGAAATGAGGAAGAAAACGAATGCACTGAGCACATGTATATATATTATATATAGCAGGTGCCCTTTGTATGTCAGTGATGATCCTCACACCAACCCTGGGAGATAGATACTATTATTCCTTCTAGGCAGATTAAGCAAAATGTAGGGAAAAGAGGACAAGGAAATGCCTCGGAGTGAAATCATATACCAGAGGTCACACATCAAGCAAATGGTAGAGAAGAGGTTCACAGAGAGATTCCTTTGTCACTAAAAGCCATGTGCTATGTTTGAGCAGGTTCACTCACTCCAGTAGAACCTCTTATGGTGGCTGCATGCCAGCTTTGACAATAACAACCAAGAAACAAGAGAGAAGAGTCAGAAATAGTCTTTTATTTGTTTCACTCCAAGGAGACTGTGTAGTATCTTTTTCTCCATTAAATTTAAAGGTAAGGATTCTATACCACTTTTCTGAGACTTCTCTGAGATTTTTTTTTTTAATCCTCTTCTCCTTCTTTCTTGTATCTAACTTGGAGAATAGAATTCAGTCCCTCTAAACCACATGTCCTCTGATTCTGCCCCTAGACGTGACTTTCTTCATTCAATCATTCTAGAATCCTATGCTTTTCATCCAGCACTTAACATTTTGCAACTTCACTTATACACAATGTATTTATTGTCCAAGGTTCAGGGGAGAGATGAAGGAGGCTGAAATTCT
Source organism: Mirounga leonina (assembly GCF_011800145.1). NCBI lineage: Eukaryota > Metazoa > Chordata > Mammalia > Carnivora > Phocidae > Mirounga > Mirounga leonina. Next base: position 16,244,983 of record NW_023270433.1, on the reverse strand, counting down.
GGATCGAATCAGTGACATTAGTATGTCCAGGCTGTGATTTCCCTCCCAAGATGAGTGAGTGACAGAAGGAGGGAGAGAGAGAGAGAGAGAGCAGAGAGAGAGACAGGGACAGAGAGAGAGGGAGGAAAGGGAGGGAGATGACTTAATTGATATTTCTAACTAATTCTCTCTGAAGCTCAAACTCTCCTCTGTTAAATGGGAGTAAAACTACCTCCCATGCCTCACAGGACTAACATGAGGATCAAATGAGATCATATAAGGGAAGGTGCTTTTTTAAAAATACTATTGCTGGTATTACTGTTAGGACAACAACAAAATCTGCAACACAACTTCATGGATCCATAGACTACCCGAAAAACCTATCTTTAGGCTGAAACTCTTAGAAGACTGCCCACAAATATCATGTATGCTTTACTTGTTATGCTTATTCCTAAATTCTTAGTAAAGTCTAGTTTATTTATACGTCTTAGTATTTTAGAATCAGTAGAGATTTTAACAAGGGTCAAACTATTTTATATGTGGAATATAATAAGTTTTCTAGGCAGGAAAGATTGAAAACAAAGTTACCAGTGGGGACAGGAAAAAGATGGTTTAAACTATCCAGGAAATCAGACGTTATTCAAGAGTTAGATAAAATCTATTTAGCTGTATCCAACTGCTTGCCAAGAATATACAAATCATTCATATTTATATTCAGTTCTTCATATCTCCATAAATTTGCATGTACTAAAATGGCATTTAAAAATGAACACAGTCTAAACCCCTATTTTCCCAACATAGGGAATCTGAAAACATCAGCAGACTAGTAGTTCTTAGTTTTCCCATCTGTAAAATTAGCAAGTTGGACTAGATGGGGAATAGAGAGACGTGGCAAGGTGGCCCAACACTGTCCAGCTCTGCCCACAGCAGACATCACTAATGGATTACAACACCTTCTTGTGGGGCCAGGATGTAGCCTCAGGATCCTTCTCTCTTTACTGATCCCTGCAGCTGCTATCAACCAATTGGAATATTGCCATTGTAGGATTAGATGCTTTCTAAGATTTTGTTTTTTAACTGACATTTTCAGTATATAGAAATGCAATGAGTTTGTCTCACTCCTAAAATTCATTTTGTTAAAAAAATAATCTGTTCCTATTCTCTGGAAGGTGATGACAACTTTCAGTTGGTATTTCTCATTCAGTTGTCTGTCTTCTCTTTTCCTCATTCTGTGAATGGTACCGGTGTCTCTTAGCAGGAGATGCCAAGTAAATGAAACTGCCCAGCAGGAAACCCTGTTTGGCAATTCTAACAAGGCTTGAAGAATCGGTTTCCTCATTAGAAACAACAGAAGTTTCCTTTCTGGTGAACATGCAAGTTCTGGGCATGATCTCATGGGTGCTCTACCTGAACAAAATATTGAGGCAGAAAGAATACAAATGAAAAGCAAATACTTGGTAATGATGGGATCTGTCATTCACCTTGACTACAGGAGATAAAAATTCCATTTTCTTGCAATGCATTCTCTAGATTTAACAGACTTTAGCCCTAGGAGTAGAAAGACTTCACCTTCTGCATGGGGATTACCACCTGATGAGCTCCCACCATGTGCTTGGTCCCTCATGTGTATCATTTCATTTTAATCACAGTAATACTAGTTAACATGTATTAAACCTTTCCTATGTGTCAGGGACTGTTCTAGGCACTTCACTTGAATCAGCTCACTTAGTAGCTATAAGAGCTCTATAGAGTATGTACTACCAGTGTCTTTAAATGGGGAAACAGAGGCAAAGGGAGGCTAAGTAACTTGCCCAAAGTCATACAACAGTAAGTGGTATAGCTTATAACTGGATCTGTAAAGTCTGGCTACAGAATCTGAGCTTGTAACCACTGCATTACCATACCTGATGATGTTCCCAACAGTTGGCTGTTATGTTTAAAGAGTAGAGGAAACTTCAGAGCCTACTGCTTCTCAACCAGAAAGTGGCATAGCAGGGCCAGTACTTTTCATCTGTTGTCTCATTTAATCCTTAATACTACCCCACAGTGTAGATGCTAGCATCTCCCCCATTTAACAGATGAGGAAACAGAGGTTCTTGCAGGATTATAACTTGCCCGAGATCACACAGCTAGTGAATGCTAGAGCCAGGCTTTGAACAAGGCAGCCTAACTCAAGGTGTCCCTGATTCCAGTTCTCAAGGAGCTGACAATCAGATCTAAAAGAAGGAAGAGTATAAAAATGAAAAGAAGTCTCCAGGCCTGGTGGACCAGAGACAACATGGGACAATGTGAACAGAGGGCAAGGGGCTCAGAGAAAGATCAGAGTGGTGGGGGAAACTTCAAGAATGAGGAGAAACAGCTGATTATTTAAGAATAAGTGGAGGGGCTGGGACACCTGGGTGGCTCAGTCAGTTAAGCGTCTGCCTTCTGCTCGGGTCACGTTCTCAAGATCCTGGGACTGAGTCCTGCATCGGGCTACCTGCTCAGCGGGGAGTCTGCTTCTCCTTCTCCCTCTGTTCCTCCCCACTGTTCATGCTCTCTTTCTCTCTCAAATAAATAAATAAATAAGTAAATCATCTTTTAAAAAAAGAATAAGTGGAGGGTAGATTAAGGGGCTTCAAAGTAAGACCACTGTCAACATCTGCTGGGGGGTGGTGGTGCTGTTATGCAGGTGAATCATAGTTAAGGATGGGTAGTATGGAAATGGGCACCTACTAGTCAATCTAAGAGATGCTAATAATTGATTAATAAAGGAAAGTTGATTAAATATCTGTTTGTTCAATACCTGCTTAATAGCTAGTTCATCAAATGCAATGAAAATGTTTCTTAGCCGTACTTTAGAGCTCAGACAGAACCTAGAATTTAACTTTTCCCTAACTAATCCATTCTCCATTTCTGCCTCTCTGTCTCTCTGCCTCACTTTACTACCTCAGAGTACTCTTGGAACTACTTCCCAGCCCTTAACAGAATTCTGTTTTTTAAGCAGAGCTTTTAGAAATTGCGATCCCTAGTTTATTTTCATTCCAATTCAGCCTTTTGACTTCTTGGCAGTAAATTGTTCCTAAGTTCATTGCTGCCATGTCTCCCAACCTCATTTTGCCATGATTGGATTTATGCTTCTCCTCTGCTTTGAGATACACACACACACACACACACACGCACGCACACACATACCCACAAATAGAATGTATACATATATAGATAGGTTATATACACACATTCATTGCTTGCTCACAGTTTTGGGGTTTGGGGGTTGTTGGGTTTTGTTTCCCAATCATAAACAATGTTTCTATTCTACTTCCATCCTCTAGAGAAGACCGATAAAATCTGACTCATGAAAAGAGAGAGGACAAAAAAATCTAGGAGGCGAAAGTAATATGGGGAGAAAATGAAAGAGATTTAGTGCAGCTATCAACCAACTGTTGTGCTGTCTTTAAGAGTCTGTTGAAACAACATAATAAAAGGTAATAAAGTTTGGATTTATAGCCTACCTGGTGGAAATGGCTGCCTGTTTGTATCTTGCCCACTCACAGCCCACCGTGGGTCTTTGTCGTGGGGTCTTTTCCCCTGCAGTGTCATCTCCCCACCTTGGACTTAAGAGACACAAGGCAACCCTGAGAATGTCCAAATCAGATTGGCAGGTGAATTAAACACCTTTCTGGCTCCTTTCTTTTCCTTCTTTTTCCTGGGATTTAATGACCCAGCTTTGTTTCTTTTTTAAAAGCTGTATTTGGTTCAGTTTGCCTAGAAACGTCCTCAGTGATTCACTAAAATAGGCAAAGGGAACTTTGAACTTGAAAATGGTTATGTCAGCTCCCAAAGGATGAAGGACTTATTGCTTCCCTCTCAAGTTCAAATCAATTTCCATAAACTTCTAAATCAGCACTAATCAGTCTCTTGAGAGGAAGGTGGTACATATTCTCCAGGTAGTTTGGGAAAATTAAAGATCAGGAGGACAAGAGAAAGGATGATGTCTGCCCATAGGGTGCAGGGACCACATTCCAAGAGGCAATTGGAACAGAGGATGGTCCCCTGAATCTACAGTGCTCTCTCATACTTAGCAGGTAATCAGAAGATAAAGTTCTTTCATTCATTCAATCATTCATCAAACATTTATCTACAAGCAGCATCTACTTTGTTCCAGCCCTGTGCCATTGACAGGGATACACACATGAATAAGACTAGAGCTCCATCCCGAAGATTCCAGTCTAGGCAAAGAGATGCCCCCTTAGATGCAAAGTTACAAATGCTATGTTAAAGTCCATAATGTTGGTATATATGTTCAGGATTCAGGAGGTGCAAAAGGGAGATGGGGACCAAGCTAACCCTAATTGCCTTGGAAGGTTTCAGGACAGAGTTGACCCTTGATCCTTGATTCGAGTATTTGCTTAAATGGATAAATACATTAATAAATTGAAAGAACAGGGCAGAAAGAGGAGATAGGAGTTACAAGTTCAAGATCTAAAGACCATTTTCTGTGAGATCTTGGGTAAGTCTCTCCCAACCCCGGACTTCAGTTTCCCCATCTATGCACTAAGATTTTTTGTCTGTCCTGTAAGTTCTATTCCACCTCTGATATCCTAAATTACATCAAGCAAGGTAAAGGAATACAAACATTTTTCCAAATCTGGGTTCTTATAGCAGGCCCAACATCTCCCTCCTGTCTCTGTAGAAAATAAGCCCCATTTTTTTTTTTCACACTGTATGTTTTGTCACTGCTTGTTTATAAGCTTGGTCTAGCTGGGTGTCTGAGTCTCGGATTCTTTGCAAAAGAGAAGTTACAGACACCACTGTCTGTTCCCCACCCATGGTGGTGATTGAGGTCAAGAGGGAAGCTAGGAAATTCTGGGAGGAAAATGGAAATGGGGCCACTGTGAGCAGCAAGGAGGAGGAAGGCCAGCAACAAAGCACTGAGCCCCTGGAAGAGAGACCTCATTACTAAAGTATGAGTCATGGTAATAGTCTGAATAAATCCCCATAAAGTCAGGGCTAATGGTATCTGCTGGAGCCCACATCATGCCATAAACACAGAGCCAAGGCTATACTAATTGTCAGACCCAATCAGAGGGGCTGGGGAGCATGAAATGAAGGATTAGTTCAGGGGGGTGAGCCCCAGCCTCTCTGGGGACTCTTGCTCTGTCTCCTGGCTGGCTAGAGCTCCTGTGTGGGAGAAGCCTGGCTTCTTTCCCCCCCTCTTCTTCCCATTTCTTCTGTTTGTTCCTTTTTTTTCTCTCCCTGCTTCTCCTTTCTCCTTTTCCTTCCCTTATCCAAGCCTGGCAGCAAGTAACCTGGGGTTTGCTGGACCTGATAACTGAGCCCCCTGCCTCATCGTCACCTTCAAAACACTTCCACGATTTGATTCTCACAATGACTTTCTGGTAAAAATATTTTTGAGGAAATTAAAGCTCAGAACAGATAAATGATGGGCCAAGGTTACACAGCTACTAAGTAGAAGATTTGGGATTGCATCCCAAATTTGTTTGAAGTCAGGTTTCCCACACAGGATTTGGAATTGGGGTGTGGGCGTCAAGAACACCAACTGTGGCTCACTGACGATGTTACAGGGTCAGAAGCATCCTCCCGAGACTAAGGGACAAGGTGTAGCAGCAAGCTTCTCTGCCCTCTTTCCCCCTCCCCAGCACTGACTTATTTAACAAGCACTGAGTGATCATCACATGGAGGCATTAACCTTCGTGCTGAGGATACAGAGCCAGGTGACTCTCCACATGGAACAAGGGGGTGTTAGTCAGTGAACAAGTAGGGAAGTACATATATGCTCATGGACTCGGATTCTGGTGTCAGTGGCAATGGGGATGTACTGGGGAAACCCTGGAAGTTGTGACAATTTTGGTTTTCATCAAATCTTAAAGGTCTTTCTCCCTGTGCTTTAGTCTGAACCTGATTTTTGCCCGACTTTCTCAGTATAGGGTACACCATTAACCCACAAAAATCTCCTAAAATTCTCATGCCCAATGCCTCTTCTGAGCCAATTTTGGTTACTCAGAGACTCCAGGGCCCACTGCTGGAGGGCAGCGGGCTGTAGCTGCCGTCCCACCCTGCCTTGTCATGGAGACTTTCAGCCGCCCTGAGTCTCCCAAATTGAGATTTCTGTTCTGTTTTGTACTGTTTAATTTTCTTCCATTCAGCTCCGTCCTCTTTGTCTGCCTAGAGCTGGGTTGGGTCACAGGCTCAGTTGCCTGTGTATTGGGCAGTACCATCAGGGGACCCTACCATCTGGCAGAAGCTGTCAGCTTTTAATCTCAAGAACTTTCCAATGCCTAGTGCTCTTGTTGGATGTTAGGGGAGGATAATTATCCATGCCCCCATGTTTGGTATAGAAGATGGCCCGAGACAGTGAAGGAAGTACATGACGGCTGCCTCTGTAGCTTTAGTCATATTTTATTCCATGTCTCAAGTGCCTGTTATCTTCATGTGCAAACTTCTCCCCTCCTTCCAAGCCCGTAACAAAAGGCATCTTCTCCATGGAGACGGACTTCTTTAATAACAGTGATCTACTAATCTTCTGAGGTCTCCTAGCAAAATCTGCCAGAGCTATACAGGCCTGGATTCACATTCCTGCTTCCACCATATAACAGCCATACAACTTAAACCTTAAGTATTTGTCATAGTGATATCTGCCATCCCACAGCCTCTTTGGCAGTATGACTTTGCCATTTTCCCATCGCAAACTAATTTCTAAATTAGTCTAATTTCTAAATTAATCCACACTTGCCTTATAGAGACTAAGAATAAGGCAGAAGGGACATTGCACGACTTTAATGCTAAGTCAGTGGAACCCAGCTGCCACCAGAGGTCTCAGCCACATGGAGAGGCCACAGGTAAGTGTCTCTGATAAGACAGTCCCAGCTGCACCCAACCACAGCTCACCCCAGCTCAGGCTCCAGGCCTGTAAGTCAAGAAATCTCTTGATGATTTCAGCCTCTAGCCATTTGAGTCTTCTCCATGGCCTGGATACCTTATAGCAGAGGCAAGGTATCCCTGCTGTACCCTGTCCTGACATCTGGCCCACAGAATCTGGTGAACAGAATAAAATGGTTTTATGCCACTGTGACTGGCATGGTCTGTTAGGCAGCAACAGAAAACTGGAACAGTGTTTCCGTTTGTAAATCAGGGAGATGGGGCAAGATTGCCAGTCGAAAACACAAATGAAATAATATACAAGTAGTAGGTCAATGCTGACATTTAGAGCACATTTAATAAATATAATCCCCCCACCTCCTTTTAACTATAGCATTTTCAAATGTCCATGTATCTTATTAGAATGTTTCAACAGGGGCTGAATCATATTCAATTTGTAAGCCCCATATTACCTATTATGTATATATCATGTGTTTAAAATTTTTAATAAAAAATATTCCTGGAATAAACAGATGAATAAGGAAAAAGGAAGAACACTGGATCGGGAGTTAGAAGCGTTAGTTATCAGCTGTGCGATCTTGGTTAATCTCCCTCCCTCTGGGGATTATTTTCCTTACATGTAAAATGAAAATGCTGTGGTCAGCTGAGGAACACCTGGCAACTTCCCTCAAGCTCTTTTAAGGAACTGCTGTGGGGAAGAAGAGCAGATTTCCCTGACTCCCAAGTGGTATAGTCAGGACCCTGGATGGAATACATAGGTGTGAGATAATGAATAACTAGGTAAGGGGTCAGAAATGCTCGAAGGTTGAAGATGTCATGTGGGCCAGTGAATGTCTTGCCCTTAGAGGTGTTAGTGTGGAAACAGAATGTTTTCTTAGGGCTCTGCTTGGAGGAAGGGAAGCACGGGATTGGGTGGATTCTATCCCCTCTATTCCTATCTGTAATGCCACTGGATGACTTCTTCCAGCTCCAAAGGTGCCTGCATATGCAAATGTTCTTTTGACTTTTTTGGTCTTTTCTGTAATTCCTAGGTCGGTGGGTCTGGACTGGTGTGGATGGGGATCTGGCTGGTAGAGCAGCCTAGAGTCTGGGTCACCTGGGGATAGTCTGGCTTGTTTATTTCAGTGATTCAGGGGAAGGGAGTAGGAGTGGAGAAGTAGGGGGAGGACTATTGATCGGGGACTGAATGTTAAGTGCACTTCCTAAGATGATTACAGGCCATGATTAATGGTCTGTAGGAGCTCACCAGGGGAGCCCTAAGTGTGGAGTACTGGAAAAACCTCTGGGAAGTGTGGGTTCAGACACTGATCTAGGGGGGGCCACGGAGGCCAGAAATTAGGTTTGCTATTCTTCATAGGTGCATCTACATTAATCTGGTGAGAATGGGTTATGCTGCATTAATAGCCAATTTCCAATGGTTTTAGAATTAACACCACTAAAGTTTAATTCTCACTTATATCAAGTCCATGCCTCTTGTGAGGGCCGTAGCTCAGCAATCCAGGCAGCTCTGTTTTTTGTGACTCTCTTTTCTCAACATGAAGCTTCAACAGGGGGAGAAGGGATCAAGAGTTTTCGACAGGGGAAGGGGGTGCTGAAGGAACCTGAATCAGCAGTTAAATGCTTTATGTCCCCAAACAACAGCTCATTGGTAAGGATTAGTCACATGGCCCCTCCTAACTATAAAAAAACCCCAGGAATGGTGGTCCTTCTATATATCCAGAAGGAGAGGAAGACCACATCTGTGTGATCACTAATAGTTTCTAATAAAGGAGGAGAGAGAATGAGAAAGGAGAGGACACCTGAAAAGTGTCTGAGGGACTGGGACCAAAGAAAAGTAAGTAATCTCACTGAATTTCAGTTTCCTCAAAGAAAATGATCACACCCACCACACGAAGGATGTCGTGAAGATGAAATGAGAAAATGCACAGTATCTCTAATCCTCTGTTAATGACAAGACATTTAAAGAAATGGAATATTGTTTTTATAATTGGTGGTTGTATTACTATGAAGCCATAAAGTGCCCGATTTTATGGGGGTATAAAAGACTATCTGATAGAACTTTCTCTGCAGTACAAGAATTTTCAGGACAGTAGAAAATCCTAAACACGACTATCAGAATCAGCTGGGAAGCTACAAACAAGCACAGTCTGATTCAGAAGGACTGAGGCAGGTATTTGCCCCTGTCCCTATTTTGGGGGTCTGAAAGCTTTTACATGAGCCTAAAAGAATGCACCTGATAAGAAATTGGCAGGATGGCTGGACATTTTCAAAACGCAGAGGCCAATTGCAATAAATCTGATGCTACTTTTCGGAAACCACATGCTAAAAATAGTCATGCTTTTCCTGGATGTGGCGTTATTTTGATGTTGGTCTTTGTGACCTATCTGTTTTTGCATCTCTGCTGTATTCCAGTCTTTTTTTTTTTTTTTTAACTTTCTTTCACCATCTATGTCTGCAGCATTCAGAGCTGTATCAGAAACATTCATGCTGTCTTTCACTGACTCTTTAATTCACATATCCCTTTATTTATTCATCTATTTATCCTTTCCTTTCTTTCCACGAAGCCATCCAGTCTTTTAGTTAGAAAACAAACATTTATCAAGCACCTGGTTTTCTCTGGACACCGTTAGGCACCAGAGACTCTGAGGAAAAAAATGCGTAGTAGGGGTAGAGAAAACAAATACATAATTAGATAATATAACGTGATGGGAATACAGAGTTGAGAATCTCAACTAGCCTGAGAATAGGTGGGTGACAGAAGGTTTCTCAGAGGAAACAGCAGTGGACAAATTCTTTTTTTTTTTAATTTTTTTTATTTTTTAAAGATTCATTTATTCATTTGAGAGAGCGAGAATGAGAGAGAGTACATGAGAGGGTGGAGAGTCAGAGGGAGAAGCAGGCTCCTTGCTGAGCAGGGAGCCCGATGCGGGACTCGATCCCGGGACTCTGGGATCATGACCTGAGCCGAAGGCAGTTGCTTAATCAACTGAGCCACCCAGGCACCCAGCAGTGGACAAATTCTTGAAGAAGATTTAGTTTAAGTGGGAAAGATGAGAAGAACATTCTAGGTACACATGATAAAGAAGCCAAGCCAAGACAGCCTGGCACATTTGCAGACTTGCAGGTATCCTAGGAGGCTCTTGCTGAATGAATGCCTGATGTTTTGAGGCAACTGACCTAACCCGGTGACCATAAACTATTTCATCTCAACCTCACAGATTTATTGTAAAAATTAAACGTGCTCATTTAAACAATGAGACCATCAGAGGACCTGACACACAATAGGTACTAGAAAAATATTATTTCTTAACTCTCATTTCTTCACCATTGCATTGTTTGCCTTCTTCATCCAAGAGTGCCTAGCAGAAAGCTGTTCAATGGCTTCCTTAAACTTATTTTTTATATTTTTTAAAAGGTTTTTATTCACCTATTTGAGAGACAGAGCATGGGGGGGAGGTGCAGAGGGAGAAGCAGGCTCCCCGCTGAGCAGGGAGCCCAAGGTGAGGCGAGGCGGGGCTTGATCCCAGGACCCCAAGATCATGACCTGAGCCAAAGGCAGATGCTTAACCAACTGAGCCACCCAGGCCTCCCACACCCCACCTTTATGATTTTTTTAAGATTTTAATAGCTTCCTTAAATTTAATTTGACAGCTTGTAACCCAGTCTCAGTTTTAACTTCCTTTTCTTTGGATACTGAGGGGCACAAACAGAGCAGCCTCTTCTCAAATCCTCCTTATCCTTCTCTGCTCGGGGAAGTAGCTCCTGCACCTTCTTGAGTGCAGTCTGTCTCTCCGCCCCTGTGGAAATCTCATCTCATATAAATCCTGTAATTAGAGGCTCCCACCCCCTTCACTGGAGATGCATCTGTTGCCCTAGATCTGCACCCATTTGATTGTGGAGAGATAATCACAGGGGCTGCTACAGTCTACAGATTGCAGAAAGAAACTGAATAAATTTTTGGTTTCAGGGGTAGGGATCCCCCTCTTACATCACACCCCTACTTCCTGTTTGCTTGCACACTTGAGCTCAAGGCACAGAATCTTGCTTCTTCCTTCGCTGTTCAAAAGCTGTGTTAATTAGGCAAGCAGTAGAAATGTTTTTTTTCTTTCTTTCTTTCTTTTGATTGATGAAGACTGTGAGGCTCAGAGAGAGACAACATTTGACTTCAGTCATGGTTTTATTGCCTCCATGGGGAAAAACAAGAGAAAGTGTAAAAAAAAAAAAGATTTTTCTTTTAAGATTATCTGCTTTAGATGTGTGTGTGTAAACCTGTATATTAATTCAAATTAACTTTAAAAATATTAGGAGCACTTACATATTGTAAGACATCTATGAAACACAATGAAGCATAAGGAAGAAGCTGTAGTCATGCATCATATCAGCTTTCAGAGATATTTTTGGTTGATATATCATGTGTATATGAGTCTACATAAAACTTTTACAAAATCAGGATTATAATCCATGCACACATGGTTCTTGTTTCGCTTAACCTGATACCATAAACCTTTCCCCAGGAAATTAAATATTCTTCAAAAACACAATTTGTTGTGACTCCAATAATGTTTGAATGTGTATCACTGGATCATCTCCTGCTATTCTATTTGAGGGAAAAAAGGAAACACACTCTACTGGGTAAAAAAGAAGCTCTGTGGGGCGCCTGGGTGGCTCAGTCCTTAAGCCTCTGCCTTCGGCTCAGGTCATGATCCCAGGGTCCTAGGATCGAGCCCCGCATCGGGCTCCCTGCTCCGTGGGAAGCCTGCTTCTCCCTCTCCCACTCCCCCTGCTTGTGTTCTCTCTCTCACTATGTCTCTCTCTGTGAAATAAATAAATAAAATCTTAAAAAAAAAAAAAGAAGCTCTGTGTTCTACCCCTAATTCTGCAACTTACTGAGCCTGTCCCTCATGTGTCTCCATTTGCCTATCTGTGAAATGGGGATGATGGTGCTCTTTTACCAGTCACCCAGCCTCGTTTGAAGGCTCACATGGAGCCACAGAGATGGGTTTGCCCAGGATTGCAAAGTTGCCTGGCACTGCCTCGACTATTCTGTTGGTGAAGGTTGCTATTGCTGTTCTCCATGGGTCTGTGCACATGCCCCTCGCGGGAATTAGGCTTTTATCTTTTCCGCAGGCAGTGCTTACACGGGCCGTACAGTTCACAGGAAACAGCTCTGCTCCGACTGTCCTCCTGTATTGTCTGTCTTGATGAAAAATGACCAGTTATTATTTCCTACCTTTGGGTCTGGGAGGCCCAAAAGAAATCAGTAGCCACATAAAATAGCTGCTGTCATTGTAACAGCCTTTTCATTGACGGATTTAAGTGTAAGGTGTTTGGTATCGATTGCTAGCATCTGTCCTGGGGAGGCTGTGCTGTGGGGAAAGCAATGATAATGGTTGTAACGGCACCACCAGGGGCTATTGCATTCTGAGTGGTTTCCCTAAAGCCTGAAGAGAGAGGATATTTGGGCTACAGAGGTATCTTGCTTTGCAGGATAAGTGTACACCCACAAAAGGTGTTTTCAGAGGTATAACCCTGTAAAGCAAGTGCTGCTTCCTTACTGGATCACTTTCTGATTTCGCAGGATTGAAATTGGCATTCCCAATTTGATATTCAGTTGGCTCTTTATTCTTATCTTTCAATATTTTTGGTCTTCCTTCTCTGCAATCAGCACTTAAATGCAAAAAGTGAAGCAATGTGAAGCACATTTTATATCTTAAGTGAGTCCTGGAATATAGTAAAACATTTAAATATTTATTTCCCCTTCCCTAACTTTATTTCTTTTATATTTCCTTCCTTTCCCTTTCATGCTTGAATTTTTCCCTCTACCACATTGTTGACCTTCATAAAACAAAAACAAAGAGTGTCTACCACATGTAAAAAGATGAGATGTTAAGCATTGTAAGAAACCAAAAGTTGATTATGACAGTCTTCGCCATCCGAGAAACCCACTGATGTAGAATGTGTAGGCGTGTATACGTTCTCGTAAACAAGAGTCTTAGTCCGGAGTGGAGGTGAAGGTAGAGTAGAGGGGATAGATTTAGAGGACAAACTAAAAGAAGATGATCAGATGGGAAAGGTTGAGCAGAAGGAGGGGTCTGGGATGACTGAGAAGTAAGCCTCAGTCAAAGTTATATTTGACCACTGATGGAAAGAAACAGAGTGGTTTCCATCATAAGAGAAAATCAATTCTGTCACCCAAGTAGAAATGGCTGGTCACACGTTAGAGCTCTGGTGCTTAGAACCTGAACAGAGGTAAGGATTTAGGAGTCATTGGCAGACAAATAAAACTGGAATTGTAGGGGCGCCTGGGTGGCTCAGTCATTAAGTGTCTGCCTTTGGCTCAGGTCATGGTCCCAGGGTCCTGGGATCAAGCCCCGTGTTGGGTTCCCTGCTTAGCGGGGAGCCTGCTTCTCCCTCTCCCTCTGCCTATTTGTGCTCTCTATCTCTCTGTCAAATAAATAAATAAAATCTTAAAAAAAACACCAAAAAACAAAACTGGAATTGTAGAGTAGGTAGGTTCTCCATGGGTGAGAGAGAGAAGGAAGCTTGTCCGGATTGTCAGTTTCGTGTTCTTGCCCCAGACACCACTGCAATCCCCCAGAATAGGCAGACCTGGTTGACTGTGGTCTCAGCCGAGGGAGGGAAGAACAAATTGGTAGGAAGTCAGGGAAGGTAGTGAGTTACTGACAGAGTATCAGAACCTTAATGTGTTACAATTTCAAGAGATCCCAGAACACCATAAGGTGAGTCCCCCTCACCTTAAATTTGGAGGAACTTCAGCCCAGGGAAGCAAAGAGTCTAGTCCAAGCTCTCTGTGTTTTCTAGGTATATTGTTGATTCACATTTGTCAGGTTTTTGAACCTGAGAAACCCAGCTCTAAACCCTGGATCTGCTACTTACTGATCATCAACATAGCTAACTTCTTTGAAGCTCAGTTTTCTGACCCATAAATTAATACCTTGCCAGATAATTGTGAGCACTATGGTGAAATCAGGTATGTGGTGTGTCTGATATGGTAGTGTTCGGTACACACCTCCCTGGTACCCCCAAGCCAGCATTCTCCTTTGGAAAGTCATGGGGACTCTTGTAAATCATGTGCCCTCTGTTTAATAGTGTACATCCTCCCTCCTGTGAATCCAGACTGATGGAGATACATTTCGGTTAGGTTGTTTGAGTGTTTGTCTCAAATGCTAATGAAAGCTCACTTTGGCAGAAAAACAAACTCAGGCCAGTGGGGTTCTTGGAATATTAGTCCTATTTGTTAAGAAAAGCATCTATCCATCAACAGGACCTCCTGAGAAGGCATCTCACACAGAGAGCTCCAGAGGCACAGATGTGACAAGCACTGCCCTCTCATGGGAAGCCTGAGAACCCTAATTCCCTTCTCTGACCTAGAAGATGGCCCAGTGTCTTCTAATACTTATTCCCCCCACCCTGACCTCACCAAGCATGTATTTTTAAGACATGCAGCTCAGAAACAGAGAATAACTTGTTCAGTATCACACAGCAAGTTGGTGGTGAAGACTGCAGAAGAAATCTAACTTTCTAGAACACAGTGAAAGTGATTTTTCCCTGAGTTAGAGGGACTTTGTGTGAAAAGAGCTAACCACCCCAGCTGTTGAGTAAGGTTGACCACCTTCTTGTTAAATTTTCTCAAGACAGTGAGGAACACTTAGTGTATTTCTCCACTCATTTTACCAATGAATGGGTAAGGGTGTGCAATAGAAATGGAGCCAGGGAAATAAATCAGGATATAGGAATTCAGGAATTCAGAGATTTGGGATATAGACTAAGGCAGGGAGAACTCAATCAGAAATTGAAATTGAGAGAGAAGGAAAAAGGTGAAGAGAAAGGTGTTGAAACAAAAATGTGGGGATTAAGACACAAGTGACACAGAAAGACGGTGAGGAAGTAGATCCACTTAGATAACATAAGAGGAAAACGTAATGAAAGTAGGAAGAACCAGCACAGGTGATGCAGAGACAAGGGAAACCAAGAATGAGAAGGAGATTTTCCAGAATAGAGAATGTAGTCAATACCATGTCAGTATGGTGACAGATGGTAACGACTTATTGTGGTGACCCTTTCATGATGTATTTAAACACTGAAGCATTGTTATACACCTGAAACTAATATTGTATGCCAACTATACTTCAATAAAAAAATAAAAAATAAATATGTATTTTTTTAAAAAGAAGGAGAGGCAAGCAACAAGGAAATGTGTGGTTCTGGCAGCTAGTTACCAGCAGCCAGCAGCAGGGGGCATCAGAACTCCACGGATATTAAAAGATGATTGACAGAGGACAAGAATATCAGAAGAGATTGAGGAGGGTATGAGAGAGAAATAGGACACAGAGAAAAGGGGTGAGACCCCCTCCCTGTACCTTGAAATTAGGAAGAACGGTGAATGGATCTCCCTCTGGGATCCTGTGGTATGGATAGCTCCCCTGGGCATCCTCCTGTCCCACAGAAACACTGGAAGTGTGGAAGTAGTTGTTTTAAATGATATCAAAGACTTTCACAAAGAGAAGGAGTCCAAGAGACAAGGCCCGTGCTTGGCCACCCGGTGCACACGTTGGCAGAACTTATTCGGTTACACAAGGCGCATCTAACTGGAACAAGCTTACGCTAACATCTTCCCCCATTTTACCTCCCCAGATAAGGAAGTGATGGAAAAGTGAGCCTTAGAAAAGAAACAACAACGGATTGATGTTGGAACACTGTTTTTTTGGTTTTGTCTTTTCCTCCTCATCCTTGCTGAGTAGGTCTCATTCTCCCAGCCTCCTCTAAGCAGCTCCCATTTCATCTGAGGTCTCTCCCTCAATGTCTTACCAGAGAGAAAGCCGGGGGGAGGGGGGGAAGCCTCCAGTTTCAGTTTTTGAGGTTTCTGATGGGCTCAGCTTGGCTCAGGTGTCCGCCTGCCTTGGGCCAACCACAGTCACCAGGGCAGTGTCATACTCTGATTGGCTCAGCCTGAGTGACACGCCCACTCAGCCTGAGTGACACGCCCACTCCTGTGTAGGGAGGAGATGTGGATGGATGGCACATGGGGGTAAAAGGATCTGCTGGCAGAAGAAAGGGTTAGAATCATGATCCCTGAAGCCACAGCAATTTAGGTCTATGAAGTACATCTTAAAGGAAGTCGACTGTTACTCTGAGCTCTTTCCTCATCTGTCTAATGGCATCAGTTATACCTGCCTTGCCCACCTCCAGGAGGTCTGCATGGAACTCAGAGCAAATCACACTTCCTACTAACAGGTATGCAGGTGAGCAGCAAGAAACAGACCGAATACAAGAGTCAGGAGACTTGGGTGTTAGTTTTGACTCAGACACAAATACAACCAGCAATAAAAATTTGAGTAAGCTCCTTACCTTGCTGGATTTAAGGATCCTTAACTGTAAAATATACATGTAAATATATAGAGGTTTACTGGGTCAGTATATGTTTCAAGCTTTTTGTAGTCATTACACTCCTCTAAGTGTCTGAGGAAAGATAGATGCCTTTACTGTCCCCCTCAATGTCAAGAAATTCATGAATCTTCTACAAGTCTCTCCATAGATCCCAGGATAAAAACTTCTGGATTATATTGCCCTCGGGGTGATATCTGACTATATTCAATGGATTAAAAAGAGGGGCTGCATTCTCAGAGGAAAAGACAATTGTGAATCAAGCAGACACACATCTCTCTTCGGTTTAAATCCTCTTCCCTGAAATATCATGCGTGTTTCTCGTTATCTCCTTCCTCTGGACTATTCCTTCTCTACTCTTCCTTCTCCTCCCTCCTTCACATCATCTTTCCTCTATTACAGGTAGTCAGGTGTGGGTGTGATTGAAGTTTCTTTTCCATCTGTGTTAGCGGCAGGACGTGTTGCTATCAGGGAAATGGATGGGACATGTATCATCTCTTATCTGCATCTCCAAGAACTTAAATGATTTCTTTCCCCCGACCAAAATAAATCAAAGGAGAGGAATTTTAATTGTAGTCACCAGGTGGTGAATTCAACACATCCACATGGGTCTCTGTTCTGGTAGTGTTGTCTGAGGAGCTTGTCTCTCCAGGCAGGAGGATAATGAGAAACATTCCCTCATGTCAGGGTTTTCTCCACTCATGCTCCATTGTAAACAGTTTCTCCAAGGGACTCACGGGGGTTGCTCACACCAGCACGACTCACACAGTCCATGATGGATCATACATGTCCTTAATTTCCCCCTGATCCGTCAGTTTGGAGCCATGGACAGAACTCTAAATTGGGCCTCACACAGATCTGGACATATATCCACTCTCACTATTAATTGTTGGAGCTTTTCAATTAATAAGTATTTACTATCTACTGCATGCCAGACACTTGTTCTAGACAGTGGAGGGACATCAGCAAAACTAGGGATTTAGAGCCAAGTTAAACATACACTTAGCCTATTCCCTAGCAATCCCATTCCTACGGGTTTAGCTAAGACAATATTTTCACAAAAAGACTTGCACATGAATGTTCTGAGCCACTTCGTTCAGAATAGTCCAAAAACCAGCAGCAAGCTAAATGTTCATCATTAGGTCAATAGATAAACAAATTGCTGTATATTCATTACAGTGGAATACTAACCTAGTAATAAAAAGAAACTACTGATATTCAGAAAAAGATAAATGAATTGAAAGCATTGAAAAGCATTATGTTAAAAGAATTGAAAGCATTATGTTGAGCAAGAGAAGACAGATGCAAAAGGGCACATACTGCATGATTCTATTTAAAAGGGTTCTAGAAGAGGAAGACTAATCTATAGTTCTAGAAATCAAATCAGTTTGTTGCATGGGCTGGAGAGTGGAACTTTTTGGGGTGATAAAAATGTACTCTAGCTGATTATGGTATATTTACTTGTCAAAACTCATCACACTATACATTAGAACAAATACATCTAATTTCACATAAAGTATAATGTGATAAAGTTGGGAAGAAGAGATTTATTGCTAGGCCACATAAAGCTGTGTTCTGGTGTGGGAAATAAGTCATCAGATTTAAAACTTACCAATTGTATAGCAGGTGGCAATAGATGTTAAGGTGGAAAACAAGGCCTTAGTGAGTGGCAGGACAGAGAGAGAGTTGTTTTTTTATGTGGTGTGAGCAGAGACGGCCTCTCTGTAAGCTGACATTTGAGAAGACCTGAAGTAAAAATGTGAGCCATGTGAGCAAGTGCAAAGGCTTTGAGAGTGCCTCAAGCAGAGGCATAGAGGTGAGGCTTGAATGACTGAGCACAGTGGGCAAAGTAGAGAGTGGTGGGGCCTGACTCAGCTTTTTGAGGAAGAAAAAATCCACACTAAGCCTTTGAGACCATTGCTTCGACTTCTGTTTTTGTTCTGTGATGGAAAACCATGAGGATGTTTTAACTTGAGGACTGACACAGGTTGACTAAAGTTTCAAAAGCTTTATTCTGGGGAAGATATTAGATATGGCTAGAGAAAACACATGGAAAGCTTTTGCAATAATCTAGGCAAGATAGGATGAATTTAAATGGAGGTGATGGGACATGGTCAGATTCTGGGTGTATTTTGAAGGTAGAATGAATTTGTAGAAGGATTTAATGTGGGGAATGAGAAAGCGAGTCATCAGGGATGTCTTCCATGTTGGCCCAAACAAATGGAAGGATGGAGTACCACTGTGTGGCATTTGGCAAGGCACTTAGATTTTCTTTCTTTCTTTTTTTTTTTTAAAGATTTTATTTATTTATTTTGAGAGAGAGAGAATGAGAGAGAACACATGAGAGGGGATAGGGTCAGAGGGCAAAGCAGACTCCTGATGCGGGACTCGATCCCGGGACTCCAGGATCATGACCTGAGCCGAAGGCAGTCGCTTAACCAACTGAGCCACCCAGGCGCCCATGGCACTTAGATTTTCTAATTTTCAATCTTTTTATCTCTGTAATAAAGGTACTAAATCTTGCTTCACAGCGTTCCATTATGGGGTCAGAGAGACTGTAGGTGGAGTGCCTAAGACAGGAGAAACTCAGTATCTTAATATATATTTGTTCTTCATTAGTGAATTAGAAATAATCTCTTTTGTAGAGGACTTTCAATTCTATTGCCTCAGTCATTACTATTCCGAGCTATCTGAGAACATCATTACACCCATTTTGTAGGACTGGCACTTGAAGAAGTGAAGTAATTTGCTCAATGTCCAACATGTTGCACAGTGCTAGAACTCAATCCAAGTCTCTTAATGTCACATAATGTAAACCCTGGTGTCCTAACTCCAGACTGCCCTCTCCATATTTCCAGAGTCTTCTCTTGATGCTTAGTTCAGTTTAAAGATTTTATTTATTTGTCACAAAGGGAGAGAGCGAGTGAGAGAGAGCGAGCGCACAAGCAGGGGGCGGGCAGCAGGCAGAGGGAGAAGCAGACTCCCCGCTGAGCAAGGAGCCTGATATGGGACTCGATCCTAGGACCCAGGGATTATGATCTGAACCAAAGGCAGATGCTTAACTGACTGAGCCACCCAGGTATCCCTGCTTAGTTCAGTTTCAATAAACATTTCTCAAACATCAACCTTCTCAATCATCAACACTAGGGTGAAGATAAATAAGCTACTGTTATTGCAATCCAAGGTATCTCTCTGAGTCTTCCTCTTCGGAGGAAAATCATATTGATAGTAACTAAAAAGAAGTATCTTTTGACTAAATAGGTGAATGCCTCAAATTTTTTTCTGGCATAATATCATTCAATATTAACAGCCTCCCTATAAGGTAGGTTTTATTATTCCTGTTTTATAAATGAGGCAAGGCTTTGAAAATTTATATAAAGTCAGACATCTAGGTATCATAAGGCTCTGTAGCTTTGTCCGACAAGAAGACTGTTAGACATCACACAATATTGTTTCTATCCACCCTGATACCTTTTCATAGTTCCATTCAGGAGAGAGTCAGCAGGCAGTCCATGGCATTATTAGGTGCAGTGCCAGCCCGAAAGTGATGGAAAACCTGTTGGAGAACCCAGTGGACCTTGAAAGTCTGAGTCCCAAGTTCTCAAGTTTGTGGCTGACCGCAACCAGGTCAAGATTTGGAGAAACAGGATATCCAGTGAGTTCTGAGCCTCTAACACAGAGGCCAGGGAAGTTCCTGCCGCTGGCCCCAAGTGAGAAGTTGCTCAGCTCAGATTTGGAGCTTTCTGCTGCCTTTGTGGTGACACCATTAGGCAAATGAGCTGGTCTGAGGGAGGCTGATAAGGCTTGGGGAGAAAATGTGTGAGTCTTTCCAGAGGGGGGTCCTTTGAAGCAGCCACAGAACAATAAAGCTGCTGGCCTGAGATAGGAAAGGCCTTGAAAAATAACCAAACGAGGGCCTCTTCCTTAATTCCTTGGAGCTGAGTTTTATCAGGAAGGCCACTTGTGCTTACAGAAAGCTCTAATCACTCACAGTGGGACGCAGATTCTCAGTAAGACTGCAGTTGCTGATCAGGTCCAAATGTTCAAGATTCTGTCTAAAGACGTATTTCTCACTGTGCAGGCTGCCTGTCCTGTTCTCATAGCTTCTTTGGAGTTTACGAAGCATCTGGAGACCATCTGAGAATCATGATTGTCAAAGACTATTCCTTTCTCCCAGAAGAATTAAGCTTTAAGTGATCCCTGGGGAGGACAACACCTGTCTCCATCATGCCAGCCTCAACATCAAAGATACATCAACATCAACATCAAAGATACATCAAGGGCCCATGACTACCCGCCCATCCTGTCCCTCAAAATGGATGGTTGGAAACATTGGTGTCAAGAGCATCACTCCTCAAAATTGTCTTCTCTCTCTGAGCTCTTCTCTTGGTCATTGGAAAGGACAATGACTTTGGAATCAGAATACCCAAGTTCCGATCCCGGCTCTTTTATCTAAACCCTGCATAAGTAATGACCTTTTCTTGGGATTCAGTTTTCTTGTTCCTGAAGCAGAGATTATGGCCTTAGTTCATAGGGCTATAGAAGGGTCAATTACAATACTAATTTTAAGGTGCCTCAAATTGTTTCTGGTACTTGCAATCCTAGTCATATCAGATTTCTTTTAATTCTCAGATTCACTAGGCTCTCTTGGCATCCAAGACTTCCTTTACTTCTATACTGTTGCTTTCTGCTTTTCACTGTCCACCACATTTCTTCAGCTGACTCTCATTTATTCAACTTGCCCATGTAAGTTTATCTATCATTTCCTCTGGGAGATCTTGCTTGATCATTTCCTTAAATCTAGATGGGAGACCCCTCACAGCACTCTGTTCTTCCCTGTTACAGAGATTATGAAAATCACAACTTCTTATTGACCATTTCCTGCACTAGGTATTAATCTATGAGAGAAAGGACATATCTGTCATAGACCTCTGTCAAAGTTATGTGTTTTCCTAGTTTACAGAATTTGTCCATACTTTGTCAACCTTTGAATCTAATTAAATCAACATCCCTATGAGGTAAGCTGTATTAATCAGTTCATACAAATAAAAAATTAATATTTAAAGAGGTTAAGAAACTTACTCAAATGATAATAGCTGTTAGATAATGCCTACAAATTGATTCCAGTTATCAATTCCAGGTAACACAAGTAAGCATTCATTAAGTATTCTTTAACTGCTACCAAGATGTATTAAGGGTTTACACCGCAACTATACTATTTGGATATTTTTACAATACGTATTTTACAAACACAGCACCATGGTCTCAGAGAGGCTAAAGAACTCAAATAAGGACACACAAAGAGTATACAGTAAAGCCTAGATTAAACTTAGTTCTATCAGATCCTGGAGTCCATATTCCTCATTAGCAACTCATCTCATGTACTTTTTCAAAGGATCAGTAAGTTCCTTTGCACCAAACAATTCTTTATTTACTCCACTCAAGGTTTTGCTGTTTTAATTTAAAGATGAACTCATAAGGGGTGCCTGGGTGGCTCAGTTGGTTAAGCAACTGCCTTCGGCTCAGGTCATGATTCTGGAGTCCTGGGATCGAGTCCCACATCGGGCTCCCTGCTCGGCAGGGGGTCTGCTTCTCCCTCTGACCCTTCCCCTCTCATGCTCTGTCTCCCATTCTCTCAGATAAATAAATAAAATCTTTAAAAAAAAAATGAACTCATATGCTCTTATTCCATTCTCCATAATTTTTTTCCTGCTCAGTATTCCTATAAACAAAATCTGTGCCTCTTGAATGTGGTTGCCAAGAAATTTGAAAGTTTTCCTAAGAATTTCATAAAATAGGAAATTTCTGGGTAATGAATGAAGCACAGAGAATGGACCTACCATCTCTGTCCAAAAGTTAACTCCCAAGTTTTATTACAAGCTTATATTCAGAGAAGAGGATAACAAAGAAAAACCAAGAGTCCTTCTGCTCATTAATTAAGGCCATTTTAGGGGAGTTCAGAATCATTAACTCAGGGAAAAGACTGGTTTTGTGTGCGTGTGCGTGCATGCAATCATTCTTGTGTAAGGCTTTGTGAATTTCGTGATAGAAGTTAGTCATGATAGCAGTCTTCAAATATCAGGGACTTATAAGTGGGAGATACAAGGACAGAGGTCTTTTCTTAATATAAGAACATACTTTATAAATCAGTTACAGCATATAAATAATAAAAAGGCATATAAATAATCTTATGTGAATAGTAGACATACCAAAGGACCTAGGGTCGTCTTATGTACACATTCAGTAATTTTTCAGCTTCCTTTCAATTCTAAGAATCTATTATTGTGTGAATTTAAGTTAGCAACTTCCAATGATATGTGGATAATAAATTTTGAAGAGTTGGCTAGAAATAAGTAAAATATGACTTATACTTAAGAGCTTTGTGGACCTTTAAATACATATTTTCTTGACTAGTGTGTTGATAAGTTGGTTGTAGGGTGTCTAATGGCCTCCCTCATATATCTGGCAGCTCTTTGGGGTTGTTGACCAAGCCACCTTGATTCTCTTCCATGAAACACCCCACATGGCTAGTTTGGACTTCCTCACATGGTGCCTGGGTTCCAAGGGATTGTGAAAGGAAGCTACAAGTCTTCTTGAGAGCTCCTTCAGAAACTGTACAACAGCTAGGTCCAAGCCTATTACAAGCTAACTCACATTTAGAGGCTCAACATCTCACACGGGTAGAAAAATAAACTCTATTTCCTAATGTGAGGATGAAAAATACCACATTGCAAAGGTACATGCACAAAGGGAAGGGAGGTGGCTGTATTTTGCAATCAACCACACACTTTAGAAGGGGTGTTTCTTTAGCATCTTACCTAAACTCTTGCTGACCTCATACCAATCAAAAGAATTATCACTTATGCTATACTAATGCATATTTTTCAAGTTTCCAGAGTTCTTTAATATTCACTTTCTTTTTCTTTGATTCCCATAGCAATATCTCTTAGTAAATGATTGACTTAAGGCACATTGTTTCAAACATTTAAACTTTCGATTCCTCATTCATAAAATGGAGAATGTTCTTAACTCTTGCTATGTTTTAGGATTACTTAAAGTCCAGTGGGATAATCTAGGAATGGCTAACAGTGACCAATATTATGAGATTTTAGTGACTTCTAGCATCAAGAAAGGAAACTCTAGGGAATCATATCTCCTCACTGCCAAATTCTCAAAAAAGATTTATGAACTACAGTAATGTATGAGTCCTGGATACAGTTTAGATTTTAAAGTACTGGATTTTCTGGGATATTGTATTGGTTTGTTAGATAAAAGCATGGATATATGACATTAAGATTGTCCACAAAATCCAGTTGGTTTAATTCCATGCTGTGGTAGAAAGGCTCCATTTAATTCTGTGTCAACCAAAATCAAATGGGCTGAGAACATGGAGATACTGTTTAATCTCAAAACATGCCTTTATGGTTTGTCTATTCACCTGCTTTCTGTTCTATATACTAAAATTCTTTATAGAATTTTTAAATCCAGTAGGGAACTTATTTCAGGGACAGCAAGGAGTATTAGGGGAAAATTATCACTTATCATACCTCTCCTCTGTCTCCAACATTCTATATATGATGGATCACTAAATCTTCTTGGTGAAGCTGTTATGGATGGGCATACATAGGCTTGTTACCATTTGCTCAAAGACTCAGCTAGTTGGTGTCAGATCACAGGGTCAAATTCAGGTCGCCTAACAAGAAAGCCGTATATTACTATCCATTCTGAGAATGCTACTTCTCAGAAAAACAGAAACATTCAAGATAGAAGAAATACTTGTAGAAAAGAAATTCAAAAGATTTGAGGATAATGTGGTCACTGTGACCAGAAACAAATCAGTCAAACCTTTGGCATCCCTAAGAACAAAAGGAGTGCCTAGTGATACAGTGCGTACTACAGAAACTGGATTAAGAGCAGGAAAGATAATAATAAGAGGTCCCTTCAATTCTTTAAAGTGGCCCCTCATTAATAATCCCATGACCACACAATATCTGCCACATTCTCTTCCTTCTCTCTGCATCTTAGGGAAATAGAGAAGAAGGATGTTCTTGAACAGAGAGCTCCCCCAGTTCTATTAGCCATATACATATTTCACTTCTTAAAAGCTGCTGACAAACGGCAAGATTCGTTTTAGCGCCAGCCTACCATAAATTTATTTGCTTGTTAATGCAGCTTCCCCAGTTCATGTTTTTGCTAACTAGGAGCATCAAAATGTCAATCTCTCCTGAGGGGTGTATCAACCTCATGATCTGAACTCGGTAACAAGATTAGAGTATGAACTGCTCAAGAGCACACACTACCTCAAGAATCAAGGCATGCTGGAATCCTAATATCAGAGAAACTTATAATAATAGAACAAGACTTGTAGAATCATAGACTAATATACTCTTAGAAGTGAATGGAAACTTAGGGCTCATCCTGTCTTGCGTTGCTTTGTCTTTCTGCAATTCCCTCAGCCCCATAACCTTACTTTCCTTTTATATGGTATTGATATTTAGGGATGGATGAATTCAAAGTCTGGCATTATCTTTTTTTTAAAGATTTTATTTATTTATTTGAAAGAGAGAGACACAGCAAGAGAGGGATCACAAGCAGGGGGAGTGGGAGAGGGAGAAGCAGGCTTCCCGCTGAGCAGGGAGTGCAATGCGGGCCTTGATCCCAGGACCCTGGGATCATGACCTCAGTCAAAGGCAGACGCTTAACGACTGAGCCACCCAGGTGCCTCCAAGTCTGGCATTATCTTAATAGCATCTTATCCTACTGGAAGACAGAAAGAGAAGAAGAGATGGGTAAAGTAGCTAATTCAATTTCACTGAGAGCCGTTGGTACTAAAAGTCATAAATATGGACATGATTCATCATAATCACTGTAGCAGGTTTTTGTTTGTTTAAGTGTGTCTTTGCCTGTATTTCCTTATTTTGGCAGAAGGCCTTTGCTTTTCCTTTTGAGAACCATCCCTTCTCAACACACTGATACTATCTAGGAGGGTTGACCCAATCCCCTGGCTCCAGCCTGACAATTGGCTTACCTGATCTCCCCAGCCATAGTTCATGAATAAGCATGGGATCCCAGTTAATCAAATGAGAGTGAACATTGGACTTTGATAAAACATGTAGAAGAGAAGTACTATCTTTTCCCTTGAGTTGCTGATCTAATGAGATGCTAGACTAAAATGGTAATAATATTCTGACCATCTTATAATAAAAGCCTGATTGAGAATGGAGCTACCAGGAAAAAAAAAAAAAAAGAGAGAATGAAGCTACCAGGGAGAAAAGCAGAACCAAGATGCTGAAAGACAAAAGCCTGGTGAGGCAGAGATAGGGATACTCCATATTTCTTACCCCTCATCATGAGGCAGGGCAGTGTGGCAAAGTCAGGTCAATGCTCTCTGAGTAAAAGTGATGTACCCTCTGAGGGCACAGATCTAAAAAGGAGGTAGCTAAATGGTGCCTTAGTGGCTCAGTTGGTTAAGGTCAGATTCTTGATCTCAGCTTAGGTCATGATCTCAGGGTCGTGAGCTCGAACCCTATGTCGGGCTCCATGCTGGACATGGAGCCTGCTCGGGATTCTCTCTCCCTCTCCCTCTGCCCAATCTCCCTGCTCACAATGCTCTAAAATAAATCTTTTAAAAAATGAGTAGCTAAAAGTTAAACATACAACTATCATGTGACCCAGTCATTCTAATCCCAGGTATTACCCAAGAGAAATGAAGGCATATGTCCATGCAAAGACTTATATGCAAATATTCATAGCACTTTTATTCATAACAGCCGCAAACCGACCCAAATGTTTATTAATAAATAAATGACTTAAAATATTGTAATGTGTTTTTTTAAATTTTTTTATTGTTATGTTAATCCCCATACATTACATCATTAGTTTTAGATGTAGTGTTCCATGATGCATTGTTTGTGCATAACACCCAGTGCTCCATGCAGAATGTGCCCTCCTCAATACCCACCACCAGGCTAACCCATCCTCCCACCCCCCTCCCCTCTAGAACCCTCAGTTTGCTTTTCAGAGTCCATCGTCTCTCATGGTTCATCTCTCCCTCCGATTTCCCCCCTTCATTCTTCCCCTCCTGCTACATTCTTCTTTTTTTTTCTTTCTTAACATATATTGCATTATTTGTTTCAGAGGTACAGATCTGAGATTCAACAGTCTTGCACAATTCACAGCGCTTACCAGAGCACATACCCTCCCCAGTGTCTATCACCCAGTCACCCCATCCCTCCCACCCCACCCCCCACTCCAGCAACCCTCAGTTTGTTTCCTGAGATTAAGAATTCCTCATATTAGTGAGGTCATATGGTACATGTCTTTCTCTGTTTGACTTATTTCGCTCAGCATAATACCCTCCAGTTCCATCCACGTCGTTGCAAATGGCAAGATCTCATTCCTTTTGATGGCTGCACAATATTCCATTGTATATATATACCACCTCTTCTTTACCCATTCATCTGTCGATGGACATCTTGGCTCTTTCCACAGTTTGGCTGTTGTGGACATTGCTGCTATAAACATCGGGGTGCACGTACCCTTTTGGATCCCTACATTTGTATCTTTGGGGTAAATACCCAGTAGTGCAATTGCTGGATCATATGGTAGCTCTATTTTCAACTTTTTGAGGAACCTCCATACTGTTTTCCAGAGTGGCTGCACCAGCTTGCATTCCCACCAACAGTGTAGGAGGGTTCCCCTTTCTCCGCATCCCCGCCAACATCTGTCGTTTCCTGACTTGTTAATTTTAGCCATTCTGACTGGTGTGAGGTGGTATCTCATTGAGGTTTTGATTTGGATTTCCCTGATGCTGAGTGATATTGAGCACTTTTTCATGTATCTGTTGGCCATTTGGATGTCTTCTTTGGAAAAATGTCTTTTCATGTCTTCTGCCCATTTCTTGATTGGATTCTTTGTTCTTTGGGTGTTGAGTATGATGAGTTCTTTATAGATTTTGGATACTAGCCCTTTATCTGATATGTCATTTGCAAATATCTTCTCCTATTCTGTCGGTTGTCTTTTGGTTTTGTTGACTGTTTCCTTTGCTTTGCAAAAGCTTTTTATCTGATGAAGTCCCAATAGTTCATTTTTGCCCTTGTTTCCCTTGCCTTTGGCGTTGTTTCTAGGAAGAAGTTGCTGCAGCTCAGGTAGAAGAGGTTGCTGCCTGTGTTCTCCTTTAGGATTTTGATGGACTCCTGTCTCACATTGAGGTCTTTCCATCATTTGGAGTCTATTTTTGTGTGTGGTGTAAGGAAATGGTCCAGTTTCATTCTTCTGCATGTGGCTGTCCAATTTTCCCAACATCATTTGTTGAAGAGACTGTCTTTTTTCCATTGGACATTCCTTCCTGCTTTGTCAAAGATGAGTTGACCATAGTGTTGAGGGTCCATTTCTGGGCTCTCTATTCTGTTCCATTGATCTATGTGCCTGTTTTTGTGTGTAATGTGTTTTTAAAATTGAATACTACCCAGCAATTTAAAGGCATACACAAAACAGCGATGAATCTCAAAAAATTATGCTGAGTTAAAGAAGGCAGACAAAAAAGAATGCAAGATGAATGATTCCATTTATAAAAACTTCTAGAAAATGCAAACTGATCAATAGTAACAAGAAAGTAGGTCAACAGTTGCTTAAGGAAGGAGGTGAAGGACAAGGATTGAGTTAGGAGGGATTATAGATGGGTATGATTAAACTTTTGGGGGTTTCTTTTCTTGATTGTGGTGATGGTGATTGTGGTGATGCATGGTCAAAATGTATCAAGTTGTACAATTTATATATGTGTAGTTTATTATAAGTCGATTTGCTGCAATAAAGCTGGTAAGAAGAGAAATAGAGCCTATATTTGCCTGAGTCCCCTCGTAGGGCAGAGGAACCCTACCAGCAGCAACTAACCTAGAAAGAAGTCTTGCTACAATAATACTGTATAATAAATCGTTCCAAAATTCAGTGCTTTAGGTATTGACCACTTACTGTCACATTTACATGTCTGTGGATTGATTGCAACTAGGATGGGGTAGGCTAGACTTCAGCATCTAGGCTGAAGGTTGGGTTCAGGTCTGTTCCATGTGTCTTTTACTCTTGTTAGGGCAGTATCTGTACAGGCCATGATGTCTGCTCTATGTGTCCTAGTCTGGGGCCAGATGGATTGATAATAGCTACCTAAGCCCTGTTATTTTCATGGTGGGTCACATGAGTAGGGGAATCCAAGCCAAAATAGATAACTATATGTATGGCCTCTACTCATGTGATGTCTGCCAATGTTGCACTGGCCAAAGCAAGTCACAGTTAAGCCCAACTTCAATGGGGTAGAAAACCGACTAAGTCACAATGGGAGAGGAAAAGAAGTAAAGATTTATTTAACAATAACTTACACTATCACATAGATGTACCCTAAGCCAACAAACCTTTGAATGTTAAGCCACTGATATCTGAAGGTTCTATGTTTTAACACATGAATTTCTGCCCATGCTAAGAACATCAGATGTGCACTTGGATCCAGTGGTAAATGTTTAAGTTTCCATTTTGTCAGCCAACACATTTTATTTACTTAACCCTGTTTGAGTTAGATTTCTCTCATTTGAGTCAAAAGTATCCTTACTATTAAAATCATGCAGAACAATGACTAGCAAAGAGCAGAGTCCAGTAAAACAAATTATCTATCATTAGTTGAGCACTTCACATTAATTATTTCACTTAAGCCTCAATCATATGCAGCAAGGTTGGTATTATACACTAGTCTTTTAGTGAGAAAATGGAGATTCAATATCTCATGGAAAAGACAGACTCAAGAAGCAAACCTAGGTCTGTTGAAACCAGGACCTATACTTTTTTCCAATGTCTCATGTTTTTGCTCTTGAGAAAATCAACAAAACATGGCACTAAGGACATTTACAGTATTTCTCTGTCTCCAGACAAAACTGAAATTCATTTATTTCTGAGATCCAACATCTTTTGTGTGTTTTAACTCTCTCCTATAACCTCCTTCAATTGTTGTCAGTCTCTACCCTTAATCCTAAAAAAATTCTTCCTTGGTCTAAACAATGTGGTGTTCATTGAGAAAGTAGATTGTGCTGCCTGGCAGCATGACTTTGAATCCCTGATCTCCCATTTTGTGGTTGTGAGACCTTTGGAAAACCACTTAAACATTCTTCCTTTATAAAATGAGAAAAAAGTATTATCTCCTATCTACCTGATTTGACAGTTAAATATGATAAAGTGAAAGCAATTTATAAACTATAAAGTACTTTAAATATTACATAGGATTGATTTTTGCATCATAATTAAAGTTACTAATAATGATTCAGAGGAACTAATCTCTATTGGTAGAATTTTAGCTGTTATAACAGGTGGTGCTGGGGTGGGGATTTATAGCTAGAGGAGGATGTTCTTGCCAAATGACACTTAATTTAGACCACATAGACACTGTATCTGCCTCCATATAAGACAGTAACCTTTGCTACATGTGGTAGATTCAATACCACTTCCAGCTGTAAGGTCTCTAATTACCCAGGGCTTTCTCCAGCAATCTTCAGCCCACTCCATGACCATCAAAAGATCCCCCAACACTGGCTGTGATGCTTTTTCTTTTCTCTAAGAGGTCTTTATTAACTCCTCTGCCTCTGCTGGGTCCTGGAGGCAAGGTAGTTGATTAATGGCCCCTGAATTATGATCCAACCAGAAAGACTGTTGGTGGAAATTTATACTCAGAGCAGTAAGCTAGAATTCTTTCAACCCAGGTACTTGACATTCATTGCACAATTTAATTGTAAAGAGTAGTAGTTAATGAGAGCACAGGGGAAGAGGGTGAAATGGGAGCTGAGGTCTGGGCTGAAGGCCAGTGCTCTCAGCAGGGAAGTTACATCTGAGGAGGACGAAGCACAGAGTGGACAAATTGCAGCATCAGAATGGGATTTTCATCATCATTATATTTTGTCAATAAGAAAGCAGAGGCACAGAGACTAATAAGTAAAGATAATAGCAGCAAAAACAACAGCAACAACTGCCTTTTTGTTTAGGTACCTTCTATGAACCAACCCCTAGGTAGGAAACTATACAAGCACCAAAGCTAATCTCAAAGCAATATGGTAAAGTTAGGTATCATCATCTTTATTTTACAGATGAGAAATCTGGGGCTCAGTGAGATCAAGTGACTTGTCCAAGATCCTGTAGCAAAGTCTTGGCTCTGAGATTATAAATAGGGACTGTATGGACTTTGAAATCTCTGCTCCTTCCAGGACTTCGGTGACATTGTTTCTACTGTGACTCTTTACCGCTACCACAATGTAGTTTACTATATGCCAGGCACTGTGTTTATGTCTTATCACTATTGTGCTCATGTGCCCAAAGCCTCATCCTGAGCAAGTGGCAGAACTGGAATTCAAGACCAGTTCTGCCTGACTCTGGGAATGATTACCTTAGCCACTGCTATACCCACCTACATCTGCCACTAATAACCAACACTGTCACCATATACCCAATACTATGATTCAAACCCCATCTTTTAAGATATGCATGTCTTTCGTTATGCTATCTGCAGATCAGGATGAGATAAATTGGGGGCAACAAGGCAGAATGTAAAAGGATGTGCTGCCTGTTACCACTGCACCAACATAGTCAATCCAGTGGCATGAATGAGACCGTATTTTGGTAATTGACCCTGAAATTTATCAAATCCATGGAATCCACAAGGATCATGAGTTCGAAGTTAAAGAGTCAGCCACTTCCTACACTGGAAGAACCTTGCTGCTTAATGAAACTATACTGTCTTCTAGCTGACTGGAAAATTGAATGAAATAGGCTGCCAGGATGCCTGCAAACCTCTGAGCCTAGCTAAGTTTGCCTGTATAAATAAATTGCAAAAATAAAGTATCTTTTTTACTTGCATATAAAAACAAGCAAATGAATGTCTTTTGCATAATTGCTATAAAGGGCCCCAACCAGCCATTTCCATTTGAAATTTCATATTTCAATAAAGTTTTATTTATTTTCATTTACAAATATATTTGCTGCTTGTGAAGAAAAGCCTCATCACTCTGACTGGTGCCAGATTGTTGGGAGGAGTCTTCATGCCTGAAAATGGCTTTTGCTGGCCAGGAGACCTCTGGAAAGGTCTTATCTCCTTGCCTTCCCTTTCCCAGCTGTTCCTGGCTATTATTGTATTTATAATTTTCTTCCTCTCCAATTACCGAATTGCCCTCTTTCCTGGAGGCTAGAAATGTGCTAGCCATCTACCCATTCAATAAATATTAATGGAATACCTACTATGTGCCAAGAGCTGTTCTAAATACTAGAGATACAGCAGTAGCAAAGCAGACAAGAAAACTTTCATGGAATGAAAGATCCAGACAAAAATGTGTGTTTGTTCAGGGTAGGTGTTTGAGGGTTTAAAACTGTTAAAGTTTTAAACAGTGTTAAAACTTTCCATGATAGTGGGAAAAGCACGTGTGTAGGTCCTGATGGGGAAAAGATCTTGTTATCCTTGTGAAATAGGGAGACATATGTGGCTGGAATGGAGTGGGCAAGGGAAGAGAGGTGGGAGAGGAGTCTAAAAAGGAAGAAGGAGCCAGAGACCATGGGGGATCTTGCAAACTACAGCAGGTATATGAGAAATAGCATGTTGCAATGGAAACAAACTAAAAACTAAAGATCCATGAAGCATTTCTTTGGCAGGGTAGAATAAAGTCCTTTGGAAAGGTATTTACATATCAATTGGATTTCTAAGTTCTTATCACTTACAATGCTTATTCTCCAGTGTCTGTAAATTGTGGTAGGAGTGTGGCAATTGATGTGACTCAGGATCCTTGAATGCTCAAATTCAATCTCGACCCAGCCAATGCCCATGAGAGCGCCAAGGAAAAGGTATTTCCCCATAGAACAGAGAGGGAGCAAAATGTGCCTTGGATGTTCTTTATTCAAAATCCCAAGGTGGTTCCAGGATGGGCTAAGCTGGGCCACATAGGTGACTACTTTTGTCCATGCCAAGGTATTACTACTATGATGAGAAAAGGCAAATCCAGAAGAAAATCAAGAAATATTTTCTCCTTATGGCTGAGAACTTAGCTGATCTAATTTGTCAGTATATGGGATTTCCTTAGTTCTGTCTAGTTTCCAGCTGGGTGAGGGTTGGGCAATTTAAACTTTAGCCTTTTTAAGGAAGGAAAACAGAAAAAAAAAAATGGAAGGGGGGAAAATAGGGTATATAAGAGAAAGAAAACATTTGCTCCCCAGATCACAGAGAAAGATGCTCATCCCAGGCCTCCAAGGATGAGGTTAATAACCAATAACCCTTAAAGGCAACTCTAGAGCCATCTTATATCTTGGTCTAACTTTCCCTTTGGGAACACTTGGGCCTTGTAGTTTTCATCAAATCAGAGGATGAAGGAAAACTCAAGAGGCAAATGCTAGAATCCATGCTATTAAGGCAGATGAGAGCTTACACAAATCATTAGCAAAATTAAAGATAAAGGACCTGATTTCCACCCAAGTTTGTGATCAATCCATTACAAAAAAAGAACTTGTCCAGTTTTAGTATCACCAAAGATGAGAACAAGTACAATTTTTTAAAAAAATTGTTAAGTAGTATTGTTAGCTGAATATATCACTAAATGCTGAAATGGCATAAGGAAGACTTTGAACCAGCATGGGGGCCCCAGATTTATGGAATGCTGGAAAGAACATCAAGAGGCAATTTCATTGAGTCCCTGCCTCCATTTTGCAGGTGAATACATTTGTGATCATATTAGATCTGAACTAGAACCAAGCTGCTTCAGATTCCCTGGCCAGAATTATCTCAACAGTACCATATTCCTCCTTCCAAGAAAGGCTAGGACATAAGGCATGAGGCTTGGTGTTTGGAGTTTTTCCAAATGGTTGGAAGCTTGGCCCGAGCTACCTCAATATGGAGCTGCTTACCTGGTGATGAATGCTGTATCCATGGCACTTACCATCCAGTGCTTATGCAGAAGGACAGTAATTTATGGCTGTTACATGTCTGGATTGGACAGAGGAAGAATACCAAATGGAAGGCCTGAAGATTTGGCTTTCTTTGGCTTTAGCTAATAGTAATTATCTCTTTTCTATAACCACCATTAGATTTCCCTCTAACTCATTTCTACTCTTCACACATTGCTCTCCTCAATCTCTCTTTCTTTTCTCTGATTAACTTCCAAAGGTCCCAGCTAACCAACCTGCCTGGATCTCAAATATAAGGGAATAGAAGGGAGGGTGACATTATTTAGGTATCTTTAATATACTAGACCCTGGGCTAAATGCTTTCATACTTGTCTTTCCATCTAAGCTGCACAATAATGCTGTTAGGGGGAGTTTACCCTCATTCACAAATGAGGAAATTTGCCCAGAGTTGAAAAAGTTGGTAGGTAATAAAACTAGAATTCAAATTCAGCTCCATCTGACTCTCCAAGTGTCCTCTTTCCATGTATCCTCCTTTACATTACCACTCTTCTCCATCTGTCCAATAGATCTTCTTGCCCCTTGTCCTGGGTATATATGACAGCATATTTACTTAATAAACACTGAGATTCTATTATGTGCTAAAAATTGAAAAATCAAAATATATGGAGTGTCCACTCTCAAGCAACTCACCATTAGTATATACATGTATGCTTGGGGCTTTGGACAGATAAAGAATGCATCATTAAGTACATCTTAAGACAGAATGTTTATTCATGCATTTATTCATTCTTTCAGCAAATGTTTATTAAATACCTATTTTATGCCAGGACTTAATCTGTGGCAGTGTTTATCAATGCTGGCTGCATATTAGAATAACCTAATGCACTTAAGGGGTGCCTGGGTGGCTCAGTCAGTTGAGCATCCAACTCTTGGTTTCGGCTCAGGTCGTGATCTCAGGGGTGTGAGATCGAGCCCCATGTTGGGCTCTGCACTCAGTGGGGAGTCTGCTTGAGATTCTCTTCCTCTACCTCTGCCTGTCCCCCCACTCACATGCCCTCTCTAATAAATAAATAAATCTTAAAAAAAATAACTTAGTGCACTTAAGAAAAAAATAAATCCCTGGATCATCCAACAAATTCTATTCAATTGACATAGGATGGGACCCCAGAATCACTATGTTTTACAACCTCCTGGGGTTTTGTAATATGCAGCCAAAGGCGAAAAAACACTCTTCCAGACTCCACAGATACAAGAGTAAACAAACAGGAGAAAAAGCACTCAGGGACTTCGTAAGATATATATCCTCGTTGTTCAGATGAAGGAAGGGGTAGATAAACAGGGAAAGAGGAAGATGAGGCCAGAATGGGCAGGTTGCACAAGAAATCATCTTGGGCATTAAATTCAAAGGATTTGAAACAAAGGGAGGACCATAAAGACTGAGGTACCTTCACATTCTACATTTCTGTGATCTGGACTGAGTAGAGGGATTCACCATCCTAAGAATTTTAATCAGACTGACTTATGCAGGGTTAGACTTACTTTTCTGAGACTAGGTGTCATTCATTTATTTTACATCAGTTCACCTTCGGGGACTAGGTCAAAAGAGGATGGGAAGGAGAGTTAAGAATTCCCTCCATAATCTTATTAAGAGGTTGGCTTTCACACTGGATCAAGCCAACACAGAGGACCAAGTGAGCATCTTTAAATGTCTTCCAGTTTTGCCCTCATTCATACCATGAGTTTCATTGTGTTTATGATAGTCAAGGCTTTGGAATTAGACAAATCTGGGTTTGAGCTCCAGTTTGGCTTTGATAAACTGTGTGACCTTGAGCAAATGATGTCATCTTTCAGTGCTTCAGCTTCCCCATTTGTAAGGTGGGGTTTAATATAGTATCCACTTACTCTGAGAAACAAACTGAGGGTTTTAGAGGGGAGGTGGGTGGGGGGATGGGTTAGCCCGATGATGGGTATTAAGGAGGTCAGGTACTGCATGAACCACTGGGTGTGATATGCAAACAATGAATCATGGAACATTACATGAAAAACTAATGATGTATGGTAACTACCATAACATAATAAAATAAAATTAATTAAAAAAAAGGTTAATCCAAAAAATATAGTATTCGGGTGCCTGGGTGGCTCAGTTGGTTAAGCAACTGCCTTCGGCTCAGGTCATGATCCTGGAGTCCCGGGATCAAGTCCCACATCGGGCTCCCTGCTCAGCGGGGTGTTCGCTTCTCCCTCTGACCCTCTTCCCTCTCGTGCTCTCTGTCTCTCATTCTCTCTCTCAAATAAATAAAATCTTTAAAAAAATAAAATAAAATAAAAAATATAGTATCTACTTTCTGGAGTTTCCATGAAGGTTGAAGAAGACAATGTACCTACTTTTCTGGCTTAGAATAAGTGCCCCTTTAATATTAGCCGTCAGTCTTACTATCTCATTTTTTGTTATTAGTGCATAACTTTGTATATAAGCAAATGTGTTCAAATAAGGAATGTGACTAAGTCTGTAAAAGCAAGCTGAGTGCAAATAAATGAGATATATGCATTTAATATACTATAATAACAGTATATGGGAAGCACTTTTCTACATTTTTATAAATATTAACTTCTCATAACTCTGTGAGGGTACTATATATTTTTACACTTTATTATAGAAAAATTTTTAGAGAAAATTTATAATGAGACTCCATGTACCTGTCTCCCATCCTCAGCAAATATCAACATTTTGCCAGTCTTGTTTTATCTATGGAATTTTACTTATTTTTCTGGAATATTTTAAGACAAATTCAGGATATCATGCCATTTTACTTATAAATATTTTAGTATGACTCTCTAATGGGGAAGTGTCTATCTATCTATCTATCTATCTATCTTACCTACTACCATGCTATTACACTGAACAAAATTAACAGTATTTCCTTAAATATCAAGGACTCATTCATATCAAAATTTCCTCAATTACCTCAAAGATATCTTTTCTTACAGCCTGCCTGTTTGAATCAGGCCAAAGCCCACACATTGAATTGACTCATGTCTCTTAAGTTTCTCTTTTCCTGAAATAGTCTGAAAGAGTATTATTCTCACTGCATATAACAGATAAGGAAGTTAAGGTACAGAGAGGTCAAGTCATGTGCTGAAGGTCACACAGCTAGATGAATGGATATCACTATCTGTGATAGGAGAACATGTTTTGGATATATAGGGAGTTTCTCAGAGGGAGATGCTCAGTGTCCCCCACCTCCAAGCCCCTCTGCCTGTCCCCAAGGCCTGAAAGACTAGATAGTATGAATTTTATCTTCGACCTCTCTCTAACTTCCTACAAACTACTATGGGATTTATCTGGTTCCAGCTCATTCCAAAAGGGAGAGAGGAGGTGATCTAAAATCTATCCTCAGATTTTTGTAAAAGTGGTGGTGAATGTGAAGTTTAGAAAAATAAATGCCCTTGGCTCTAGGTCTTCTCATGCATTCATTCGTTCTAGACATTTGTCAGGCTCCCTGTGGGCTTTACTTTGTACTAGGAGCTCTGGATACACAGGGGGACAAGAAAGTTTCTGTCCTCAAGGAAATCCTAGTGTAGTGTATATGCTGGGGTTAAGGAAGGCAGGGTTGCAAAGAGACAGTTCTAGTGCAGTAAGAAATACTGAGTAAGAGGGGACAAAGAGTGCTATCAGAACATCTGCTCTTATAAGGAGATACTTCTAAAAGTAAGCCTTACAAGTGAATGGTGATTAGAGAGGAAGAGAAATGGGAAAAGAACCATATAGGCAGAGGGAACTGCAAGATGCAGGGGTAGAAAAAACTAGGGCTGATCCAGTTTCTTGAAGTAGTGTGATCTGGCTTGAGCACAAATGTGAGAAAGGAGAAATGTAGAGGTTCATGGTTATAGAAGGTAGTAGGGCATGATAGGCATCACATGCCATGTCAAAGAGCCCTCTGTTTTGAAGGCAATCTCTTGAAGGGATACACGGAAGAAGAGACATGGTCAGATTTGCACCTGAAATTTCCTCTGGTTCCTCTGTGGATAATGATGGTTGTTGGAAGAGTCTGGAAACCAGGAGGCTCAGTGGTGGCGGTGAGAGAGGTGATGAGGAAATGGAAAACCTTGTCATTAGAACATGGAGATGGAAGGGTTGCCTTGGAGGGGTCCCTGCTTTCTAAAATCTGGTTTCTCAGTTTCTTGACCCCAGAAACTCTATGTTACCTCTATACCAAAAGGTTATGGGGTTCCGAAAGAAACATGGTGTAAGGAATGAAAGTAAAACAAGGAGGCAGATGATAAGGACTTTTGCCCTGCCTTCACCACTTTTGAATTGTGTCCTGTGGACATGTTGCTTTACCTTGCTGACCCATTGTGTCCTTAACTATAAAGTGGGACCATGATAGCTACATTCATTTCCTCAGAGTTCATGGGAGAGTTGAATGAGCCATACCACAGTGAAGCGATTTGTAAACTTTAAAGAACTTTATAATTAGACATCATATTCTGGATTCTCCGAATCACCATCAAACCACAAGTAGTATCTATGTGGACAAATAGAGGGTTGGGGCTTCGGCAGATTCCATTTCTGGGAGAGGCTTTAAAATCCCTTCTATGAACTTGTAATGTGCTGGCAAATCCAAGCTTGAAATATCCTCATAGGCCACATATTTCTCTCTCCCCAGTTTGGCTCTCATATCATTTTCTGATTGGAGATACAATTTGAGTGGTGAAGCAGCTTTGGAAGAGACATGACTGCAGTCAGCAGAGGAGGGAGGAGGTTGAGGGAGAGAGAGGGAGCTGCTGTAACTCACCCCTGTTCTGGTTGGGATTCTGAATGAATATGAAAAGTAAGCAGAAACTCAATTAGTTAACCCCTGAACTTGCCCCATGTTATCTCTGAGAACACACACCCTCTTCCATCCTATGCCTCCACAGGAGAGCAGGCTTCCTGTCAAGCTAGGGCAAGGAAGGATGCAGAC
The DNA here is from genome assembly GCF_011800145.1 of Mirounga leonina. Classification (NCBI taxonomy): domain Eukaryota; kingdom Metazoa; phylum Chordata; class Mammalia; order Carnivora; family Phocidae; genus Mirounga; species Mirounga leonina. The sequence continues at coordinate 16,206,845 of NW_023270433.1, read as the reverse complement.
CCAGAGGAAACAGAATGAAGGAACTCATGGCTGTTTCCACATCCTCCAGCATCTCCAATTCAGGGTTTTCTGGAAGGATTAGGCAGTTTCTACCTCTGAGAGCTTAAAGGGGGGTAATCATTCCTATGAATGTTCAGAGTTTCTTTTCATTAAGTGCCTATTATGTGCTGCTCAGTCATTCCTTTCAAAGTTTTATTAAGTGGTGGTATTACTGTCCTCATTTTACAAATAAGAAAGAAGTTCAGAAAGGCAAAGTAGCCACCCAGCTACCGAGAAAAGTATTAAGGACGGCTCATGCCTTAACTCTTTCAATTCTCAAACTGCTATGATTCTTTTCCCTGTGAGATACATTGCTGCTCTTCCCTGTTTCCCTCCTTGCAATGCCTCTCCCAGTCAGAGGATTAGGCTCTGTGTTCACTGAAGGCAGGCTCTGCAATGCGGCAGGTGAGTGGGAGTGACAGGTGTCCCTGCGAAGCAGAAGCTTTAAGATTCTGTGTCTGCTTTGTCATATCATATCCCTTTTTTCTTTACCAGTAGACAAACGAGGTCCCAGATCCAGGTGCCCAGTCAACCTGGGTCTCAAAGTGAACACAATACAGAGGAGAGTTACAGCCATACATGGACGTATTAGAAAAGAATCCTGAGATTTAGGGATCACTTGTTACACAGTGTAGGCCAGTCTAAACCAACTCCTGCGACATTTAGAGGGAATGAACACTGGTCAGCAGTTCAGTGTCATACATTAATTTGTGATGGGCATTTCCTATTGCACAATCTGAATTGTGTGTCAATGTGATTCCAGACCCTCTCACGAGAATTGAAATGTAGCTAGATGGAGCCTGCGCAGGTTGCCCTGTAATAACTATCTATTTTGCTTGGTTATAGTAAGCCACCTCAGACAGCTTTCACTTTTTACTACTTATAGAAATAAAAGTCGTTTTGTGCTGAAAGAAAAAAGAAAAAAAAAAGGAATGAAGTTAAGAGAGGTTAAGTAGGTGCCCAACTATTAGGTAGTAAAGCTGAAACTTGGGGCGCCTGGGTGGCTCAGTCGTTAAGCCTCTCTGCCTTCGGCTCAGGTCAAGATCCCAGGGTCCTGGGATCAAGCCCCACATCGGGCTCCCTGCTCGGCAGGAAGCCTGCTTCTCCCTCTCTTGATCCCCCTGCTTGTGCTCCCTCTCTTGCTCTCTGTCAAATTAAATAAAATCTTTAAAAAAGCTGAAACTTGAGGTCAGCTCTATCTTACTATAAATTGTGTGATCTTGACCACTATATTACTCTTCCTCTGTAGTTCAGGTTCCATATGACTTTCCTATACTTTCTAGTGACTGCTTTAAAACAACAACAGCTAATTTTAATAGACTGAAGAGTGGCAAGTTCCCCAGTAAAGAAGGGAAGTGGGTTAGGGCAGTGATGTGTAATTTCAGTGAACATACAATTCATCTGGGGATTTTGTTAAAATGAAAATACTAATCTAGTAGGTCTTGGGGTAGGACCTGAGATTCTGCATTTTTTTTTAAAGGTTTTATGTCTTTATTTGACAGAGAGAAAGAGAGAGCACAAGCAGGGGGAGCGACAGGCAGAGGGAGAAGCATGTGTGATTCGATCTCAGGACCCTGGGATCATGACCTGAGCCAAAGACAGATGTGTAACCAACTGAGCCACCCAGGCGTCCCTCAGATTCTGTATTTCAAACAAGGTTCCAGATGAAGCTCCTGCTGCTGGTGCTTGGACCACTCTTTGAGGAGCAAGCCTAGGGGATGCCAGTTAGCTCTCCATGGTGATGACAGAAAGGTAAAATCAAGTAGTATTGCATAGCAGTTCGGAATGTGTAGATAGCACTGAGATTAGGGTCAGGCAAGCAAGGCAATAGGGACCAAAATTTAAGAAGGCAAAATACAACAAGTGCTGAACTTGTGCCCTGAGGACCCCGAGGGTGAGAGCCTCCTAGTTTAATCTGCTGTAATTTGTTTCTAGGTTGATTCTATCTTACTCAGTTTGAAAACTGAGCTAAGATTGAGCCCAAGAGTGCCCTCGTATTTTACCTTTGCATCAGTTCTAATGTCACTGACCACCATCATGCTTTTCCAAGGAAGATGTTCTCAACAGCAGTACGGATTCTTTAATCAGAAAGAAAAAGTTCAAAATCATGCCATGCTTCCGTTAGCTTTACATTTGCAATAGATTATTATTAATTTTTGGTTTAGGTGTTTATTTCCAGAATTTCTAATTATGTTTTTTCTTTGTTCTGTCCTTTTATTATGTCAAGTGTTTCCAAGCTTGCAGTTATGCAGTAGTGTCTACCCAATCAAGCCCTCCATAAATATCCTATTTTCCAAACTGAATACTACTGTAATAAGATATTTGATGAAATACTTATTTCTTGTCATCTATAAATTGTATCTGAGTTTGAAAGCTTTAGTTAAAATATCCTAAGTCACTTATAGTCTAAAGAGAAACATAAAAATCACCAACTTTGGGGCCACTGTCATCCACTGACCCCTAAGTCTTTCCAAGAAGCAACAGCCAATCCTCTTATCACAGACACCAGCATCCCTCTTCCTTATTCCTTAGACTACATGAGAAGAGGACTAGGGTAGTAAAGGGGATGGGCATGATCAGAGCCATCTGAGTCATTGCTGGACTTGTGAAAAGTATCATTTTCTTAATACATGGTTTTCCCTACCAAGGAAAAGGAAAACCTTAAGGAGGAAAGGCAAAGGAAATTCTCAGTATCCCCCAGACTAAATAATAAGAATACCAAAAAAAAAAAAAAAAAAAAAGAAAATAATTCATAAAGATTTGGAATACCTACAAGAGACGACTGCCCTATTCCTTCCCCGATAAAGGACACAGAACCTGCAAGAACACCTGGTCATAGGAGATTTGGAGAGGGATTTGTATCTGTGTCCTATTGGTCAGGACAATTCTTTCTTCAGTAAAAGTCTCCTCCATACATCCACGCACACCCTAACTTGTGGCTCAATTTGTCTCAGTGAACAGTCCCATCTGATCCTGAACAGTGTTTAACTTGTCTTAGCTATCAGGTCCCTCCTGTTTTCTCTCCCCTCTCTTTCTTCCTTACCTTTGCTTAGGTTTTCTGCATTTAAACACTCCTTTACTTTTATTATAACAGGGATCGCAGGAGGAAGGTGCTATGTCTCCTCTGTAATTAATGTGTTGAAACCCTAACCTCCAATATGATGGTATTTGGAGGTGGGGCCTTTGGGAGATAATTAAGGTTAGATTACATCACTGAGGGTAGGGCACTCATGTAAACATTACTGTCCTTATAAAAAGGAGAGGAGATCATGTGCCCTCCTTAATGCATGTGATGTTATGAGCACTGGGTATTATATAAAACTGATGAATCACTGACCTCTACCTCTGAAACTAATAATACTAAAAAAAAAAAAAAAAAAAGAAGAGGAGACACACGATTTTCCTGAGTGCACACACCAAGGAAAGGCCAAATGAAGACATAATTAGAAAGGGGTCCCTCACTGAGAACCCAACTGTGCTGGCTCCCTGATCTCTTGATTTCAGCTTTCTGTCTCCAGAACTGTGAGAAATAAATATCTGTTGTCTAAGCCACCCAGACAATGGTAATTTGTTATAGCAGCCCAAATTGGCTGAGACAGAAGGGGAGCTTGATACATGGTTTCTGTCCCCTATTTTGAATGGCAGTTCTCTCCCATAATATTGGGTTGTGCTTCTATCATTTGATGTTTACTTATATTACACATAATTGTTTATTCTTCACATAAGAGGCAGAGTGATCAGAAGGCAGAGAATGGGCTTAGAAATTTTACATAACTGGTTTAAATCCTGGCTCTGTCACTTACGTAATCTTGGGAAAATTTAGCTGTTTTCCTTTTCTGGATATGCTGATAATAATGGCAATAATAATGGTAACAACACAAAGTTAACAACCATGCTAGCACTGGTTTTTGTCATGAATAGATATTGGATATTTAAAACACCTGTTTTGGTCATTAATTCATTTAATGAAAGTATATTAAGTACCCAGTATATGCCTGGCATTGGGATGGGCAGTAGAGATCCTACAATGAACAAGAGAAACATTGTGTGTACCCTCATAGAGCTATTGGTCTGGTGTAGGCATTGGTAAACTTACTGCATAGCCTCTGGTATAAATCCTGCCCTTGACCTTTTTTTGCAGTCTTTGAGCTAAGATGGTGTTAGATTTTTTAAAAAAAGTAAATGTGACAAAGATTTGTATGTAGCTCACAAAGCCTAAAATATTTACTACCTGGCTTTTTGCAAGAGTTTACCTATCCCTGGTCTAATGAAACATATAGACATAGAAAGCCTTCAAAAAATGCTTTTCACATACCAATTCTTAATCTGAAGTTCCTTGCATGGGTTTCTGATTAATTTCTGTATTCTTTCAATTCCCCACAGGCTTATTGTTGCCCTTGCAATAAAAATCAAAATTTTCAGATGGTTATAGGCTTTACATGGGTGACCCACATACCTCTTTAGCCTCTTCTAATTATACCCTTTTTGTACTCCTGCCACACTGGATTTCTTTCTGTTCAGCAAATATAGCACACATGCTTCAGCCCAGCGTATTATTACTCTTCACTCCCCCTGGTCAGCTAGTTTGCTTCCTACTTATCCTTCAAAATTCAACTTTAGGGTCACTTCCTTTGAGCAAATTTCCTTGACTGCTCCTTGCTAGCTCAGTACCCTTCCCCACCCCTTTATTTGTTCTCAAGGCTCCTGATACTTAAGGTAATTTTATATTGTCATTTGTGTTTTTTGTTGACTCCACAAGTTAGTCTCGTCAGGCAAGGGGCTGTAGGTCTTTTGTTTATTATTTTATCTCCAGCATCTGGCATCCTTGCCTACTACTCAGTAAGTGGTAAACAAATGAAAGAATGAATGAACAAGTCAATGTCATTGTTGTTGAAAAGAAATAGACCAGAAAGCATATAGGATTCTGGCAACATGGGAGTGCTTTCCTTTCCCTGGGCACATATGCCCCCAAATGGAATTTCTGTGGCTCCATTTAAATAGTCCCCCATTCTCCTTGTATAATTAATGGAGGCCCAGTGAGCTGTTTGTGCTGATACATCATCTGCACCACATAGCAAATGCATTTGTTACAGAGCTATCTGGGCCAAAAGTAATGAAACATTCGCAAATGTCCTGATTTACAAAGAGAAAATTGGTTCACCTGAATGACAAGGTTTGCATGTGAGGGAAATGTCCTTCTTTGCAATTTTCTAGCTGTGTTCTGAGAAGCCTGAAATTCCTAAGGAAATACATATCAGCAGTCCCCTAAAGAAGGCAAAGACCAGAGGTCACCCTGGAGGAGGATGAAGGTTCTGAGATCAACATTACTCCAATGGGATCCTCATGTGAGCCTCACGATGCCTGAGAAGCCTCAGAAATTGCACACGTATGTTTGCATATGTGCACTGTTCTGGGAAAAAAATTTTAAAGATTAGGTTCTCATTGGAGTCTGTGTCACCCCAATAGTTGAAAGCTAGTAATCTAAGGAAATCCAGGATTTCCCTATTTTTGAAATTGTTAGTTTTCTTTTTTTCTTTTTAATTAAGTAGGCTCCATACCCAGCGTGGGGCTTGAACTCACAACCTGGAGATCAAGTGTCACATGCTCTACCCACTAAGCCAGACAAACGCCCTTGAATTTGTTAACTTTTAAAAAGAAGATACAGAATAAGGAACAGAATGTGTTTAAATCCTGAAGGGACTCTTTATATTTCTACTCCCAAACTTCCCTAATCTACTGTATAGATGAGATTCAGATCAAGGTGGTGAGATGACTTGCCTGGGGCTTTATGACAAGTGAGACACAAAACCAGAACAAAAATTCTGCCACCCTGGTGTCCCTTTCAACACAACCTGATGTCCACTAATAAGATAATCACTTCTTTCTTGTTTCATCTGTTTCCTCATTCACTTACTCTTTCCCACTGTCCCATACTATCATTTCTTCAACATGAAATTTTAAAACTATTTATCACTTGTGACCAGATCATTCCTAAGAAGAATTCTGGCTTCCATAAATGACTGACCAACAAGGTGGATGAATTAGAAAATGAAACACAATAGGAGAATCCATTTATCTTTTCCTTCCCAAATGGATCTCTCAAGTGGATAGTAAAGGGATAAAAAAATCATATAAATCCATAAGAACCAAGAGAATTGAAGAAGAGATTTGGCACTCCATGAGAGATTTCAACAAGTTTCAGAAATTGAAGATGGAAGTCAACTAAGAACAGAAAATACAAAATAAGTGCCTGCAGAGGGAGACACTGATGAAAAACAAACCAATTAGTTCTAAGAAGTCAATAGATAAAGGCGACAGATATCACAGAGGATGGGGAAGATTGCGAGGCTGATTGAATGTCTGTGTACAAAGGAGCTGAACATCACTCCATGCCCCGAGATTTCATCAGTCAGCAGTTGTGCACACAAACCAAGGGCAGGAGATTGGAGGGAAGCTGAGTGATTCTAGAAAAAGGAATTTCAAATACAGTTTTTGTGATCAATCAATAAAATTAGTGACCCCCACCCCTTCACTCTGATCTAAAGCCCAGTGATAAGCCTCTCCCATGTACACAAAGCTTATAGCTGTTTTATGTGTCTAGAAGAATAACAGGCAGTAAAGGATCAACTGACAGTTCAGGGAAGTTTCTAAAACAAGGGAGAAATTCGGAAACAAAAAAATAGGAAGGGGGAAAGCTGGGAGAAAATACACAAGGCAGGGAGGAGATAAAACTTCAGGAACCAAAGCTTATTAATAATATAAGCTGGATGTTGTATCTGTAAAAAGGAAAAGAGTATTATAAAAAAATAACAGTGGACAACAAGAATAAGTCTTATAAATTATAGATATATATATCTAATAACAGAGTTAGAAGATAAAGTGGAAACAATATTCAGAGAGTGGAAAAAGACAAAAAATAAAGTGTGTGGGCCTGCCCCGCAAAAAGATATTGTCAAGCAAATGAAAGAAAAAAAAAAAGGGCACAGAATGAGAGAAAATATTTGCAAAACACTTATCTGTTAAAAACTGTTATCCAAAGTACACAAAGAACACTTACAACTCATCAGTAAGTAAACAATGAATCTGATGATAAAATGATCCAAAGACCTTAACAGAGACTTCACCAAAGAAGATATAGAAATGGCAAATAAGTTTATAAAAAGATCTCATTGGGGGGCGCCTAGGTGGCTCAGTTGGTTGGGCGACTGCCTTCCGCTCAGGTCATGATCCTGGAATCCCGGGATCGAGTCCCACATCAGGCTCCCTGCTCAACGGGGAGTCTGCTTCTCCCTCTGACCCTCCTCCCTCTCCTGCTCTCTGTCTCTCATTCTCTCTCTCTCTCTCAGATAAATAAATAAAATCTTAAAAAAAAAAAAAGATCTCATTGGGGGAATGCAAATTAAAACAATAAGATACCACTACAAGACTATTAGAATGGCCCAAATCCAGAACACTGGGAATATCAGATGCTGACAGGGATTTGGAGGAACAGAAACTCTCAATTATTGCTGGCTGGAATGCAAAATGGTACAGACATTTTGGAAGACAGTTTGGCTGTTTCAAAGCTAAACACACTCTTACCATCATACAATCTAACAATCACACCACTTGGTATTTATCCAGAGGAGTTGAAAACTTATGTCCACACAAAAACCTGCACACAGATGTTTATAGCAGCTTTATTCATAATTACCAAGACTGGGAAGATGTCCTTCAGTAGGTGAATGGATAGACTTTCAGGTTCTACTTTGCTCCTATTGGCAGTTTCTGCAGTACCCAGTTCTTGTAGAGTTTAGTAGCCAGCAGCACCCAATAGTCAGTAGTACATCGAACCTCCCCCCTCCCCCCAAGGATCCTCTTATGTGGTTTTGTGAGGTGTTCCTAGGCACAGCTTCTCCTCCAACCCCCTACCATGGAGAGCTTTCCCTGGCACTCCAGAGGACAGACTGGTGAAGCACTTCAATGAATTTCCCTGTTATCCACTGAGCTATAGCACATCCTCTCCAATGAGACCTACAACCTGGGGCTAGAGGAGGGACTCTTCCTTGTCCTGCCGTCACATCATTAGGGATAGAGGTCCCTGCTTGTATCTGCTATCCCTATATTTTTTAGAGTTGTCTTTACCCTTTTCTGATCAGTTCCCCATTACTTTTTTTTAAAGATTTATTTATTTGACAGAGAGATAGCTAGAGAGCACAAGCGGGGAGGGGGAGGGGGCAGCAGAGGGAGAGGGAGAAGCAGGCTCTCCATTGAGCAGGGAGCCTGATGTGGTGCTGAATCTCAGGACCCTGGGATCATGACCTGAACAGAAGGCAGACACTTAACCAACTGAGCCACCTAGGCACCCCCAATTCCCCATTACTACAATAATATATTATAATTAATAAATCTTTATATTAAACTTTTTCTGTTAAAGGTACTATGTGATTTCGGTCTCTTAATTGGACCTAATGGTTATGGCAGGAGATAAAAGATAAGAACATTAAAGAAACAATTTAGAAAGAACAATATACAGATAATAGAAATTATATTTTTTAAAAAAGAAAATCCCTCAAATTAAAAGATAAAAGTTTGAAAGTTCCCAGTAAGTGACCAGATTAAAAAAAAAAAAGACCCCCTAATAAACCACATAATCATAAACTCTCCTAATTTGATCATTATCAACAGCAAATAGAAGATGCTAAAAACTTCCACTTTGAAGGGAAAGATCATCTATAGAAAGCAAAAAGAATTAGAATGCATCAATGTAACATTGATGTTAAGTTTATAGCATTTATGAAAATAAAGATAGGTGATTACTAACTCTAGTAAAAATACACCCCAAAAATATGCAAGAAATGAAAAACAAATTTCATTTTCATTTATATAAATATAATATTAACACAGATGATTTAAATTAAAATTATTATAATTATGTTTGCTTATGGAAGGACATAAGTATAGGAAAAATGATGCTTAAAGCTGAAAAACCAAGCCATATTACTGAAAACATAATCTTTAGAAATACAGTGCTCCATACTAGAAAATAACGCTAACATTGATTCTAAGGAATGAGGTTTCTTTTGAGCAAGAAGAACAAAAAATCAGGTATGATACTGTTGGGATTTATTATAAAACTTTCTGATCATTTTATTCAAACCCTGGGCATGTATACATTTTGATTAAACTGTAAAATAAAAAGCCAAAAATAAAACTTCCATTGGGGTGATAAATGAGATAAGAATGCAAGAAATCAGTGAAGTATTTAGCAGATAATTATCATTTAGTGAATGGTGGTTTTGGTATAATAATTGTTGCAGATAATAAGTTTAGGAAAAAGTCTATGGTTTACCATTAAATTTGGACTGTAACTTCAAGTAAGGTGTTAAAGAACAGGTAAAACTTGGCTTGATGCAAATAAGCATACCCACTCTTGAGATAACACAAACTTTTCCTGGTATTCAATTTTAGATAGCTATCATGTGTATAGTTCAAAGGGGTCAATGAATAGTACTTTAAATGATGACTTAGATAAGGTTTTGGCTGGGAAAAAAAAAATCAATGTTTCAAAGAGTGTTTCTTTTTTATACACTTGCCTTGCAACTACCAAACAAACCAGCAAATACTCCCCCTCACATCTACATAACAGCAACAACACAGGTAATGGTGTTAATTTTTTTTTAAAAATGCATTAAAAAATAAATAAAAAATGCATTTAAAAAGCTGTAAAAGACTATGTCAGTTTATGTGGATGGGGTCTAAATTAACAAGATTCTGATATTCTAATTGATAAAAGATTCAAACAATATTTGGAAGAATGGATCAATAACAAGCTTTTCAGCTAGCTCATTTCCAGGACTGAGGTCAGTTGAAAGTACTTTGGCATCATTTGCTGTCACGTAATTGGTTTCTTTACAACAGAGGTCGGGCATGGGCTGACCATGTACCTCAAGGATGCCCAGGAATTCAGAGACTGCAATGCCCAGAAACAAGTGACTCACTAAACCTTTAAAATGCATTTCTGGAACTAGTGTCACCCTCTTACATTTCAAACACAGCACCATACCTAAGTCAATCTGATGCAGTGTGATCAAGTTGCATCAGCCAGTTTCAGCTTAAGCCTGACAGGTTACATTTTAGCAACAAAAGAAAGTCTCATTACTAAGTGGCATTTGCACAGGAACCTATCCAGAGGACTCTGATCAGCACCCCCAAATATATTTCTTGATCAAATTTTCTGAGTAAAAGTGATAGATATAGTACACACACACACAGAGAGAGAGAGAGAGAGAGAGATTAAACCCACATATAGTTCAGCACTGTTGAAGGATGGAGTGAACTCTATCCCCACCTTGCTGGACAGAGGACAGTAGGATGTTGTGATAAGCTTCATATGGCTAATTAGAGTTAGGACTGAACACTTAAATATGTGGTCTGGTAATGAGACCTTAGGATAAATGTGGGGAGAATTGGACCCTAAATATCAGAATGTTTAATTTTTCTCTCAACCTTACCCACAATTTGCTTGACCAACCTCAGCCCCATCCCCCCTTTTCTGATTTTAGTTTTCTCACCAGGTGGAATCACAAAATAATAGCAAACTATCTCACAATATTGTTCTAAGACTCACACAGGATGATTTACACAAAATGGTTTTGAAATGGTATAAAATTCTGTTTAGACTTAGAGTAATAGAATGGCTGTATGAAAAAATCTGTATAAAAAATTCAAATTTTGAACAAAAATTAGAGTTTACTGTCTCATGTAATTGGGAAATTCAAAGGTAAAAATGGTCCCAGGGGGCACTAGATACTTAAAAATTATCCAGAATCTGTTTTTCCTTTATCCCTATTACCTGTATCACCCTATGGTTTGACTTCTTTTTTTTTTCTTATACCTTAAAGAGTTTTTCCATGCAATGGGTAGAGGGAAGTTGGAAAATAGCATCAAATCTTGGCTTAAATTGTCAGTAGTCATGTATAGGAAAGAGAGATCTTCTTTTAGTTTCTGCTAATAAATTTTGAGGGAATGACTCCAATTGGATCACACACCCATGTCGGAGTCAATGACTACAGCCAAGGAGAGGGGTTTGTAGACCTGGTCACATGAATGTCGTGAACTGCATAGAGTGATCAATGTTCAGCTCTTCAAAGGAAGGGAGTGCTATTACCAGAGGAAGGGGTAAAGAAACACTGGACAATTGACGAAGACAAATATCAAATGTCTACCATCTCTGTGCTCCCAAAGCTCACCATGCACCTCTCTATCACAGTGCTGATTACATTAGAATGTAACTGTTTATTTTTCCAGATTGCATGCATGTGTCTGATGCATTTGTGCAATCCCAGTGTGTATCACAGGTAACATAGGTTCATTGCTCAATAAACACAGGTTGAAGGAATGAATAAATGATTTTCTTGTTAAAACTGTTGAGGACTCTGCTCTCCCATTTTTAAAAAAATTTTATTTATTTATTTGACAGAGAGAGAGAGACAGCTAGAGCGGGAACACAAGCAGGGGGAGTGGGAGAGGGAGAAGCAGGTTCCTGGCTGAGCAGGGAGCCCGATGCAGGGCTCGATCCCAGGACCCTGGGATCATGACCTGAGCTGAAGGCAGATGCTTAATTACTGAGCCACCCAGGTGCCCCTCTCCCAGTTTTTATGTACATGGAAGATCAGCTCCTTTGTGCTTCCCTCTCAAATTCTCCCAGGCTCAAGAGTGCTACTTGGGAACTTTTTCTCTATCTAATTTATCAAATATTTACTTGGCACCAATTATGGCAATGCTATATGCAAAGTCCTTCAGATGATTCAGAAGAGTGGATTCAGAATTACTTCTTGCTTTCTTAAATGATAAATGAGAAGCTCTACCTAAAGAATCTTACAGCCAGATCGCCAAACCACGGAAACTGATCCAAAATGGAAAATCTTTGGAACCATGTGTCAAAAAATGCTTAAATAATACACTCATGTGATATATGACATTGAGGTTCAGAACACCATGTGGAATCAGTAGAGAAACTAGATAACCAGAAGGGAATGCAGTGTTCTGGTGAAAGCAAGCAAGCAGAAACTATCACTGAGCCAGGCACTATGCACCTTATAACCACTGACTTATAATAGCTCTCACAGCATTAGGCGGTGGGCATTTTTTTTTAAAGATTTTATTTATTTGTGTGTGTGAGAGAGAGAGAGAGCACACAAGCAGGGGGAGTGGCAGGCAGAGGGAGAAGCAGGCTCCCTGCTGAGCAAGGAGCCAGATGCGGGGCTCTATCCCAGGACCCTGGGATCATGACCTGAGCCAAAGGCAGACCCTTAACTGATGAGCCACCCAGGCGCCCCAGGAGGTGGGCATTTTTATCCTTACTTGGCAAGGTGTGAAACTGGGTTCAGAGAGATTGATAAATTAGTGAGACAATGCAAGCAATGAATGCAAGGTTTATAAGCATGCACTGGTATTTTCAATGTCCATGTGCTTTCCCCTATGGTGTAATTAATCTTACATACATCACATCAGTCAGTGTATCTGCATACAGATGACCAATCACGAAGTATAATAGATAGATCAGTTATAGATACATTGAATCAAATAATTATAAAAATGTTAAAAGGTCTAGGAACTGATCATAGATGATAGAATATAAACATGAATGGGAAATGAAGATATATGAATATATAATTACATTCAATTGACAGATATGTTCATATATATTCATACAGGGATGCTATCAACTCCATTTTGTGAAAAGTCAATTTGGCCAGACATACTGTGCTTTGGTGTGAGGATAATTGGGCAATTATGGGGAAGCCATGATCTGCTCCTATCTCTTCCACTACTTCTCTGGCCCCGTGTCCTTGCCTTTTCTCATCGTCAGTTACGTCATCTGTGAAACAAGAATCAATAAAGGGCATCTAGCCTACTCTCACTGGGGAAGCTTTGAGAATCCTACAAGGTAATTGTTGGGGAGGCACCTTGGCCACTGTAACATGCTCTTTTGCCCCCCTGGGTTTGACCTGGGTAGTTTTGCAAATTCTTTTGAAAAAGTCAGCCTCCTTTCAGGTCAGAAGATGGCTTATTTTTTTGAGAGGATGTGTGTGCTTGGCTGTTGCCTGCCCATCACTGGATGCATGTTTTATCAGGTTCCACATTGCTTCTACTTTGCAGCTCAGCTCATATCATCAAAACCACTCTTGTGCCCTCCATGTCAGCATATGGTCGTTCCTCTGTTGTATCTCTCATGCCACCTCCAAAGCTGAGCTCAGGAACAGACCCTTTTTTGATGCCAGGTGATCTGAAAGCAGGATGAAAAGTCAGGAGTATGTTTTCCCACTCAAGATCAATATGCCTTTAACCTTCCTTCCCTCTATCCTTGGGGAAACGTCTCTTCTCACCTTAGTGACAGCTACTGCCCTCCCACACTCCTGTCTTTCATTCTTCCCTCCCCCTAAGCCCCTTCCCCACTACCTAGTTAGAATTCAACATGTCTTCCTTTTGGAGCTCCTGTGTTAATACCCATCATAGCGTGTTCTGATGGATTGCTTTTCCCAAACACAGATTTCCCTATTGTTATGGACCAAAAAAGCCAAGGAATTACTCTCTTTGAGCTAGAAGACACAGGTTTGAATCTTGCTCTGTTATGATAAGCACCATGATCTTAGAGAACTGGTTTCACCTATCTGAGCCTTGATTTCCTTTTCTGCAAATCGAGGGCAACCATACCTGCCCTGACCATCCCCTTCAAGCATGGAGCATTTATGATGGACAGGCTCTAGATGTTAAATCCTGTATTTGAAAATTTTAGTGTCAAGTAGTTTAATTTTAATTTAAAAACACATATGGAGGGCGCCTGGGTGGCTCAGTTGGTTAAGCGACTGCCTTCGGCTCAGGTCATGATCCTGGAGTCCCGGGATCGAGTCCCGCATCGGGCTCCCTGCTCGGCAGGGAGTCTGCTTCTCCCTCTCCCACTCCCCGTTTGTGTTCCCTCTCTCGCTGTGTCTTTCTCTGTCAAATAAATAAATAAAATCTTAAAAAAAAAACAAACACATATGGAGTACTTTTTCAATGCTAAAAAGTACTTTAGTTTTTAAAATACTATCCTAATAATGTAATCTTAATGATAGCTGGGTAAAGTATGTATTAGCAATGCCATCATATTATGGATGAAGAATCAAAGGCAAAAAAGGTTAAAAAAAACTTGCCCCAAATTACATATTTAGTAAGTTATAGCACCAGATTTTGAACCCGGGCACTTGGGTTCTAGAAATTTGTGATTTTAATCACTGTGTAAGGTTACCTAAGCAATTCAGTGATCCATTGACAGGATAGTAGACCAGTGTCATGTTTTGGAGGTATATCATGGGTACTTATTCAGTACTTACAAGCAATATACTAGGATAGGCTAGGTAATGAGATGGTAATAAATGATCAGTAACTGAAATTTACTTTTCACTCCTGCAGAGGGCAGTGAATATCTAGACAAACTCTCCAGGGCAGCAGTGATCATTTGATGACCCAGGGAATAAGAACCTGATGCTGGTGGACATTACTAATACCTATTACCCTCACCGTGGAGTACTTTTTATCAGTTAAAAACAGTGAGGACCTGGGTGGCTCAGTCGTTAAGCGTCTGCCTTCGGCTCAGGTCATGATCCCAGAGTCCTGGGATTGAGCCCCGCATCTGGCTCCCTGCTCCACGGGAAACCTGCTTCTCCCTCTCCCACTCCCCCTGCTTGTGTTCCCTTTCTCATTGTGTCTCTGTCAGATAAATAAATAAAATCTTAAAAAAAAAAACAGTGAAAAAGATGAACACATTACAACAAGAAAGACTATTAAAGACCAAAAATAAAGCACCAAATAAAAAAAATAAAATAAATTAAAAATTAAAAATTAAAAAAAAAAAAGACCAAAAATAAAGCACCAAAAATAATAAGATGCCTAGGAATAAACCACACCAAAGTTGTGAAAGACCTGTACTCTGGAAACTATAAAACAATGATGAAAGAAATTAAAGATGACACAAAGAAATGAAAAGACATTCCATGCTCATGGATTGGAAGAATATTGTTAAAATTTCTATACTACCCAAAGCAATCTACATATCCAATGCAATCTCTATCAAAATACCAACAGTACTTTTCACAGAACTAGAAGCAAACCTAAAATTTGTATGGAAGCAAAAAAGACCCTGAATAGCCAAAGCAATCCTGAAAAAGAAAAGCAAAGGTAGAGGCATCACAATTCCAGACTTCAAGTTATATTACAAAGCTGTAGTAATTAAAATAGTATGGTACTGGCACAAAAACAGACACAAAGATCAATGGAACAGAAGAAGAAACCCAGAAACAAACCCACAATTACATGGTCAATTAATCTTTTACAGAGCAGGAAAGGGTCTGAACAGGTGCTGATATTCCCCTCCCATCACTGAAAGAGTGTGTGCGTGTGTGTGTGTGTGTGTGTATTTCTAAAAGACAGGAATACTCACTTTTGGGAGTTCCAGGATCCTTTGGAGAATTTAAGACCTACCTTACTACTATGTCTGCTAGACTCTGTGTTCCTTCAGTGCAGGGAGCTTTGTCTTTTTTTATATACCTCAGCGCTTTACACAGTGTCCGACACAGAGTAAAATTTTAATAAATGTGAAATCAGTAATTAGATAACACATATAACAGTCTTTGCAGTTAAAATGGAGAATGGGTATCATCATTTTTTAAAAATCTAGCAACTTATAGTTAATAACTACTCAAGTCTTACATTAAACCCTTTCCAATGTGTTCCAGCCCAATTTATCTTAGCACCAGCGGCTGGAAAAGATTAGACCATTGTGCAGATAACAGAGATAATACTATCATTCCTGGTAAGAGAATGCAAGATTCAAGAGTCAGAAGAGAGGAGACAGCAAGACTGGGAAGGGGGCAGACTTTGGCCCCTGACCTCTGCCCAGAAGATCATGTCTGCAAAGCTTCTGTGTAGCCTGCCAGTGGGAGCTGCATCCCCCCAGGCTACTCTTCCTCACCCTCTATCTCATAGATGCCTCTGCTCCCTCACTATCTGAGAAGTTCTAAAAATGGAGAATAGCTGCTGACTCATGATCTCCTTAAGTCAGACTCTGCTAAGAGAGCCCTCTTTGCATCACTAGAATTTAGAATATATGGGTTCAAGTCCTAACACTGCCCTTCCTGCTTATGTCAATTCTGGAGAATTACTTGTCATGTCTGTATTTCATTTTTCCACTCTCCAAAAATGGGTATAACAACAGGTATCCTAGCAAACAAGCAGAAAGATGCAAAATCATTCAACATATTACATGTCAATAAAATGTAGGCTATTAAAAACAGTATTTATCAAGCACACCCCAGGATCCTCATAGCTTGTCAGAGCCTGGAAAATTTTAATTCTGGGCTTAAAGGAGTCAGTCAACAGCTAATTTGGAGACCCATAAGATCAATAGTTACTGAATAGTGAGCTGAAACTAACATTTTCCCCTCAAACTATAACTCAAGCCAACACTTTTTTTATGAGCTTAATAGCTTCTGATTATCTGGCTTTCTCTCTGTTTTTCCCTTCCCATTTTCTGCGTTTGAACAACTTCCCTTGCCAGTTAAAACCTAAATCCCTGAAAATCTGAACTGAGCATGCCAGGCATAATTCTGATGGTCATAAACAATCTCAGGATTTAGCTAATGCCTCCTATGTCTGAGCTAAGTGTTCATCTTCTTTGGGATTCCAGGAAGTCCCTAGACACTCACTTACTCAGCCCTCCATTCTCTGATCTCTGATCTCCTTGGCATGTAATTAGGTGGTCAGCAAAGACCATAGAGTATGCAGAGAACCAACAACTATGCAAATAGGTAAATGTGCTATTCTCCCTGCTTAGTCCATCATTTCAGCAAATCTCTCTTCAGACATCAGTTTTCTCATCATCAAAAAGGAGGATAATGGTTACTAGCCTGCCAATCTTGGAGGCTATTAAGTAAGAATGAGTGGTTTTTTCCAGGGCATTTGAAAATGCTTCATAGATATACCATTTTAGTTGGAATTTGAAAGATAAGAAAGAAGTGACCACTGGAGAAGGTGGGAAAGAGTTTGCAATATTCTGATATTTGCTATTGGAGGTAAATCAATGTCACCACTAGGAGAACATTGACAGAAGAAACAGCAGAAGTCAAGTCATGAGAAGATGAAAATCTATGGCACTTTCAGGTAAGAGAGAACTCTGATATGCTTGGATGTTCTAGTGATTCAGGAGAGCAATCGGAGACTGAGAAACTGTGATTAAGACAAACTATGAAGGGTCTCGAAAGCTAGGGTAGAGATATGGAATTTATACTATCTGGAGTGCTCTCTTTTTAAGAGTTTTTGAAAGTGTAACTCTCTTAAAAAAAAAGAGTTTAACTCTCTTTTTAACTTCTTTTTAAAGTTTAGAAGTATAATTATAACTAGTCTTTAGAAAATTACTTCATCAGCTGTGTGAAAGATCGAACATAAAAGTACTCCCCCAAAGTATATTAAGGCACAAGTTCGACTGGTCATTAAAAGGTGTTCTCATACATACATACATACATACATACGTACATACATACATACATACCTACACACACACACACACACACGACTCATACATTGTAATTATACAAATGTTTGTTGAAAAAAATGAATGAATTAAGGTCAGTAAATTTTAGTTTCCACCAAGCTAATTAAGACTTTTATTGATTATTTTCTTTTTGATTATCTAGTTATAGGACTTCCCAGAACATCTAATCACTGATATGCTTGGTGTATCCTCGAGAAGAGAGAGAACAGAGAAAACAGGTGAGTTTTTATAATTTTATCTGTCATGAGATTTCTCTCATCATCCCATGGGGACAAGAGTTCCATGGAAAACCTACAGGAAATGTTAGATTAAAAAGAGAGACTGTAGGCAATGAGCCCTTACAAGGAGCAATTTAGATAACTCAGGAGAGCAAACATGGTGCCTGAACTACAATAGTGTCAGGTGGGTGGGAGATAGAAGGCTTAGAGAACACACTATGAAGGTAATATGCAGAAGACTTAATGATTCATTAGATGTCAGGAAAGAAAGAAATGGAAGAATCAGAATGATTCCTGGTTTTTAATTTTAGGAAAATGGTAGTCTTATCCTATTCATATAACTTGATAAAGTAATTTATTTATGAAAATCTATTAGAATTGAATGGGGCATTCCCTTTTTTCACTGCTTTCAAGAAGTACCCGAAACTGAGAAAAGGGAGAGTGTTATGAAATTGGCACTTAAATGAATGGCATTGATATAAATAGATAGACAATGGATAAATAGATGATAGGTACATATTTAGATAGATGATAGAAAGATATAGCATAGATATATGCACATTAACACACACATATATATCCTAATATTTTTTTTTAAAGATTTTATTTATTTGAGAGAGAAAGAGAGAGAGCACAGAGGAGAGTGAGAGGGAGAAGCAGACTCCCTGCTGAGCAGGGAGCCCCACATGGGGCTCAATCCCAGAATCCTGAAATCATGACCTGAGCCGAAGGCAGATGCTTAACCAACTGAGCCACCCAGACACCCCATCCTAATATTTCTTAAAATGTGTACTAAATGTGTAAGGTTGTTATGGTATAATTATTTATAATTAATAAAGACATTTTTTAAAATCCAAATGTCAGGAAAGGATGCACCACGAGAGACTATGGACACTGGAAAACAAACTGAGGGTTTCAGAGGTGGGGAGATAGGTTAGCCTGGTGATGGGTATTAAGGAGGGCACGTACTGCAATGAGCACTGGGTGTTATATGAATGTTATGTTAGTCACCATACAGTCACCAAAAAACCCCCCAATGTCAGGGGAGCCTGGATAGCTCAGTTGGTTAAGCATCTGACTCCTGATTTTGGCTCAGGTCGTGAGATCGAGCCCCACATCCAGCTCTGTGCTGGGTGTGGAGCCTGCTTAAGATTCTTTCTCTCCCTTTCTCTCTGCCTTTCACCCTCCCTCATTTGTGCACACCACGTGCTCTCTCAAAAACAAACAAAACAAAACCCCAAATGTCAAAGAATAGAAAATTAAACATTAGAGTTTATCAATACAATAGAATACTGTGAAGCCATAAAAAATCATGTCTTACAAGAAAATTGCAAAACATACAGGAGAAAAATCCTCCCATGGTATAACTTAAGTGTTAAAAAAAAATAGAAGGTAGGTTTTAAATCAGATTATACTAACAAGAATTTTAATAAGAAAATATGTTTGCATTATATGCATAGAGAACAACCATAGAGGGGGCACCTGGGTGGCTCAGCCAGTTAAGTGTTCCACTCTTGATTTCAGCTCAGGTCATGATCTCAGGGTCATGAGACTGAGCCCCAGGTCGAACCCTGCGTCGGGTTCCACACTGAGTGTGGAGTCCACTTGAGATTCTCTCTCCCTCTCTCTCTGCCTCTCCCCCCCTCCACTTGTGAGTGCTCTGTCTCTAAAAAAAAAAGAAAAAGAAAAAGAAAAACAATCATTGAGAAACATGACAATATTTTAACAATACTTTTCCTCAATAAGGATTTAATTACAACTTTTAGTTTTGTCTATATACATTGAATTTTCCAGATGTCTATGTGGTACTTATTGCTAAGTACCCCTACCCATTTATATTGGGGATATAATTGGGGAGATAATCTATGCTAAGATGTCCGAAGATAAGCTTCGAGATTAGTTAAGAAATAACAGCAAAGCACAGCATCAGGTACAGTCCCTCAGTACACACAGACATACACAGTCAGCCTCTTGTCTGGGTCTAAGCCTTGATGATTAGAGCCAGAAACTGAATTTAATGTTCTAACAAAGTATTTTGTGAACCAAGGGATTCTAGGTCCAAGCAGAGATATTTGGAAGTCCTGCCTACAGAGAATAGAAGGAGGCCACTGTCTCAGCCCCACACAGAGGATGAAAGACTTAGAAATACTGGCTAATAACACCGTAGGCCCAGGCACTGATGCCTTTCAAGGGGCATGTCAGTGTTAGCAGCTTCATGGATAACAGGCATTGACAAGCAGGGGGCCTCTTTGTGGTGACCAGAGCTGCCAGCCTGGTTTGAGTGGAGACATCAACGTCATCACTATTGTTCTCTGAGGCGGGGGAAGACTAATCTATGAGCTGTGTACCTGGAGAAGAAATGAAGCTGACTGGGAACTCCTGCTTCTTCTGTGCCCCCCCAGAGGCATGCATTCCTGTATCCTCAGTATGGCTCTTTTTCTACCATCTGCTCTTTTGCACTTGACCATCAGACCAAATTAGGGGATTTTATAGGTATTAATTCCTTTTTCTCCCTACCACCAGAACCTTTTACCATTCTGAGAGATAGGACTAATTTTTTACTTTTTTTTTTTTTTTTTCCTCATTTAGCTTTGGATGGGACTTGGGGGTTGGGAGAAGGAAGGGAAAGAAATGGGATTAAATGTAGGTCAGCTGGTAAGTTATTTACAAACGCCTGAGATGACAGAACACAGGGATACTCAGCCAAGTCCTTGGAGAGGGCCTAACAGGTAGAGGTAAGGAAGGACAATCACTTTCGGTGTGAGAGTCACCTCCTTGGGGTCAAAGCCACTTTCCCGAGTTGCTGAAGCGAATCTTTATTTTTTCTTAAAACTCAACAGACAGCGTCTTCAGAACCTAATTTGATTTTGATTGATTTTTGAAACTTGAAACACTTCTAAACTAATTTTCAGTATATTACTCTTGTCAACGCTTAAAGATTTTGTCAGGAGGAATTTGCTGAACAGACACAGTAATTTTGTTTCTCATTCTGGCATATCACCCCTAAAGAGGAAAACCCGGGGAGGGGGCAGCTCTATTACCACAGCTATTGCTATTAGAATATACATTGCAATTACTTGGCTGCTGTTTTGGGGGCTTTCTCAAGCAATTCATGCTGCAACCCACAGGAGTTGGAAGTTTTGAAATAAGAATCACAGAATCATCAACTCCTCTTGGGTCAGACTTGGGATGTAAAGGAAGGATTTGAGGCTCAGGGGGGAGAAGGGATTCATCCAAGGTGATACAGCAATTTAGTGACAGATGAGGGACTGGCGAACATCTTCACACTTTCTGCCTGTTTTTCTCCCCAGTCCATCCAGAAGCACGGAAGCCAAGTCAGCCATGCAGTGGTCATGGCCCAAGATGGGATTTATTAAATAAATACAACTTCAGTGACAACTTCAATGGGAGAAGGGGCGTTGACTTGCAGTCAAAACACCAATCGATAGGCAGTAAAAGCCACTCTGAAAGCCTGGCACAATGCTGCTCCTTAAAAAGCACAGGGGCTGTGTTAACAGTGTCTCCCCTTTTGTCTCGCCAGTCAGCAGATCCATCGGGGGCTGTTGGAAATAGCAGTGACATTACAAGATAATAACCTCTGCTCATGCCGGCATTATGCCGGGAGGGCTGTCAAAGAGTGGTTTTCTTTTATTACTTTTTGCCACCCAGAGTCTGTGGCACGGGGACAGATGGGCGGGCTCATCTTAACAAATAAGCAGTGGGGACAAACTGTGTTGTCTCAAACCGGTGATCTTCGCTCAAGGCAGGACCTTCAAAGCAAGCCCCTGCGGGGAGCCTGGGTAAAAACATGGACAGATGCAAAGCACAGAATTATTCAGGAGGGGAGAGAATTGATAGAAGGTTGGCCTATTGTGTGGACAAATAGACAACGACTTTCATCTGCTGCAAAAAGAGAAATGTCATTACAAGCCGTGGAGAGGCTGAGGAGTCTCCAGGTCTGTTGGAGTGGTTTGAATGTGCTGCCTGGGTCACAGTGGCCTTTAGATGGAGATTAAGAGGTCAAATTTGTATGCACTTATTTATATGCATCTGTCTATTAATGCGTCCCCACTACTCTTCTACATATGTAATAAGGGGACTGTGGGTGAAACTATACCATACAGTATTTTTAATTCTGGGTAAATAGAAACTGAAAACAGAACGGAGCCATTGATATTTTAAGAAAAAAATAGATTTTTAAGACTGACTAATAGGTACCTAGGAACGTACTGATGTCCAGCTACTGTATGATTACTATCACTAGGGCCCTGGAACAAGACCATTCCTTTCAGGTAGTGGCAAGTCTTTCCCTGAATGAACTGGCTGCTTCCACTCTCAGAGGTGGAGACAGGAATACAAGGACTCAGGAGGTGGGTCGGGGGCGGTGATGGTCTTTCTCTGGATCTAGGAGCCCAAACTGCAAAGAAAACTGGATTACTTCCAGTGGCAGGGCTGGCCATGAGGAAACTCACTGGGGACAAGTCAGAACATCAGGACTGTGGTGTGGGTCCAGGCTGGTACTGTAATTGCACGTTAATCTCTGTAGTTATTTCTTTCTATATGTATTGTCCTTTAGACAGACCTCTAATTACATTATAGCCTTATTTCTACTACGATAGAAAATTAAGGAAGGGTCAGGCCTCATTACGGGGCTTTCAAGGCAAAGGAGCCTGGAATTTGGGAGTATGTCTCCCCCCCTGAGGGCACAGTGATGGTAGCAGTAGGGTCACCAACAAAGGATAGCTGTGTCCAGTGGAAGGTTCATCTCTCTGGGACACAGCAGCAATGTGGTGGCAGGTGTGGTGGCTAGGGGAAAAGGATGCCTGGAAGGTATTCCTTAGCACCCTTTAGGCAGCAATCTAGGGCATCTTCAGAAGCACCCAGAGATGTTTTAAAGGGATGTACTTTGGGGACAATAAAGCAGGTGGATGCTTAGACCAGTGTCATTAGCAATAGAGAGAGATACAAATGTTCATAAATCCGAAACCTCAGGGCACTTCCTAGTCTCTCCAGGAATGTAAGGCATCTACAAACAAAAAGGTGCTTCCTAAAAAAACAAAGATGCTAAGCCTCACAGGAAGGTAGAAAAACTGCTGTGGTAGCAGCCCTGGGAAATGGAAGATCTCAGGTTGGATTCATTGCAGATGACATCTGGAAGATATGGGAAACAAGCTAAACATTCTAATACAGAATTTAGTTCTATATGATCTTAGAGGCAGAGGTTCCCAAAGCATTGTTCTGGGACCTACAACATCAAAATCACCTGGGAACTTGTTAGAACGGTAAATTCTTGGGCCCTACCCCCTCCATCCTACTGGATCAGGAACTCTGGGGGCAGGGTCCAGCACTCTGTGTTTGATGAGGCCCACTCCTAGGAGATTCTGATGGCCATTCAAGTTGGAGGGCAACTGAAGTAGAGGATGTGGTATAAAGCCAGGTAACAGAAGTTTGGCCAAAGATGTGTTTGCCAACATCTCTGCTACAGAG
Source organism: Mirounga leonina (assembly GCF_011800145.1). Classification (NCBI taxonomy): domain Eukaryota; kingdom Metazoa; phylum Chordata; class Mammalia; order Carnivora; family Phocidae; genus Mirounga; species Mirounga leonina. Next base: position 16,183,529 of record NW_023270433.1, on the reverse strand, counting down.
GCGAGTCAAACAATTGAGACTTCGTGATTATCCGATTTTAATACCAATAATAGACTTCACTTTCATATCATCGCATGGCTCACAAAATATTCTTCAACTACTGAATTTTGTCATTACGTCATTTGCAAAAGTATTACATGTTACTTCCATTTGATAAATGAAGCAACTGAGTATTAAAGAGGTACTACTGTTCAAAATCACCAGAGTAGCAAACAGGAGAGGAAATAAAAGCCCTAGACTTCTGATGGTTAATCTTTCAGTATTCAGGAATCTCCTAAATTTCCAGGATTTCCCTAGCATGTAGCAACCACCTTGCATGTCATCTCTAAAGATTAACGGTGATTTTTGGAACCCTTTGCTGAGGCTTCTGAGCATGCTTCTGGAGTCACAGGGAAAGAGTGCTGTGATAGATTAGTGATGTCTGCTGTGAGTATCAGTGGGAGGTGGCAGCATCTAAGCAATCTATAGGAATATCCCCCCGTACAAGGTGATTGTGGTCTGCTTTCATTCCATTCTTTGGTTAGGACCTGAGAAGTACAACCTACAGAGAAGTAGGATCTGGTTAGGAGGGTTTAATGGGGCTGGGCTGATGAAAAGAGAATGATTATTCTCATCTGCCTTCATATTGTCTCATTTGACATTATGGTTCATGCTAATTCCAACCAGCTTTCTCCAAATTGGAAAGAAACTATCAAAAAAGCTCTCAGTCTGACTTCATCCCCCATACATACCACTGTCCTAGAAACCCATGCCTCTAAAATGCTGGATATGTTCTTAATGACACACTTTCTCATGCCAACTTCATGGAAAGATTTATATGTGCAAATTCTGCCAGACCTCTTGAATAGACCTGATACTGTCCTGTTAGGAATGGAAATTGTCCATTTTGCTAGCTTTGTCCTACTAACCTTCCCCTCAAAAGAAAAAAAAAAAAAATCACTAAGAAAACAAGCAAGCAAACAAACAAAGACAATACAATCAACCAACCAGAAATTCCTAAAGCATCAAGTGTTTGGGAACATCTGACTGCTATTGTTGGGTGTGAGTCACTTGCAAACTCAGGCTTGGTTTTTAATTGCTCCCAGTTGCCACTTTGCTCTGAACAAACAGACCAAACCTTTGTCCAAATCATGTGTGATAGAGCAACATTTTCATTTCCTATAATGCCAGCAATGAACATTAGCTTTCCCTCTGGCTCCTGCTAATTTCCAGGGATTTCACTGCAATTTGGAGAAAGGCCTCTCCCCATGGAGGCCATGGTTTCCAGCCCCTGTTGGCATCCTGGCACTGATCTGCAGTCCTCCCCCTACCCTTTGCTAATATCATATCTGCAATCATTACTCCATTTTGCTGTGATTTTAATTAGAGGACATGTGGTATCTTTTAATATTCTTCTGCACATCGAGGCTCCTGAGCACTTGTTACCAACCAATGCCTCAATATAATTTAGAAGCTGTGGCTTCATAAGCAATTCCTCCAATCTTTTGATATTAAATTTTCAAATTAATCTCTGCTGTATGCATCACTGGTGATTATCTTGGCCTAAATTATGCATCCTTCTTAAAGCTGTCAGTCCTTCCCATCTGACAGTGGATCTATGCAGATACCCTTATCTCTAAAGAGAGGCTTATTTTTAACCCTCTATGGTGTATAAACAGGGATCTCTATGACTCCAGCTGTGTTTGCTAACATCCCACTCATGACAGCAATAGGAGAAAAACTGATCCTGTCCCTTCCTAGCTCCTCTTATGGCTTCCCATTGTCTCCAGGAAAAATCCAAGCCACATTTATCCTTTAAAAGATAATATCAAGTGAGAGTGATATGATTATAGCTATATTAATAGAAAAAAATGTATGGGGCTATCTCCATTGCATTCCATGTTATGCCTCGAGATCTTATGAAATGGTAGGATGTACACGGACTCTGGAATTGGAGGGACTCCGATTTATATTCAGTATTCAATATTTATTACTTATCCCATTTTTAGCAAATTATTCCCTTTTTCTGCACCTCAAGTTTTTATTGTGAGAACTCACAAGACTGCTATGCCAGCACATATGAGGTTCTCAAAGGCAAACCTCCTTTCCTTCTAACTTCTCTCCTTTCCCTACATATTTACCTTCGGAGACAATCTTCAAGGCTTAAAGGATTTAAATATGGATAATCAAGCAAACATAAATACAGATTCTTGGAGTTTTTGTAGTTTTGTTTTCAGAAGTAGGGTTGAAAGGAGTGAATGTCCTTCATGGACTATAAGCATAGAAAAGAAAGGAAAGAAAGGAAAGGAAAGGAAGGAAGGAAGGAAGGAAGGAAGGAAGGAAGGAAGGAAGGAAGGAAGGAAGGAAGGAAGGAAGAAAGAAAGAAAGAAAGAAAGAAAGAAAGAAAGAAAGATGAAATTAAGATACATTATCTAATACCCCCAGATTTGGCTCTGTGTGCTCTACCAATTGGGGATAGTATCTGCACTCTTGGTTTGAGCCCTTTGGCTCCAGGCTGAAAATTGGACTGCACAATGTGGTTATAATCCTCTTAGCAGTTTTGAAGTACCCATGTGAAGCCACTGTCCCATCAAATGATCTGACGATCTTCCAGCAAAAAAGAATAAGAGAATCTGATACTTTTCAATATCTGAAGCTCTATATGATAACACAATAGTTGAATAGTGGTGGAAATCTGGATCAATCAAACCTCTAGACAATTATGGTCTATCCTCGAGCTCACACCAAAGTATGGCCAAAAGGGGAGACTAAGCATTCAAACCAAAATAATTCCCAGTCCCTGTGTTTGACAATACTGAAAATAGGCATACTTTCCTCTCTCTGGGCTAAACAACTCTAGGATGATGTTACTTACTTGTTTCTTTGCTAAACAATGTTGAGAATAAACAATTTATAATAAAAATAATTTAACTGCCTGCTCTAGGAAATATCTGCACCTGGTAGATAAGACAGTGAACCAAATAAACAGCTTATTTATCAAGATTGATACCCTAACTTATCAGAAATTACTTCAAGACCCTCTCCTCACTGCACACATCAATCCAAAAGGGTTATGTTACAGTCTCTGTCCAATTCCAATGAGTTTCTGTCTTGCAAGACCTACCCTAAATTCATCCATCCTAGGCCCCCAAATCTTACGTATTTCTATTTTGAGACACTACTAAGTCTCTGTGTCCTTTCCTGCACAAAATCTAATAAGCTTAGCTTTTCTTGATCAATAGACTTTTCTGGTAGTCTTTTGGGGAATTAACAATTGACCCCATGAAGTACTTTATTACAAGACTAATTGTATTTCATGTTTCAAAATGTGTTTTCCACTTTTTCATATTTTCATGCATTTCCCTAAGAAATATTTGTTGAGTGCCAGGAACTATCTTAGATACTGAAAACAGATAACCCTGCTTTCACGGAATATACATTCTAGGAAGGCAAAAAAAATACATTTTTTTAAGATGATGAGAACAATTATGTCACTACAGTTGTGATAAGTCTGTTAAAGAAAAGCTACTAAGGGCTAAGAAAGCATGTCAAAAGGGAACTTATTTTAGCTTTGTATGGAGGTGTGTATTGAAGAGCATGGACAACATCCCTGAGCAAGTAACATTTCCAGTAAAGAAGTCCAAGTAGAAAGGTGTCACTGACAGAAGCAATAGCATGTCTAATGCTTCACTGTCATTCAGAGCGTGCCCTGGTGTGAAGAGGGACAAGAGTGAGGGCCAATCCAGTTTAACCACAGAGCGCAGAAGGGAGTTTCACTAGATTTACACAAGGCAGGTATTAATCAGACTTGTAGACACAGGAAGTATTTACACTTGTAAATTAGTTGGTGCAGGATGTTCCATTGGTTTCAGCAAGTCTGTATTAAGACATACAACATCTCACACTCAACATCTGATGATTTTGTCCATGTTAGCACCTCCTTTTGTTCTGTGTTCTGTAGCCATCTCTTCTCTTCTCTACCCTTTTACCTTTTTTTCTTATTTTACTAAACTTCCCCCACCCCCCATGTTTGTTCTGTTCCCTTTGCTATACTTTTTCTAGGACAGGGCCCCCACAGCCAATATTCCACTTTACTGGGAACTTCTTGAGGACTGGAGGAATCCTTGCCTCCCGGTTTTAGTCCCTTGAAGATAGCCTTTAAAAGAATATTGCCAATGAACTCTTTCTACAGCTTAAGCAACCTAATGCATTATTGATCTTTCCAGACATAAGGTCCCCACTGCTACCAGCATTAATGAAGAAACTTTTCCTAGTTCACAGAGTTAATGGGCCTCCGGCTTTGCTCACTGCATTCCTGGAGCAGTTTACTCCCTGGGGACGTCTGATTGCCTCAATTCCATCTCAAGTTGGGAGGTGATTCCTGTTCCAGGAACATAAATTGAGTGGATGGTTGTTTGTAGAATGATTGTAGCAGTTTGGAGTTTGTTAGATATTCCTGCCATTTGGCAATGAGATTCATGTTCTTCATACCACACCTCAATGTTTTCTATTATAAAGTTTAAGGCAGGATTTTAAAACTTTATTTTAAAATACTGAGCCTTTATGTGCAACCAGTTCATATTCAGAAGCCCCGTGTATAAAACAAAAAAAAAGGAAACTCTCTCTGTTGAAAGTAGGGGAAGGACTGAGAGCCAACACACTGGATTTTCCCTTAGTGCCGCTAACTCCTCAGAATCACCAAAGGACCTCAGCTTGAAACAACCCTGCTTGACTCTAGGTTGGGGCAACATGGTCAACTACAGAAACCCAAAACCCTCCTATCATAAAAGCTTAGACATTCTCAAGAAAATGATGCCAACTTTCTTCTATATGTGTAGCCTAGCTTGTCATAACAAAGGGAAATCTCCCACTGCCATGAATAAAAATGGAGATATAAATGAGGGTAGATATGCATGAGGTAACACTACAGCTGGGAATGAGGGTGGCCCCTAAACTAGGGACTAGGGAGTTAACACATAGTCAAAGACCTTGGGCTCACCAGTGATAAAAATGAGAATTGGGTGCTAATATCCAATTGGTTCTAAGATTAAAGTGGGACTCCCTCATGGAAAGAAGGTATATAAAACCATCCTTTAGCATGGTCTAAATTCAAGAAAACATGTCCATCTGTTGCTAGTCTCTCAGTAGGAAAAAATCCTCTAAGAATCTATGAACTTAAAGTCATTACCCTGTTTCACTTTTAGGTGTAGGGTTTGACTATATCTTTATGGTTTGTTAAGTCATGGGCTTTGTTATTAACATATTAATAATCCCAGGTCTGTGGTCCACCTTTAGGCACCTGGAAAATTCCAATACCGTTCTTCTCTAGAGAGATATGTCCTCAACTCAGGCTGCACAGGAACCTAAAACCCCAAATCATAAAATGCAAGAGGAAATGATCCAGCATGAGCAAAAGGCAACATATGCAAGAAACAGCTGATACAGATCTGCTACCACTTCAGTTAATAGAACCATATGATACAAACTATAAGTTTATTTTAAAAAATAAGAACCTATAAAGGGAATTTAAAAAAACATAAGTGATTAAAATACAATGATAAAAAATAATTATTAATATACTCATTTGATATCAAATACTTATCACACTAGTAGAACAGCAGTTTAAACACAGCCAAAGAGAGAATTGATGAACAGGACCTTGACTCCTTATCTTTAAACTGTGAACCAAGCCAAGTTATGCTATCTCAGGTTATCCCCACATGCTTGAACATAACCTGGGCCAAGGAGACCTAGATCAGAGGAAGTGCTACTTCCTGTGTACTTTCTTATAAAACTGCCCTAAGCCATCCAATTAGCAGCACAGCCTTCACATGCTTTGTGAAGAAAAACACGTCTATAGCTTTCTCCTCAGAAACTAATGCACACCTAGTAATAGACTCTGAAATGTTAAGGTCTGTTTTAGATCAGATCAGATATTGTCTTTCAGTCTCACATTTCTGACTTTGAAACATAACATCTCCTTGTTGATGGCCTGGTCTGCAACCTCTTTAATGGACACAAGATGCATTAAAATATTCATGGACACACTTGATGGTCAGCAAAATCTCTCATTCTAGAATAACAATCTAACTCATGCAATAACTACTAAACTCTGTCATATTTCTTATTTCCCTGAAATCTAAATCTCTTAAGTCAAAAGAAGAGCAAATATTCTTCACTGTTCCATTTAATCTTAGCAATCACCCTCATAATTAGGTATTTTTTTTTCCATTTTACAGATAAAGTGAAACCTATTAAGACTAAGTGAATTTTCCAAAAATAAGAAGATCCCAGTCTTCAACACCAAAGCTCACGTGTTCAATCATTATATTATACTATATACCTTTCCTTGAATTCTGAATCATGATTTTTTTTACAGATTTTACTTATTTGACACAGAGAGACACAGCAAGAGAGGGAACACAAGCAGGGGGAGTGGGAGAGGGAGAAGCAGGCTTCCCGCCAAGCAGGGAGCCCGATGCGGGACTCGATCCCAGGACCCTGGGATCATGACCTGAGCCGAAGGCAGACACTTAACGACTGAGCCACCCAGGCGTCCCTGAATCATGATTAATGTTTAATCAGGCTTAATGTTGAAATTCTGAGCAGGAGTTAAAAGACCAGTTGACAAAGAATTTGAATGTTTGTTGCCTTATTTTATTTTTACCTAATCCAGGAGTAAACAACAGAAACTAAAAGGACAATTCAAACCTACCACTTCCTACTAGGGTTAGCTGTTCTGTTTAAAGCACAGCTGCTGGAAACTCTCAATTCAAATTTGACCTGAGGTTCAACTTATGGCAAAAATGCATCTCTCCCTAGGCTCCTCTGAGACCTCCTCAGCTACACAGTACAGTGGTTATGTTTTAGGACATGAAGAGTTCATCAAGGAGAAAGAAATAGTGGGGCAAGAAGAATGTAGGCATCGTAAAAAACAATTTCCTTGCTGGGGTAAATATAAAAGTAAGGGGCAGAAAGGAAATAGCATTTTAGGTCATTGCTGGAAGGGCTACTGGGTACAGAGAAGACTATACTGAGGAAGCAATAATGAGAAATGACTTTAAGGACTGTATCTCTCTCTCACTCTCTCTCTCTCTTTTTTTTCTTCCACAGCAAACCTTTTTCTGGGTCTCTTTTCTCTATCTAACTCAGGGAACAAATGAAGAAAGAGTGAACTATCCAGGGGTTTACAATTCTATTGTCTTCTAGGTCTTTCTTTCTCTTGAGTTTCTATTGCTATTAAAAATTTCATCATGATAATCGCTACTTACTGATTCAGCTCCTATTTTCTAAGACCCTTGCACATGAGCTAGATTCTTCAGATGTGTTAGTGCCTGTGAACATACCAGTTCTGTAAGGGCAAGTGTCACTGTTTCGCTTTTATAGATGAGGAAAGTGAAGTCAAAAGAGGTTAACTTGTAAGTGGAACAATGAGAATTGAAAGTCAGGTCCTTCTATCTACGACCCATGCTCTTAACCATGAGGATGTACCCCTGTGCACGTGAACAGGTGTCAAGCAACTTTAACAGAAAGGGTGTTATGGTAAACAGTTTTGAGAAATGCCAGATTAATTAATATAATTCAGCTGCTTCATATGAAAACATGCATGAGAGATTTCCCAAAGAAGGGCATTCCCCAAGTGTATTTGACTACAGGGTCCTTTTTCACAGCACATGTCCTAAGACAACTGTTCTGTGGAATGCACATTGGGAAATGCTTTTATAGACTGGTATTTCATTGGAGTAAACTCTACTTAATTATTATGGCCAAAGCAAAGGTGCTCATAGTGGGCAAAATCAGATAATCAGCCCCCTTTTAGAATATAATTTTGTCCAGATTTCTTTCTGCCTGAATATAAGTTTTAATGAACATCTAGAAGAGAATCGTTTTCATATAACTCCATGTTATGTGGATAATGTTAACGGCATTCATACTTTCCTCTCCAAGAAATTTCATGACTCTCTCTCTTTTTCCCCCCCCTCAAACAGCATAGGGACATTTCTACTCAACCAGAGACATTTAACATAGTCACTCACCTGGTATCTTTCAGAGTTCTTTCCTTAAACTCAAGTTTCAAACTTAAAGTGTATGAAAAATTTATCAAAAACAAAACAACAATAAAAAAATCACATAAAAAACCCCATCAAACAAACCAAAAAAGCAAAACAAGATAACAAGATTTGACTTAGTAATTTTTATCAAAATGAGAAAAAAAAAAAAGCTACCAAGTTCTCACAAGTGGCCAACAATCTCTAAAGCTATTTCCCTGACCTGGACCAAACATAGAGTTGATATGCACAACGTGCTTCTGTCTGCATTCCTCTCAATCTATCAGCAATTACCATCATGGACATAATCAATAATGAAATGCGAGAAAGATTGAATGTGGAAAAATGGAGTTGTTTTCTGACAGATGTGTAGAAGAGGCTCAAAGTATTAAAAGGAAGCTAGGGTCCTGTCTTTAATACTGGACCTAGCAAATAGCCTATGGGATTTTCCTAATCTGTAACAGTCTATGTTTGTAAAACAGAAGAAGGTGAAGAGGAATAATTCTATTCACCTTGTCCTTTGCATCTTCGGTGTTCTTACAGAAAACACAGTGACTCCTGGACTCCAGGAAACATAAAACACATTAGTAAAGTGACCCTGAAGATCATCCAATACAATGATTTTAAACACCATGTTTCATGGAGCCTTAGGAGAGATGCAAAGGATCCTCTGGAGAAAAAGTCTTCAGGCCCCCATTTTTCACTTCAGTGAAAGCAGTTCTATATCTCTACTGGGGAAAAAAAATTGAAGTTTCATTAAAATGGGACTTCTAGTCAACATGGTATTTGGAGTTCACACCACTATCTTTGTGATCTGTATCTAACACATGAAATGGCAAGAAAATAGGTTTTTAATTGAGCAAGCACAGAGTCATATTCAAACTAGACACTGAGAGAAATATAAGACAGGCTGAGAGGGTGTGGGATTTGACCAAAGGAAGCAGAAGCTCCAGACTGGTTGGTAACTATGGATGGCACCAGCAGGCATAGGGGCAGTACTGTGGGTGTTTTATACCCCTGAATGTGAATGTCAAGCACACAAGGGAAGGAGGAAATGATAGGGATAAAGGGATGACCAGGATCTGTGAACCATCCTCATTCTAGGCCTTCTGAACAAGCAGTTATAATTAGGGGGAGCATTTTTAGGTTGGGAGACAGGCAGGACCTGAGTATCCAGTAATTTGGGGAGAGATCAGGAGGAAGAACCCATTCTCCTGCTGCTACATCCCACCCATTTCTCAATTGTAAATAAAATAACAAAGGCCTCATGAGAAGCTTCCACTCTTAAAAGAGTAAGCTGGTGGCCTTGAAGGTAAAGTCAACTGGAAACAAGCTAATCAGCTGGAGTTACAAGATATGTGAGCACTAGCACTATGGGAGAGAAACAACAAAAAGAGAAAAACAGAGCTGATAAGATCAGGAGAGAAATTTATAATAAGCATGATTAACATTGTCAGTGAAAAAGGAAGATGGGGCTTCTATGAAGCACAACCAAGAGGCTGTATAAAAGAGGGAGCAGGGGATCTTAGTAGCGAGAGGGAAATGGTTATATAATGGGAGTCATGATAGGAACAGCAGAAGAGATAGACTGAGTAGAACAGAGTCAAACAGAAACTGGTGATCTGGAAGATCAAGCTGTAAAAATCTCCCAGAATGTATCTCAGCCACATGAGATACACACCCATGTCCCCTTCGAGAAAGGATTCAAAGTCCAGCTACATGGGGTGGGTTTACCTGAAAGTCTTCAGCTGTCAGCTTTATAAGTGGCTACTGTGGTTTTAGAGTCAAAGTCATGCTATTCTCAGGGTAGCTCCCAGCCAATGACATAGCAAGGGTAGTAATGTGGGGCTCCTCTAATGAGCAATCTTTGTTCTTGAGTTCTCTTTTGGTATGGCAGGGACTGTCAGGTTAGTATAGTCCCTCCCTTGTGGTGTCATAGGTATTTATCCTCTTTAAAGTGTTTCTACTCTTTTTTTTTTTTTTGAGAGAAACAGCAAGAGCAAGGGAATGAGCATGTGAGCAGGGTTGGGAAGGGCAGAGGCAAAGGGAGAGAGAGAGAATCTTAAGTAGGCTTGTTGCACCCAGCACAGAGTCCCACGTGGGGCTTGACCTCACAACCCTGAAATCATGGCCTGAGCCGAAATCGAGAGTTGGATATTTAACAGACTAAGCCACCCAGGTGCCCCATGAAGTGTTTGCAATCCTAATTCCACCACAACATCTGGTTCCTGAAAAACCAAAGCTGTCACAACATCAGAAAGGTGTAAAGATGTGGAAAGTATAAAAGAGAAGCCAAGAAACATGGAGCATGGATACACAGGTGTGGTAGGCAGACCATGTGACTGTGACAAAATAAATTTAAAATAAGAATTCTGTATTCAAGGGGAGGGAAATGGGGAGATGAACGAACTGGGTGAAGGGGATTAAGAGGTACAAACTTCCATGTATAAAATATATAAGTCATGGGAATGAAAAGTACAGCATAGGGAATATAGTCAACAATATTGTGTGAAATTTGTATGGTGACAAATGGTAACTACACTTATTGTGATCACTTTGTAATGTATATAATTGTCAGATCACTATGTTGTTCACCTGACATTAATATAATATTGTATGTCAACTATACTTCAATGGAAAAAAATAATTCTATGTCCAACTAAATTATAATTTAAATATGAGAGAGAATAATGGTATTTACAGATGGACAAGTACTTAGGAAATCATCAGCAAAAATATTTCAAAGTAATGATTAGAACATATATTTAAAGAATAATGAATACAGAAGGAAGTAATGTGAGGTAATAAGTACTTATGAATAAAGAAAATAACATACTGGTGTCCAGATTAGACATGGCAAATATACATATATACGTAGTTTCTGTAACAATCTGGAATTGAAATGCCACCAACCAGGTGATAAAACTTGGAGACAAGAGCATAACTAAATTTTCTGTCTTGATGGATGGAAGCTATAAATACTGATTAAACTCAGATTTTGCTAGAAAAAAAGTTTAGGCACAATTTAGAGAAACCACTAAAATAACAGAAACAGTATCAATTTAACAGAAGCAGGGAGGAAATTTTTTTTTTTTAAAAAAGACAGTAGACAAAAGAAATAAATTAATAAAAAAGCCATTAATAGGCTACTTACAAAGGCTCAAATTTAGAAAAGAGTGGGGTCAGGGTGATCAACAATGTCCTATGTTCTAAAAGGCAAAATAAATAAAGGATAAAAAAGCAATTACCTTTACTACTGGGGAACCATTGCTATCTTGGAGAGAGAGATTAACATCAAAGTAGAGGGGCATAAACCATGCCTTGGGGAGTTAGAGGAAGTAATTTGGGAGGACATACAGGCAAATTGCTAGATTAATTTTGTTGGAAAAGTTAGACCAAAGAGTTGATAATGGAATAAGATAGTAACTTAGGTTATAATGAGGTCAAATAAAGTCTTCTGAAAATTATAAAATGACTTGTGTAATTTTGAAGGATAAGGGAGAAAATAGGATAGACTGGTTTAATTTGGAAGCATCTGGAGATGGAAGGAACCAGTGAAGATGTAGACTGTCCTAATGACAGTGGGAGAGACATAAGAGAAAACCATGTTGTGGGAATCAATAGCAGTGTGGCCATGGGGATTGCTGACTGAGGCCAAGAGAACCTGATTATCTGCAGGATTAAGATAGTAGAGTAACTATGAATACCCAGATCAATACCATCACCATGATCACCATTGATACTATCTTTGAGGATAACAGACAGACATGGCAGCCTGTAAATTGCTGCTGAGGACCTACATTAATATAATTAGGAGGGGACATGACATATGTGAACACACATACACACTAAGGCTGCAGAAAGAGGTATTTTGACATTCTGAAAGTGGAAGACATGAAAAATGCTCTCCAATCCCTCCTTTCTGTCTTGGGAAAAATAGCAAAAAAATATGTATGGTTTGTGATGACATAATGGGTTTCATTTCTGAAAACAGCTGCCCAATAACCTCTATGTGTGGGGTAAGGATAAGCTAAAAGCAGATAGGTGAAGAAAAGAAGTTTGTGGAACTCTGGGAGAAGGAATGCTTTAATGGAATTACAATGAATGAGTATTTAAGAAGTCTAGTAGTCTAGTCTTGTTACGTCTACTAGTTATGGCAAGTCATTTATCTTCTCTATACTTTTGTTTCCTCACTTGAATTATAAGAGACTGGCCTGCGTCATGTCCGAAGTCCTTTGAAGCTCATCCTGCTTCTTGCATAACTACTTAATTGTGTAGCTTTTGATTCATTTGAACCTATCACATAACCATTTTGGACTTAAGGTCTCACTCTCTCACACACACAAACACACACACTTTATTTTGGTTCTATTTCAGCATCAATATCCTATGATGATATCCTATGCATCAGTCATTTAATGAGTGGATTGTATGCCCAGCATTTTGCTAAGCACTTTACCTACATTTTTAGCTTCTTTTTCATTCTGACAACAACCCTGGGAGACCTTTGGAGATTAATATTACCATACCTCTTTTTAAATATGAAAAACTAAAGCTCAGGGCAATCTTCTGTGTAGGGAAGATCTGGAATTCAAAACTGAGTCTGCCTGGTTCCAAAATCTATCTTTTAAACCACTTGCTATGTTAGTTTGTCAGGTCATAAAATGGGATGAAATGTAATTCCTTTTGTTGACATATGTTTTAGCACTAACTGAAGACAACTCAGTGACCCAGACCTTTTCTTTACTCAGTTATAAAAGCCTCTGTGGTAGTGTATCAGTGAAGCTAAATATAAAAATGGAAACCCTCATGGAAATGTTTATCTGATAATCCAGTTTGAAGTATGTTTTCCAGACACATTTAATAGATAAATGTATCTCTTCCTCTAAAACAAAGTTATTTATTGAAAAATAATGCAATCATTGGACTAAATGAAAATTGTTATCAGATAGACTCAAATTTATATGGATATGCACCATCAGCAATTTCATGGAAAATTGCTTCCAAAATTATATCTTTAGATGGGACCCCTCTAAGGGGTCCCAGAAGGTACACCATTAATAATGCTCCTTGAGTCCACATAAATTCATTTAGGATATTTTGCTTTATGCAATTAGGTGTAGTAGAAAGCATCCAGACCCTTAGAGATAGTTAAGAAAAATACATTTTTTTTTTTTAAATAATGACTCTAAACAGATACTCCCACAACTAAAGGAAAATGTATCTCCAGTGAGAGAATCTGACCCAAATTAAGAAAATCATGATAGGAATAGTGATAATAAAAAATTAAATAGCAATTTACTACTTACTAATGCATCCAACCCCATAAACCTGTGTAATCTTTAGAGCAACCCTGAGAGGTGGATGAAACATCTTTGTCCTTCCCTTTGCAGCAAGGAGGAAATCAAGTCTCAGAGATAGTGATTGATCTGGTCAAGGGTAGGGCTAGTACATAGCACAGCTGTGACTTGAACTTTTTCAATTATTAGAAGAAGGGAAGTGAGATTTTTAAAATATTTATTGTGGATCAGGGCCTGGGTCAGATTTTTACATGTTATTTCATCCAGTGCTTCAAATTATATTACTAATGGGCTTCTATCATGAGAACAAAGAGAGAGAAAGCATACACGAGAGCAAGTGAGTGCAGAAAGGAGAATGAGAGAGAGTTGTCCAAGGCTGCACATTTATCTTCTAACAAATATTTATTGAATTGCCATGAAGTATTCTTGGTTCACTGGATATAGTGATGAAAAGATGGACAAATGTGAGTAAATGTAAGGGTCAGAATTTACACCCTGTTTATATGAACACAAAGCCTTTTTTTTTCCCTCATGGACCCACAGAGATTACCACTATCTTCTTTTTGCCTTTCTTACTTAAAAGTAGAGTATATCATCTGAAAGGCCACAAATGGGTATTTGCATTTCTGCAGCCAGAGGGAAGGCCAAATAATGCCTAAATCCTAAATGATGGCAAAACAGTGATGGAAATTGAACTCACGTGCAGGAATCAGGAGAAAGAATTTGAGCTGAGTGCCTTGTTTGCTGTCCCTGGGTTGATGTCTTCCTTCTCTTCGGTAGGGGCAGACTTGTGCCTTCCTCCCTTTGGATTAGGTACCCAAACATAGTGCCTGATTCCTTCTCAGTTCAAGTGATAGACAAATGCCACAAGGTTGAAGCAAGAATACCACTCTCAAGAAAGAACTAAGCAGGAAGCAATGGTGGTTAAGCTTTGTACCAGTCTCCTTGAACCTCCTTAATCATGATGTATCTTTTCCGGTCACAGCCCTCAGAATCTTAAGGTATCATTAGTAACAGAATTCAAGAAACTTCAGGGGAAAAAAAAGTGTCTTGTATATTTCTGCCTCATTGACTCTCCATCTCATTTCCAATCTCATCTGAAAACATATCTTTTTCTCTACTGACCGCATCTGCTAATTGCCCTCTCCCACAGCTATTATTTAACTGAAATATATGTGATGACTTTAACAAGGGTATTTAACTTCATGGGGTTGTTGAGATGCTGTTTTTAATAGTTTTAGGTTGAAATGTAAGTGGCGGAGGTTCTTAACCAGGAAGGGTCCTTAGGAAAGCCCCATAAATCTTTTATCTAGGAGTGCTCCCTTGTCTTTTAAACCCATGCCCTGAAAAGATTGGTTGAACTTTATATTTATAGCTTATATTATGAAAATAAAATAATTTTATTTTAGTTTCCAAATACGCATTTGTAATACGAAAGCTTTCTAAATTATACAGTTTTCCTACCCTCCTCCCCACCTAGTTTCAAATCTTGGCTTTTACCACTTTGAAACATTGTGAATCTTGAAATGCTATTTAAATATCTGCCCCCTCAATTTTCTCATCTTCAAGATGGGAATTATATACATATGTTGAGAGTTCTGTCAGAATTAAGTAAAATTCTGTCTAGAAAACTCCTTTAACAATGAAAGTGTTCATGTTAGCTCTTATGGGGTGGAGGAGCATATGTGATTCTCAGCAAACTTAAAATCTGAGCAGTTATTACAATACAATGCAAATTCCATAAGCAATGAGTCATTGTCTGCTTAATGCTATGTTCCTTGCACCTAGAATTATGCCGGGCACATAATAAGCAATCAAACTATCTGTGAATGAATACCTTTCACCATTACATAGTTGTTTACAACTTATAAAGTGCTTGCAAATCTATGATCTCATATGATCCCCTCAACAGTTTGCACACAAATATGGCAAAACATTCTAACTGGACAAGCAAAGGAGGGTTAATTCACTATAATCCTACTGCCTTAGAATATTGCCTAGAGATCCATCTGGATCAACCTTGATGCCATCCTTCTCACAACCCACCAACAGTGAGTGACCACATATTAACAGTTCTGCCTCCCAGTTTTTTCTTAAAATATCACTCTTGCCATTGACATAAGTCAAATGGCTGATATTTATCAGAATGGCTGCAGTAAGTTCTGTTGTCTGATAGCCTTCCAGATGCCACTCCACTCACTCACTTGCTCATTCTGCAAATATTTATGGGGCATCTACGCTGAGAAAGGTACTCTGTCAGGTCCCCAGAAGAAGTGGTACACCAGATACAACTCTTGAACTTAGGTATCTTCCTTTATTCTAGTGGATCATTAGGTGGACCCCTTGCTATTGTCTACTGACCACCCCCTTGACATGGCATTCACAATCCTTTACTCAGTTACCTCTTTAACCTCATTGCCTTAACAATCTATTAGGCTTTCTGCCATGCATCTTGACACATGACCCTAAATGCCATAATCAGACTTGTTTTTTAATTCCAAGAATATAGCCTGCTTTTCCATGCTCCTGAACTTAGTGTTTTCTTTATCTGGAATGTTCTGCTCAAACCACTCTTGTCACTTCTCAATCAGAAGTAATTGCAATGGAGGAGAGGAGGAACAAGATGGCAGAGGAGTAAGAGACCTGGATTTTGTCTGGTCCCAGGAATTCAGCTGGATAGGGATCAAACCATTCTGAACACCTACGAACTCAACAGGAGATCAAAGAAAATAATAGCAACAACTCTCTGAACAGAAGAGCGACCACTTTCTGGAAGGTAGGATGAGCAGAGAAGTGAATCCGAGGTGATATTCAGGAAGATAGGCGGAGGGGGAGGGGGCCTCTGTCGGCCGCTTCCGACAAGTGATAGAGCCACAGAGCACAAAATTGGAACTTTTATAAGTCAGCTCTGCTAAGGGATGTTGCTCCAGTGGCTAAGGGGGGGGGGGGGGGGGGTGGAACCCTCGCTGTGAGAGTGTAGTCTCAGGACCCTCGGGTCACAGGAAGACTGGGGGTGCCTGAGTGCTACAGAGCTCCCAGGTATCAGAGCAGGGAAGCCAGCTGCAGTGATGGAGCAGAGGAGCAGGCCCTCAGCTCGGGTTGCCATAAACCGTGATCAGCGGCACAGTCGGGCCACTGCTCTTCCAGCAGGGATCTGCTGGGTTTGGAGACTCCACATGGGGTCAGGTGCCAGAGACAGAAATGCTTGGTCACAGGCTGGGTGAGCACAGAGTGCGGCCAGATACCAGGGAGATAGGAGTGACTGACTGCTTTTCTCTGGGGGCTCACTGAGGAGGGGGGCCCCAAGTTCTTGGCTCCTAGGGGGCGGAGATTGGGAGGCCGCCATTTTCACTCTCGTCCCCCAAAGCTGGACGGAAAGCTTGGGGGAACAAAAGCCCCTGAGAGCAAATCTGAGTGGATGACTTAGCCTGACCGGCAATGGTGGGGCAATTCCACCTCCAGCAAAGACATTTGGGAACCACGGCAACAGGCCCCGCCCCCAGAAGATCAGCAAGAAGAGCCAGCCAAGGCCAAGTTTACCAATCAATGAGAACGGCAGAACTCCAGCAATAGGGGAGTACTGCACATAGAATTCATGGCTTTCCCCCCCAGATTCTTTAGTCTTTCAAAGTTAATTTTTTTAACTTTCCTTTTTTTTGAATTTTTCTTTTTCCCTTTTTCAACCATGTTATCAATACCTTTTTTAAAAAATATTTTTATTTTTCACTTTTAGTCATATTCTATCCCTTCACAGTAGTTACCCTTATTTTTGGTGTTGTTCTCTCTTTAAAATTTTGGGATACAGTTTCTTCTAACAGATCAAAATATACCCTAAATTTCTAGTATATGGCTGTGTTCTAGTCACCTACCTGATCACATCTCTCCCTCTTTTTTTAAATCCTCTTCTTTCTTTTTTCAACTAACTTCTTATCGATTCCTTTATAAAATCTTTTATAATTTTCATCTTTACAGTCATACTCCATCCCTTCATTGTATTAACCCTTATTTTTGTACATATGTAAGTTTTTCTTTTTTTAAAATTTTGGGAGGCACTTTCTTCTGACATACCAAAATACGCCCAAAATCTAGTGTGTGGCACTGATCTATGCACCAGCCTTATCATATTTGATCATATTCTGTTTTTTTGTTTTGTTTTTGTTTGTTTTTATCTTTTTCTTTCTCTTTTTTCTTTCTTTCCCTTTCTTTCCCCCTGGTTTCAGGTCTTTTCTGATTAGTGTATATTTTCTGGGGACGTTGTTACCCTGTTAGCATTTTGTTCTCTCATTCATCTATTCTCCTCTGAACAAAATGACAAGATGGAAAAAATCACCTCAACAAAAAGAACAAGAGGCAGTACCAACTGCCAGGGACCTAATCAACATGGACATTAGTAAGATGTCGGAACTAGAGTTCAGAATGAGGATTTTAAAGATACTAGCTGGGCTTGAAAAAAGCATGGAAGATACAAGAGAAACTCTTTCTGGAGAAATAAAAGAACTAAAATCTAACCAAGTCAAAATCAAAAAGGCTATTAATGAGGTGCAATAAAAAATGGAGGCTCTAACTGCAGGATAAATGAGGCAGAAGAGAGAATTAGTGATATAGAAGACCAAATGATGGAAAATAAAGAAGCTGAGGAAAAGAGAGACTACTGGATCACAAGGGCAGAATTCGAGAGATAAGTGATACCATAAGACGAAACAACATGAGAATAATTGGGATCCCAGAAGAAGAAGAAAGAGAGAGAGGGGCAGAAGGTATATTGGAGCAAATTATAGCAGAGAACGTCCCTAATTTGGGGAAGGAAACAGGCATCAAAATTCAGGAGGCACAGAGAACCCCTCTCAAAATCAATAAAAATAGGGCAACACCCTGACATCTAATAGTAAAACTTATGCATCTCAGAGACAAAGAGAAAATCCTGAAAGCAGCTCAGGAGAAAAGATCTGTAACCTACAACAGTAGAAACATTAGATTGGCAAAAGACCTATCCACAGAGACCTGGCATGCCAGAAAGGACTGGCATGGTATCTTCAGAGCACTAAATGAGAAAAATATGCAGCCAAGAATACTATATCCAGCGAGGCTGTCATTGAAAATAGAAGGAGAGATAAAAAGCTTCCAGGACAAACAAAAACTAAAGGAATTTGCAAACACGAAACCACTCCTACAAGAAATCTTGAAAGGGGTCCTCTAGGCAAAGAGAGAGCCTAAAAGCAACAGAGATCAGAAAGGAACACAGACAATATACAGTAACAGTCACCTTACAGGCAATACAGTGGCACTAAATTCTTATCTTTCAATAGTTACCCTGAATGTAAATGGGCTCAATGCCCCAATCAAAAGACACAGGCTATCAGATTGGATAAAAAAACAAGACCCATCGATATGCTATCTGCAAGAGACTCATTTTAGACCCGAAGACACCCCCAGATTGAAAGTGAGGGGGTGGAGAACAATTTACCATGCTAATGGACACCAAAAGAAAGCTGGGGTGGCAATCCTTATATCAGACAAATTAGATTTTAAACCAAAGAGATGAGGAAGGACACTATATCCTACTTAACTGGTCTATCCAACAAGAAGATCTAAAAATTTTAAATATCTATGCCCCTAAAATGGGAGCAGCCAATTATATAAGCCAATTAATAACAAAAGCAAAGAAACACATAGGCAAAAATACAATAATAGTGGGGGACTTTAACACCTCCCTCAATGAAATGGAAAGATCATCTAAGCAAAAGATCAATAAGGAAATAAAGACTTTAAATGACACACTGGACCAAATGGACTTCACAGATATATTCAGAACATTCCATCCTAAAGCAACAGACTACACATTCTTCTCTAGTGCCCATGGACTATTCTCAGGAATAGATCACATCCTAGGTCACAAATCAGGTCTCAACTGGAACCAAAAGATTGGGATCATTCCCTGCCTATTTTCAGACCACAATGCTTTGAAACTAGAACTCAATCACAAGAGGAAAGTCGGAAAGAAGTCAAATACATGGAGGCTAAAGAGCATCCTACTAAAGAATGAATGGGTCAACCAGGAAATTAAAGAAGAATTGAAAAAATTCATGGAAACAAATGAAGATGAAAACACAACTGTTCAAAATCTTTGGGATGCAGCAAAGGCGGTCCTAAGAGGAAAGTATATAGCAATACAAGCCTTTCTCAAGAAACAAGAAAGGTCTCAAGTACACAACCTAACCCTCCACCTAAAGGAGCTGGAGAAAGAACAGCAAGTAAAGCCTAAACCCAGCAGGAGAAGAGAAATTAAGATCAGAGCAGAAATCAATGAAATAGAAACTAAAAGAACAGTAGAACAGATCAACGAAACTAGGAGCTGGTTCTTTGAACGAAATAACAAGATTGACAAAACCCTGGCCAGACTTATCAAACAGAGAAGAGAAAGGACCCAAATCAACAAAATCATGAATGAAAGAGGAGAGATCACAACCAACACCAAAGAAATACAAACAATTATAAGAACATATTATGAGCAACTCTATGCCAGCAAATTAGATAACCTGGAAGAAATGGAGGCATTCCTAGAGATGTATCAACTACCAAAACTGAACCAGGAAGAAATAGAAAACCTGAACAGACCTATAACGACTAAGGAAATTGAAGCAGTCATCCAAAATCTCCCAACAAACAAAAGCCCAGGGCCAGATGGCTTCCCAGGGGAATTCTACCAAACATTTCAAGAAGAATTAATACCTATTCTTCTGAAACTGTTCCAAAAAATAGAAATGGAAGGAAAATTTCCAAACTCATTTTATGAGGCCAGCATTACCTTGATCCCAAAACCAGACAAAGACCCCACCGAAAAGGAGAATTACAGACCAATATCCCTGATGAACACAGATGCAACAATTCTCACCAAAATACTAGTCAATAGGATCCAACAGTACATTAAAAGGATTATTCACCACGACCAAGTGGGATTTATCCCTGGGCTGCAAGGTTGGTTCAACATCCACAAATCAATCAATGTGATACAATACATTCATAAAAGAAAGAACAAGAACCATATGATTCTCTCAAAAGATGCAGAAAAAGCATTTGAGAAAGTACAGCATCCTTTCTTGATCAAAACTCTTCAGAGTATAGGGATCGAGGGTACATACCTCAATATCATAAAAGCCATCTTTGAAAAACCCACAGCAAATATGAGACTGAGAGCTTTCCCCCTAAGGTCAGGAACATGGCAGGGATGTCCACTATCACCACTGCTGTTCAACATAGTTCTAGAAGTCCTAGCCACAGCAGTCAGACAACAAAAAGAGATAAAAGGCATCCGAATCGGCAAAGAAGAAGTCAAATTCTCACTCTTTGCAGATGATATGATACTTTATGTGGAAAACCCAAAAGACTCCACCCCCAAATTACTAGAACTCATACAGCAATTCAGTAACGTGGCAGGATATAAAAATCAATGCACATAAATCAGTGGCATTCCTATACACCAACAAGACAGAAGAAAGAGAAATTAAGGAGTCGATCTCATTTACAATTGCACCCAAAACCATAAGATACCTAGGAATAAATCTAACCAAAGAGGCAAAGGATCTCTACTCAGAAAACTATAAAATACTCATGAAAGAATTGAGGAAGACACAAAGAAATGGAAAAATGTTCCATGTTCATGGATTGGAAGAACAAATATTGTGAAGATGTCAATGCTACCTAGAGCAATCTACACATTCAATGCAATCCCCATCAAAATACCATCCACTTTTTTTTCAAAGAAATGGAACAAATAATCCTAAAATTTGTATGGAACCAGAAAAGACCCCGCATAGCCAGAGGAATGTTGAAAAAGAAAAGCAAAGCTGGCGGCATCACAATTCCGGACCTCAAGCTCTATTACAAAGCTGTCATCATCAAGACAGCATGGTACTGGCACAAAAACAGACACATAGATCAATGGAACAGAAGAGAGAGCCCAGAAATGGACCCTCAAGTCTATGGTCAACTCATCTTTGACAAAGCAGGAAAGAATGTCCAATGGAACAAAGACAGTCTCTTCAACAAATGGTGTTGGAAAAATTGGACAGCCACATGCAGAAGAATGAAACTGGACCATTTCCTTACACCACACACAAAAATAGACTCCAAACGGTGGAAAGACCTCAATGTGAGACAGAAGTCCATCAAAATCCTAAAGGAGAACACAGGCAGCAACCTCTTCTACCTGAGCTGCAGCAACTTCTTCCTAGAAACATCACCAAAGGCAAGGGAAACAAGGGCAAAAATGAACTATTGGGACTTCGTCAAGATAAAAAGCTTTTGCACAGCAAAGGAAACAGTCAACAACACCAAAAGACAACCGACAGAATGGGAGAAGATATTTGCAAATGACATATCAGATAAAGGGCTAGTATCCAAAATCTATAAAGAACTTCTTAAACTCAATACCTAAAGAACAAATGATCCAATCAAGAAATGGGCAGAAGACATGAATAGACATTTTTCCAAAGAAGACATCCAAATGGCCAATAGACACATGAAAAAGTGCTCAACATCACTCGGCATCAGGGAATTCCAAATCAAAACCTCAATGAGATATCACCTCACACCAGTCAGAATGGCTAAAATTAACAAGTCAGGAAACGACAGATGTTGGCGGGGATGGGGAGAAAGGGGAACCCTCCTACACTGCTGGTGGGAATGCAGGCTGGTGCAGTCACTCTGGAAAATAGTATGGAGGTTCCTCAAAAAGTTGAAAATAGAGCTACTCCAGCATTTGCACTACTGGGTATTTACCCCAAAGATACAAATATAGGGATCTGAAGGGGTATATGCACCCCGATGTTTATAGCAGCAATGTCCACAATAGCCAAACTGTGGAAAGAGCCAAGATGTCCATCAACAGATGAATGGATAAAGAAGAGGTGGTATATATATACAATGGAATATTATGCAGCCATCAAAAGGAATAAAATCTTGCCATTTACAACAACATGGATGGAACTGGAGGGTATGATGCTGAGCGAAATAAGTCAATCAGAGAAAGACATGTATCATATGACCTCACTGATATTAGGAATTCTTAATCTCAGGAAACAAACTGAGGGTTGCTGGAATGGCAGGGGGTGGGTGGGATGGGGTGGCTGTGTGATAGACACTGGGGAGGGTATGTGCTATGGTGAGCACTGTGAATTGTGTAATAAGACTGTTGAATCACAGATCTGTGCCTCTGAAACAAATATTATATGTTAAAAAAAAGAAGAAGAAGATAGCAGGAGGGGAAGAATGAAGGGGGGGGAAATTGGGAAATATGACGAACCATAAGAGACTATGGACTCTGAAAAACAAACTGAGGGTTCTAGAAGGGAGGGGGGTGGGAGGATGTTTTAGCCTGGTGATGGGTATTAAAGAGGGCACATTCTGCATGGAGCGCTGGGTGTTATACTCAAACAATGAATCATGGAACACTACATCAAAAACTAATGATGTAATATATGGTGACTAACATAACATAATAATAATAATAATAATAAAGTAATTGCAATGGAAACAGCTACACTATGAGCGATGTCTCTCTGAGAGGCATAGTGCGAAGTACTATATGTGGGTGTACATATATATACCCACACACATAATTACCTCTCGTGTAATTCTTAAAAGACCATTTTACTTATGAGAGAATTAAAATGGAAAATGGGAAGTTAATTAACTTACCCAAGGTCACACAGCCAGTGACAGAGTATCATTCCAAACCTGGTTTGACTTTAAAGCCCATGCTTTTAACTGCTTTGCTTATGACAAGTGAGCTTCCAATCATCCTTCAAGACCTAGTCCAAGGACATTTAATCTCTGAAATCTTTACTGTCTTGTGTAGGCAAAGAGAGCTGCCCTGCCCCTTACATTTACTTTACACATATCTTTATGGTGGCACCTTTTACATTTATGTTATATAAACATTTGCACTCATTATCTGTTTAGAAATCTATCTCTGCTCCTTTGAAGTCACTGGTTTAGACTTATTCATCCTCATATTCTCTGAGTTTAGTACCATATCTAGTCAATAACAGGTGCTCAGTAAGTGGATGGATTGACTAAACAGCACTTCCTTTTAAGAGCAGTATCAATATGAAAGAAATAAGTGAGAGAGGCAGGTGGCAGAAGCTAACGAAGGCTTGAAGGCTCTGCCCACCAGGTCATCATGCATGAGTTTGACCTGATTTGCGAGAAAGCCCAATCAAACATTGCTTAAAAGAGTGGAGACAAAAAACATAAAAACAAAAAGAAAATTCAGCTTGCTGCACTTTATGTTTTTCATCTAGTGGTTTTGGCATTGCGCTGACACTCAGAGCTACAGGTCAGGCCTAAGTTCACCTGGGCTTAATTGGAAAGTACATAGGCTTGTTTGGGGAATGCTCTAGGGAACAGCTGACCAAGAGACCTCTGCTATCAACTTGAAATATAGCCCTATGAGGATTTAAAAAAAAAAAACTCACTCTGTTTTTTAGCAGCATGCCTTCCATTTTTCTTGGCTGAATTTGGTATCTTTTTAGTTTAAAACAAAGAATGAAGACAACATTTGATCTAAACACTGTTAGAAGTGATGTGGAAAATATGTAGCCCATCAGCAGATTGATTACACTAATGGCCCCAACTCTTTGCCACTCAAATCCATACCCTTTGCCCGATCGCTTTGCAGTGCCTCCTACTCTGACTCTGAACCAAGCTACATGACTGGGCAGGTGATCAACTCTCCTCATTTGCCCTGGACTGTCTTGGTTTTAGTATTGAAGATCTCACATTCTGGGAGACTCCCCAGCCCTAGGGACATCCCTCAGTCAGAAACACCAGGATGGTTGATCACCCTCTTAGCCAATGGGATGGGACACAAGCAGAGACTAAGAAAAAACTTAAGTGGGGTTGTCTTCTCTTTTGTGCTTCCTTCATCACCAAGAAAAAAGGCCCAGAAGAGCCTTCAGGAGAATGAGAAACACGTGGGGGTGGGGTAGCCACATCATTTAGCTGCCCCAACCAGGACAGCCCACATCTGCCACTAACCTAAGGACTCATAGGTTCTGTGAATAACACAAAGATATGTTAGATATGAATCCAGGCTACAGAGACACTTAAATATGCAAATGTAAGCAGAATAATAAGCAGCACATGATTTTTGCCTTTGCATAACTGAAAAATATCATTAGAAGAGAGAGCAGATTCATTTCTTCTATGCTAGCTGGGTGAAATTATGACCAGTGTGTAGACTCTATATGAAGACATATGTAGATGAAATTAGATTTCTTCATGAGGAAGAATTTTTTTTAACAATCACCACTGTTGAAAGCTGTCCAGGGTTGGCTTCTTGGTTCATGAACTGTCTCTCAGTTGGGATGATGCTGCTGAGGCTGGAGAGAGGGGTGACATAGCTGCTGTAAAGTATCCAACTTAATGATGTTTACTGAAGGGTTCAAATGTGCTGAACATTAAATCAAGCTCTGGGCTTGGTGCACGTGTCTCATGCCCATAAAGTTGGTTCTGTTGGGGGTAGGCTATTCCAGACAGAGAAGTCAGTATATACGAAAGCATGGAGACAGGCAGAGGCTTGATGTGTTTGAAGTCTTGTTAGATTATGGTATATGCATATGGATATAATGTATAAATGGGTTTGTAAGTGGAGATGGAGATGGGCAACAAAGCAGAAGTGATAGTATGGTGGGTTTGTACTATGTTCATCTAGCTACGTAAGTACTCATTTTCCAAGGATCCCTTTCCCTGGATAATTCAGGGTTGCTTTGGGCCACAAGAGTCATTTTATACAACATTTGAAAGGAGGAAGTGAAGTAGTAACCACATCCTGTTTGGGCTTAGAAGGTATATGCAAGGTACCAGGGGCTGCTGCAGATCAAACACAGTGTTGCTTATCTCCCTGTCTACTGTGGGTCAGCAGCAGGCTTGCAGCTCCTCCAGCTCCCATCCGATCTCCTTAAGCTCTTCCAGCTTCCTATGATGAAGGCTATTAGCTTCTCCTGTAGTCACCCAAACACTCCATTAAACTTGGAGGTTTGGAAGCATTGAGAGTGTAACACAGGTTCCATTTCATCCTTGTGGGTTCCAGTTTGTCTTTGCAGGATCCAGTTTATCCTTGTTCTCCCTCTCTTCATGTCCATTTTTTTCTTTTTGACTGCATGCCATGCAGACAGCACTTTAGGACTCAGCACCAATACCAAAGAAACCACCTTACACAGACTGTGCAACCAGCATCCAGAACTGTAAGGTCAACTTCCTATAATAAATCCCTAATTCCAAGTCACTCTTAGTGGTTCAGCTTTTCCAATCAATCTCGGATTGGTACTGATAGACCCTAGAAAATAAATTGCATATGACCTTTAAGGAGGTAGCCAGCATGGGATTAAAAGCGTGGTTTATAGAGTCAGACATAACTTGAGCTTGTAAACCTGCTTCCTTACTGCTACTTCATGAGTTGTTTATCCTTATCTTGTGTTACAGAAAGCCTCCAAGATGACTCCAATGACTTTCACCTCCTCTGCCTTGTGTAGTCCCCTCCCATATTGTATCAAGGTTGGTGAGTGTGATAGAATACTGCACAAATGATGGTGTGTCACTTCTGAGTCAAGGTCATAAAAGATACTGCAGCTTCTGCCTCTCCCTCTCTTGGTTTATTTGCTCTGAAGAAAACCAGCTGCCATGTTGCAAGGATACCCAATTGTTAACAACCATGTGACTGAATTTCCAAGTCAATCCTCCAGCACCAGTTGAGCCTTCAAATGACTTCACTCTGCCATGGTACTTGTACATTGTACTTTAGTCCTTTATGTAAAATCATGAGACTCAGAGCCTGAACCACCCACATAAGCTACTTTCTGATTCCTGACCCTCAGAAACTGTGTGAGGTAATATTTATTGTTTTAAGTTTCTAAATTTGGGGGTAATTTGGTATGTAGTAGTAAATAACCAATAACCTATACAATAAATAACAAATTAATTTCCTAAAAAGTAAAATGAGGGTAACTATTATACCCACTTCATTGGGTTGTTGTCAAGATTAAGGGCACAACTGTATATAAAGCACTGACTGCTGTGTTGGGCACGTGGTAAATGCATAAATGAGTGCTGTTCCTGCTGTTAGTGCTGATTGTTGCTTTTGTCATCTCTTCCAAACTTGGCATTCTAAGATCACTTCACTTCAGGCTACAGTGGTAGGTATAGGCTTCAGTGTGGAGGTGATATTTGTATTGGATCTGAAAATCTACTCTCTCATAAATTTATGGTGCTTGCCACTTGAAAAATCACTGGGTGTGTGGCAGAGGTGGGCATGGAGAAGAACAGCTCCATACCTGGACTGTGTTAAGTTTGATCTTCCTAGTACAGGGAGGGCACACCCTTAACCCAAAGGAAGAGTCTTAACTTGGATTCAGACAGCAACTGACAATAGCAGCTCATGTAGGTCCACCAGTGGCCCAAGGGCTAGAAAATATTAAAGGTTGGGAATTAAAATCTGATGCCTGCCTGCTTGGGAAATTAACTCATTTGGTGATAGAGAGTTATTGGAAAGTTGCAAGAAGCATGGGCACCTTCCCAGGACTTGATGGTGCAAACAAATTGAATGGCATTTAACATATCTAATTGTTAATGAAATGGAGTATTAATTGTGGAGTGTTAATTCCTTCCCTTCAGCAGTAGTTGCTTGCTTTGACTGGAAGTATTTGCATCAGAATAATAAAACACTGGGGCTCAAAGAGGTTTTCTAGATGAATGCAGACTTCTTACTTTTACAAATGGGGTAACAGGATGGGGGAGATTACAGATATATAGATAAAAATAATGCTGAATCCCTATTTTATTCTTTCCTGAAGGGGTCCTGGGCTGGGAGCTAACCAGCATTGAATAAATTACTTATTTTCTCTAAGCCTCAGTTTTCTCATCTGTAAAACAGGAACAACATGCATTTTGTCATAGGTATTATGAGGATTCAAAAAATGCTTGGCCCATAGGATGTGCCACATAAAATGCAGTTTTAATATTCTTTATTTTATATGCAGATTTTCAATGTTATGTTCTTTATACCAAGCAGAAAATGAATATTTAGATATTGTTGGGGCTGTTCACCCAAATTATGAGCTTTACTTAAAAAGAGTTGCTTAAATTTTTTCAATGAATCAAGTCAAATTGCAAGATATCAAAAATGACATCTTCTACAATAAGCATCACCTTCCAGTTCTGCAATCCCTGAGGGTCAGGCCACCATGATTACTTTCTCTAGGTTAGTTTAACCCAATGAAAGAGAGTTCCAGAGGCTCCTTAGGAGGAGAAGGGTATCCACCAACAGAGATTAAAAGCCACCTCTACTATAATTTATAACATGACCCAGAATGTTATTCAAAGTACTTGATTCTCAACAATATGAGAATTAATTTCCTTTGGCTTTCTGAGTCCCACCACGCTTACCTTACTCTTTGCCCTTTGTTGTGAAGTCTTCTTCCTCAAGAGCTGGGGGATCCTCATCCTATCAATGTTCCTCCATTCATATTATTTTTCTTTGGGAAATAACTAAAACTTGGCCTAGTCATATTGTTATGACCAGGGGCATCTACTATGAAGGAATAGGAAGTATCACAGAAAGGAAGAACATGATATAAGATAGGTGATGTTCCAGAGGGGTAACAGAGAAGTAAGAGTTGAGAGCTGGATCATGGGCAAAATTTAAGCCACTAGAAGAATTAGTGAGAAGTCTGGGTCTGGTGCAAAGAAACCAACTCCCAGAACTGGGAAGCAAGCAAGCAAGAAATTACAAGATAGGGCTTGGGAATATGGTCAATTCATGTAATGGTGCAAAGCAGGATCCACTATGACTGTCTTATGTCCATTGTGTTTAGCTTCTCTTCTGGGGAAAAGGAATCAAACTGACTTTGTTGAAGACTCAATAAATATGAATGTTTACATGATATATGGAATATTTACATGATCTTAATTTATTCATCAGACTATTTGGAATAGGCGTTACTCTTTCCATTATCCAGTTGAGAAAATTAAAGCTCAAATTACTTGATTCCTCACAGCTCCATAATTAGTGAACACAGGAGCCAGGACTTGGACGTTGGATCTATATCTGCCTAAGTATAAAGCCTGGATTCTCTCTCTACTATCAAGATTAGGCTTAGAGTACTATTAGAATTACAGATAGGAATCAAGTAGCTCTAGTTAGATACCCCTGTGAAGTGGTAGTGGAGATGAGTGAGATGAGAACCAGGATGGTCAGCTTATAGCAGGGTAACAAGCCTATCTTTAGATGGAAAATGGCAGCATTACATTTCTTTGGGTATTCCTCTAACATTACAATGGACAGACTCTCCCCCATTACTCTGAGTCTTGAGCAATCATATTTGAAATGAAGGCTCACAGTTCATGCAATATCTTTATCTCTTGGGAAAGAATGGACTACATTCATTTGAGTTGAAGCCAGCACATTTATATTTACAAATTCTCCCCTTGAAGGCAGGGAAGTGTTAAAGGGTGTTTAGAAAGATTTTAAACTAAAATTGAATCAAGACAGTTTAACTTCATTCTCAGTGGGCAAGTAATGAAAGGACACTTGAATAGTTTTAAAAACCTGAATTTAAATCCTGGTTCTGCTTTATGATGAATGATTTGGCTTGGGGCCCTGTCTCATTTCTCTGTACTTACTCATTCTCTTCTTTAAAAGGTAGAACAGGGAAACTGGGTGACACAGTCAGTTGGGCATATGACTCTTGTTTTCTGCTCAGGTCATGATCTCAGGGTTGTGAGACTGAGCCCCACATCAGGCTCTACACTCAGTGCAGAATCTGCTTGTGATTCCCTCTCTCTTCCCCTCCCTGCTCATGCTCTCTAAAATAAATAAATAAATCATTAAAAGGTGGAACATAACTGTTCCCATTAATATGATAGTGTTGCTGTGAAGTAATAGAATGAGGAATGTGTGAAATAATTTTGTAATCTCACTGTGCCCATGTTGAGGTTGACACTTTTCCTTAAAAACCAAAGGCCAAGGTCCCCATTTGCCTAGAACTAGAGGATGCCCAGGAAAATGGAAATCAGTACTTACACTCTGTATCTAGAGACAAAAGGACACAGTGCTGCCCTGTGAGAACACTGAACTGAAAGTCAAGGTGTCTGGGCTACTTCTCACGTCTTCCAGTCATTAACAATGTGAACTGGGCAATTATTCCTTCACCTCTCTGAAACTTATTTTCCTCACTTGTTAAACGGAGAAGATAATCTAAAATCTACAAAACTGGTTTTCAACCTTGGCTGCAAATTAGACTCTCCTTGGGTGTTTCTAAAAGACTAATGCCCAGGAGGAACCCAAGATTAATTAAGCCAGGATCACTAAGATATGACACAGGCATCATTATTTTTGAAACTCCCCAGGTGATTCCAAAACACAACCATGTTTGAGAACCATTGATCATCTTAATGGTTTTAAGGTCAAGGCCCTTCAATGTCTAATATTCTAGTGTTTTGAGAGAACTTCTGTTTACCTCCAGGTTGGTCCATCTCCAATTCCTTAGTATAGTTAGGTAATATCATTGGGAATTGCACATACCAACTATATTAGTTTCCTAGGGTCACCATAACAAAGTACCACAAACAGGGTGGTTTAAACAACAGAAATGTATTGTCTTACTGATCTGGAGGCCTGAAGTCTGAGGTTAAGGTGTCAGCAGGGTTGGTTCCTTCTGAGGGCTATGAGGAAGAATCTACCCCCTGCCCTTCCCTCAGTTCTGGTAGCTTCCTGGCAATCTGGCATCCCTTGGCCCATAGAAGCATCATCCCAATCTCCGTCTTCATCTTCCTATGCATTCTCCCTGTGTGTATGTCTTTGCTCAAATTTCCCCTTTTTATAAAGATGCCAATTAGATTAAGGGCCCACTCTACTCCAGCATGACCACATCTTAACTAACAATGTCTACAGTGACTATTTATAAATACGTTCACAAGCTTAGGTACCGAGGTTTGAAAATCAGCATGTGGATTTTAGGGGGATGCAATCCAGTTCATAAAACCAGTACCTGGATTTCAGCAATTGGGAAGGGCATGGATCATGGCAGGTGACCTCTTGAAACTTCCATGTCTGGTTCCAAAAGAGCACCTATTCTCATGCTCAACATAGCACACTCTTATACTCTCCCTGAGCTCCAACCCCAGCCTTGCCAGGTTCTTAGAATTCTATGCCCCCTGACTGTCCCTACCTATCTCTTCCAGTGATCCACTGCCAAAGAAGGAGACCCTGGCCCCTTTATTTGCCAGTTTAGGGATTTTCCTTTAAGCATCACAACCCCCTGCCAACCACCTCTAGTTATTAAAATGCAGTTCAGGATGTCTCACTCTGGCTGTTACATTATCATTCCTCGTTAGAGACTCCTCCAGGGCCTGAGACATCCCTGCACTGACTTTATAATTACAAAGTCAATTTCTAAACAGACATTTGCAAATAAGTCAATTTAAATACTGAATTTGCAAACAATAATTAAGCAGTAGCTTCTTTTTAAATATCTCTATATATCATTAATGCCTGTGGGCTTTTCATTTTACCTTGCAACCGGGTAGTCTGCAATTGTTTGTTGAACTAAAGGGTTTTCTGAAAGCAAATCAAAGCACTGGGGAGATTTGGGAAGCAATTGAAGAAAGGGTTTTTTCCTCTTCCTCCTTCCTCCTTGCTTTATCTGATTGGCTGTGCTTTTCATCAGTTGGGATTATGACAGGGGAGGGAGGCTGGAGAAGAGTCATTTTCTACAGTAAAAACAGCAACAACAATACAGGATTCTGGTCTGGTGATAGACTGGCTAACATGGCTTCTTAAGAAATGCAACCGGGAATCTCCATGCTGGAAGCCTCAGCTTCTGTTGATTTCAGCACCACCTAAACAGGGAGAGCTCTCAGTGGCTCAGTTCTGACAGTGCTTCTCCCTGGTTTAAAAAATCTAGAGGAGTGCCTGGTGGCTCAGTCAGTAGGGCATCCAACTCTTGATTTTGGCTTAGGTCATGATCTTAGGGTCGTGAGATCGAGCCCCATGTTGGGCTCTGTGCTCAGATTGGAGTAGCTTGTCCCTCTCCCTCTGTTCCTCCCCCCCCACCTTGTGTGCTCTCTCTAAAATAAATAAATAAATAAATAAAATCTTAAAAAAAAAAAAAAAAAAAAAAACTACAGTGAGTCCTTGTTACCTGCAGGGTAAGGCTCTGATTCTGGCATTCATGGTCCTTAATAATTCGGCTTTACTCTCTCTTTTAACAAGTTTTTTTTTTTTTTTTTTAACCTACTATATGCTAAAGAAAATACTAGGTAACAAGGGCATGCTGGTAAACAAGACAGTTTATTTCGAGATCTAATGGGGATAGAAACCCTGAAAAAGTAAATTTATGGATGATGAATGTTACAAAAGAGGAGGTAGGAGTAAATTCAGGTTGGTCTGGAGACTTATGAACGGCACTTTAAAAAAGTGGTATTTCAGCTGAAATCTCAAGGATAAGTAGGCTTTTAACAAGGTGAAGATTAAGGGGGAGGTTATTCTAGGTAGAGGAATTCCCATTAGAACTCAGAGATAAGTGAAAAAAGCGGGGCTGAGTGGTAGCTGAAGTAGAGAGGGTAGGACATGAGGCATGAGCCTAGGCAGAGAAGCAAGGACTGGAATCTTGAAAGCACTGTAGGCCAGGTTAAGAAGTTTGAACTTTGGCCTAAGGAAAATAGGGAGCCATGGAAGGGTTTCAGGAAGTGATGTGACCAGTTTGGCATATGCTGTCCTAGCTGTGTCCTCAAGCCCTACCACATAATGTCCTCCCAGATAGTTGGGTAATTCAAAAACTCTTGAGTCTGTGTTCCTAAGATCTCCTCCAGTAAGGAGGTTCTCCCCAATATTCTTAACCCAATTAAATACCTCAACTTCAAAATCTGATTCAGAAGTCACAGACTCTTTAAAACATCTTTAATCCTACTACCACTGCCTTATAAGATTGGATTGCCTTCTAATCAGTGCTTCTAAAACATTTTGTTCAACTCTCTAGTTCAACTTATATCATGCATATATTTATACATGCATATAATAATGCAACTATATAAATGTATATTATATATGCAACTCTCTAGTTCAACAGTATTTATACTAATGCATATTAATGGTAAAAGCTTTCATTGTTTTCAAGTTAGTGTATATATCTCAGCAAAATGTTAACAAATAGTAAACATAAATAGCTTATTATAATCACCATCAATTTTACCAATATCATAAGCATTTTTCAGTGGAAGTCCCCACAGGTACTGTGGCAGAAGCTGAGATGTTTTGCCTTCAGAATGACCTCAAGCACAGTCATAATTCTCCTCAGTCTATTGGCAACCCATTCACTTTATGAGACAAGAGCTTCTGTATAGCTTTCCCTCAGGAAGAGTGGGGCTGACTGAGGTCAGCATTCCCCAGAAAAGAGGTGGAGACTCAACACTCCACAGTTCATAGGGGGTCAGAGTCATTGATTGTTTTTATCAAGGTGCTGATATTCCCAGCTTAAAATACAGGAAGGGGAACTCCACTGACCCCTAGGACTCTGTTTCATCCTGTCTCTGAGATAAATGTCTCTTTTCCCATGTCCATTCTTATTAGAAGGCAGGTATAATCCAGGCCCAGAATCTGGGCCCTAGAAAAGTCCACCACTCTACAAATGCAAAGCCAGCCTGGGGAAATTAAGGGTATGACCAGCTGAGGGACCTCTACTTCCTCCTTGAGTCATCTTATTTTTTTGGCTCACAACAGTCAGTGCCAGGGGTAACTGACCTTCAGTGGGCTGCAAATCTCCCAATTCGGATATCTAACAGATTATGAGTGACCCCGATAGTCCTTTAAAATAAGGATTTTGTTTCCTTTGGTAATGTGTTCCAGAGGCCTTGGTATTAATTTCTTATGGTCTTTTCTTGGGAGACCCATCACCTCTGGAAGGGCATTAAATGCTGATGGGAAAGGGTTATACAGACTAGATACACAGTTTCCTAAAATCCTCAATGCTCCAGTGTAGGAGTGAATCATCAGTGATTGTCCCTAATTCTGACCCTCATATCCATTCATTTCAGCTGCTGGCTCATGTTCTAGATGCAACTGTCTGGGATAATCAGATATTGGTTCTAAGATTACTATGAAGTTCATTTTTTAATCTGGGTAAATAAATGAACAAAACCTACTAATCTTGATTCCTACTGTGTCTAATTAAGAATCTTCTCAAGTAGCTACAGGCCTGGGTACTTCTTATATTTCCTAATGTGATTCAGTTCAGAACCACTCATCCAGATTGTCATTTGTCAAAAGTCAGCTTAATTCTGATTCAATTGCCTGTGCCATATAAAGTAACCCAAAGTGGGGATCCAAGGCAGACAGAAACAGACCGACTATCTAACTTTGGTGACCTTTTGTATTTGTCAGCCATCAAGAGACTCAAAGAAGTGCTCAAGGTGATGAGGAATGAGCTGCATTCTAGTTTCTTCCTATGTTTTGGCAGCTTTGAATCAGCCCTCCCACATCTGAGTAGGTGCACACATCTCTAGGTAATCCCACTGGTGTATTTTTCTGGTCCTTCTCCTCTCACCCTTCTCTTCCCTCTTAGTTACTTTTTTATGTCTTCCTTTTTGGTTTCCTTTCTCTGCTTCCTTAGAGCCAGAAAGTGGCTCAGTCAGCCCCACACCAGAATGAGGATACTCAGGGTGGGCAGATCATGGTGCCTGTGGTCATTGCATGCCATTGGAAGTGTCACTTTATTTCTTGGGCCTCCTTTTCCCTTCATATTCAGTTGGATTCGATCTCCCTTTTTTTTAAATTATGTTATGTTAATCACCATACATTACATCATTAGCTTTTGATGTAATGTTCCATGATTCATTGTTTGCGTATAACACCCAGTGCAATCTCCCTTTCAATACTAATTATACTATTCTTCTTCCCTCTCCTTTACTACCTCCCTCTGTAAAAATTTTTGAAAGTTGGATTTTGAGTAAATGGAGGATAATCATTTCGGTCCCTTTTGTATCCACTTTTAGTCTAACTTCTAAGGTTCACAACTAAGCAGAAGACTGTTGTACAGAAAAGTCAACACTCACAGCTAAATGGAGGTGTTCTGGTTAACTCCCTTTACTGGAATTTCATGTACTTCACCTTCCCCATTAAGTGTGGATGTCTATTTTCCTACCCCTTTGAATCTCTCTTGCCCTTCCTCATGCAGTCAGGTCCCTCTTTCACCATGGACATCTTTCTTGATCATTCAAACCCTCCTTGAATACTTTGGCCAACTACACCATTTACATCCGAACTTTAACACGTAATATTTAAGTACAGTTTTACACCCTTTTGTTTGGTGTTGTTTGGTGTGGTACGTCTGAGCTGTGAACATTACTTATAAGATGCTGGAGGACAGACATTTCATTCTTTTCTTCTGCTTTCATTCCTCAGGGTGTCAAGCTCAAAATAAAGCATGCGATGTGCACTTAAGATAGAATTTGAGACAATTACAAGTTTTTCAACTTAAAAATAATCTCTTTCAATTCCCACAATTTACACACAAAGAAACTCTTAGACAAAGTGACTCCAAGAGGGTTAATGGCTGAACTTGACTAAAATCTAGGTCGCCTCAATCCATTTCATTTTTTTATATAATTTGCTGTTTATTTCTCCAATACCTAAGCATGCCCCAGATCCTCAAAAGTATTGGTCCCTTAACCCACTGTACTTCCAATTCTGTACAGTTTCACAGAGATATATTTCATCAAGATATACCCCTGATGTCCTTCTCTAAGTCAATTTTAAATTAATGTGTTAATTAGTCCACATAGATGTCTCCTTTATGAAGGAGGAAATGATGGTTTAAGAGAAGGAGCTTTCCAGCTTGGAATCTGAAGATCTGCCTTCAGTTCTCTGTTTGTGCCTTAGTAACTCTATGAGCATAGGCTTACTACTTCATTCCTCTATACTTATGTTTCCTCATTCATAAAACTGAGCATAAATACCCTCATTTAACAAAATACTGTAATGTTTGGATGAGGTTTGCCCTTTCTTAACTGTGATGAGTCACTGAAACATCAAATATGGGTTTTTCCCACTATTATTAATAAAAAATAATAAAGTATAAAAGTATTAGCACCAGTTAGGGAAGCAGCACCCTCATTTTGCTTCTTGAGACTTTACTTGGTGGGCAAGAAGCCATCATCAATATTGGTGACAATTACATATACCTCCTCTCTTCTCCTTATGTGTGTGTAAGACCCATAACTTAAAACACTTGCTGCTATTCAGCACAAAAACAAATAGCAAAGCAACTCTGGCTATGATGTATTTCAACAGCATAACTTAGACATGCCACCATTCTGTTAAATTATGAATATCTATCACCTGATGGAGTCAATGCTTTTATTTGGAACAGGGAAGGAGGGAGACAAAGAAAAAAAAAAAACACAAGAAGATGCGGTTGCTATAGCGATTAACAATGGGTATCCTCTGAACAGGGTTTAGGGATGCTGATGCAGCTAAAACAAATGTTTGTGTTTGGCCAAGGTGGAGACGGTGACGGATTATGGAGCCTTGGCCTTGAGCCTTGATGTAATCCAATTCTAAATAAATCATAAATCTAAGTGCAGACTGGTAAGGCAGAAAGAATACCAATTCAGGCCAAGGAGTAGCAAGTGGGCAGTGGTGGCCAGGATTGATTATGGGGTGTGAAGCAGGGAGCACTGACAGGAGGAGGACCATGACCAGCCTGCAGGGATGTACTTCTTTCTCTTCAAGCCTTAGCCAGCCTCCAACTGAGCTGCCAGACCTCAGTAGTGCGAATGAGAGATCACTGCTGAATTAGCCACAAGGCCAGGCATTCTGCCGCCTCCTAAATTTTCTTAGATGAAAGGATTTTTCATCATGAAAGGTGCTGAATTGCTAATGTTTGAGCTAGATTCATGAGTCCCTCACTTGGAAGGACTCAGAAGTTAGCTGAGAGTTTCTCATGGGCCTAAAGTCTGCTGGAGTATGAGAAGATGCTATAGTTAAAGCACTTGGATATGGAATAATCATATACTTGTGTGAGGGGGTAACAGGAACAAAGAAAATCGTTAATGCAGAATGCTGATGTTCTTCCTCATTTTCTGTTTTTGAAGAGAAAGAGACAATGAAGGGTGAAATGGAGAACCAAAATGTTGGTTTTATGTACACTGGAAAGGACAGGGCTGCTCTTGGGAGAAAAGGAAGAATGTAGAAGGCTGTGAGCAGGGATTAAGAACAATATGAGCCATCATGGGCTGAGCAAGTATGAAAGAATTTTAACAAGTTTGTACAGAGAAGGGGGTATTTAAAAATTGTTGGAAAAGTTAAACAATTAAGTTTCAAGAAGTTTTGTTGTATTTAAAAAATGGACTGCCTGTTATTTTTTTTTTTATTTTTATTTTTTAAAGATTTTATTTATTTATTTGAGAGAGAGAGAATGAAAGACAGAGAGTACATGGCGGGGGGAGGGGGGGCAGAGGGAGAAGCGGGCTCCCTGCTTGGGACTCGATCCAGGGACTCCCGGATCATGACCTGAGCCAAAGGCAGTCACTTAACCAACTGAGCCACCCAGGCGCCCTGGACTGCCTGTTTTAAGAATTGCAAGAAACTACAAAATAAGATGTAAATTTCTTTTCAAATTTCTTGGATGTTACAGCAGAGTTCCTTACAAATGCAACATATTGTACTAAAATTGAATAACTAAATATTATTTGGCTTCATTCTGGAAGATACATCTGGGGTTTGGGATAAAAAGTATTAATATTCAGAATCAACTCATTTAAAATCATCATCCTGCAACTGAGCCCAGAGGGCATTTTCTTTATGGCTGTCAAATTAATGACCTATGGCACACAAGACAGTTGTTGATACAACATGAGCAGCAGTGGTCCTAGGACTGCCTCCTCATTGCCAAAGAGATACCATGGACTCCACTTTGAGGTCAGAATTATGGTATTTAGGCAATATTGTTGGGCAAATAGAAGTAAATGTTCACTGAACTGAGTAAGTCTAAGGAAGATTACTGTGGAACAGTGGATACAAAGACAGGATTAGATGTGCAAGAGATTATTAGGGTAGAAGTGTCTACATGGGATAATAGGGAGCAAGCAGGAGAAGGCAGGGAGAACCTTCAGACTGCAACCTTCAGATGCAGGTCTAACTCCATGGATGGAGGACAAGAAGGAAGGAAGTGTAAGAACATCCTCAGACTGCACTTGTTTAGAAATGCTTCAAGATGGGTCAAATTCACTCATTAGAGGAATGCTGCATCCCACAGGAATGAGCTGGCATTAGTACCTTCATTGTGCTCAGTCATTGGCTGGGAGCATCCCATAAGAAGTATGGTTTCAGGGGTGACAGATCCAGTGGGTCAATAACTGGGGTCATCTGTCAACTAGGTTCCCCTAGTTGCTCCCCATCAGGAGCAATGCATTTTCATGGCTACCATAGTGATCTTAGACTGGATATATTTATTGGGTTAACCTGGCTCCACTGGAGATTCAATACCTTAAAGAATTATAGACCTTTCTCAAAAGGGAGAGGTGGTCAGTGGCAGGCATAATGGACCAATTTAAGGCTTCATCCTAGGCCAAATTTTTAAGACAAAATTCCTGAGAATTAAGCTCCAGCTCTGTGGTATTCCATCAAGCACACTTTGGAACTAATATTACAGGCTACAGTATGACAACATTTTATGTGAATTTAGATTCTGCAAATTAGAAATACCACTGTATAAAATATCAATGTCTCACTTAATGCATAATATTTAACACTATGTGACTTGTTAAAATTAAAAACAATTCATCAAGAATTTCATAATTTCAAAGTGAGCTCTGCGAGTTATAAACTGTCTTTGATAGGGCCACAAAGCAGTACATGACTTTAGCTGTTAAATAGAAAGATCCAATGTCCTGTGTCAGGATCAATCTTTAATTATGTAACATTTTTAAAGTTATGGTCCTTATACAAAAAATGCATGAATCTTCTCTTACTCCAAGAAACGTGCAAAGATAACTATAATGGCAATGTAAGAAGAAAAAGCAAACAAATGAAACACTGAGTTGTGGGTAAAACTTGCAGTGAACCAAGAGGTGGAGGAAAGAGGAGAAATACTGGCAATTAAGTCTACAGAGTCTAGGATAAGGATTTATTTATGCACTCTATACAGTCTATTTTGGTGTGGGCTGCCTGACTGAATCTCCTAGAAAAAGTGAGGCTGCAATGTTTCTATCTAGTTGATAGCTGCACATGGGCAGGAAAGGGACTTATGAGTTGCATACTCTTCCAGACTGGAAGGACTTCTGCCGCTGATAATTGGGCAGCAGGTGGTAAAAGGTGGCTTGGAGGATCGTAAACTCCTAGATCAGGTCAGTGCAGTAGCAATTTATAGCCAAGAGTTACAAAACTATTTCACATTTCACCACCTATATGAAATGTCTGAATCCTGCTGTTAGTAAAGCTAATTAGAGGAAGGGAGAAAAAAGAAAAAAATAAGGGTGAGCATGATGTCTCTTGGAACAAATCAAATAGCAGAACTCAGACTGAAACTCCAGATAATGCATAAAAATTCAGAGATACTATAGACTCCTGAATTTGGATACCCCAAAATGTGACCCAGGTAGACAGAGATGAGTGGTTTCAACTCCATCAGCTGATGCTTCAGAGACAGCCAGTGACTGCATCTCCTAAGTAAGTACCACTATGAGAAAGTGGGCCCCAAAAGAAAATGTTCCCTGGCATACTGTAGACCCACAAATGGAAGGGGTAATGTCAGGAAAAACTGAAGAGGAAGAGAAACATCAAGTAACTGTGGGGCAAAAACTTGATAAAGTTTTCATCTTCCTTCCTTCTCAGGAGAAATACAACCAGGATTGGGAGTTGACTGAATCTGAAAATCAACATGGTTGCTACTCTGGACTTGTCTAAGTCACTTACACCTAGGTTTGTTAGACATAACTTTAATGGATACAGTCAATGTTCAGCCCTTAGAAGATCCCACTGGACTCTGTAAGAGAGGAGAAGAGAAGGAAGTAGGGGTTTAGGCTGTGGATGAGAAGGACTTTTGGGTGATGCAAATAGACATGTTCCCTTCTTTAAGGAGCTTCTTAAACATTTCACTCAAGTTTTATTATAAAATGTGAGTATTCAGAGGCTCCCTTCTTTCTTGCCTTCTAAGAAAGTGATGTTCAGGGTTAATGGGTAAAATGAAGAATTGGAGGGAAAGGAGAGAACACTTGTTTTAAACAAGAAAGGGCAGAGAGTTATTTTTAAGATAAAGTGATAGATCAACATGGGTTAGAATTTGAAGAGCTTAAGGCTTTTGAAAGGAGGAAATATTTAGGGGCAGTTGCTACTCATTTTAAGTACAAGAAAAATATATTGAGAAAAATTACTTTGAGGAGTTTTTCTCTGACTATTATGCTTAGCATCTATTTTTAAAGAAACTTTATTAAAGATTTAAATAGCCTTTTCAATTGTCAAATATTTATTCATATAAAATTAGAGTTTCTTCTAAATGTGACATTATGCTGAGGCAAGCCCTAGAATAGCGTAGCTTTATCTTGGTTATGTTGGCATAGGATATAGTTGAGCATCTATCTTTTCCCAATAAGAATTATATTAAAGTATAAATTATCCAAATTCCATTCTTAACTGGAAGTGTTCCCTCTAAATCAAGGGAAAGTCTAAATATTGGAGAAGCAAGTCAGCTGTATAAAGACTCAGAAACAGAATTGGAATGGAAGTTGCAGGGGTTACCAGGGATTCAAAATTAGAGCCTCAGGACTGGAAAATGCATTGTAAAATCATTAATTTCAACCTCCTAGCCAGTCAGATTTGCCTCTGCAGTAAGCATAACAGATGTCCACCTAGCCTTTGCTGGAACCCTTCCAGTAATGGAGAGATCTCCATCAGGGCAGCCAATTCTGTGTTTGGACAATTCTTATCATTATAATGTTTCTTGTATTTAACCCAAATTTGTTCTCTGTGACTCACAATTATTGGTCTTCCTTCTACCCTCTGGGCACAGTAGAACATGGCTGAGAAGAGAGGCTCCACCATTTACTAACTATTGACCTAGGGCAAACTTGTAATATGAATAAGAATTTCTGCTTTTATTCAACAGACAGGTCGACTCCTAAATCATAGGTTTATTTTAAGGATTAATAGGATAATGTGTAGCATGGATTCAATACAGTGCCTTATACATAGTATGTTCCCCAAAAAATGTTTAAAAAACTATATCAATTTTACTAATGCAAATATTAGTAGAAAGTCATGATCAATGCCAAAGGATTCTAGCTTATCTCTTTCCTGTCAAAATGTACTTTTCTAGCCTTAGGTTGCTTTTAGTAATGAGTCTCCATCTTGGAATGAGTCTGATCGTAGGTATCTATGGCCTTGATATTGCAATCTGGCTCTGACCACTTAAGTTTCCAGGCTTTCTCTCTGTTTTGTATGTTCTTAAATTCTGAACTTGATCTCTGTGCATTTAACTCAAGCCTGGTAAGTGGACAATCTTTCTGGCTCCACCCAGACTCAATGAGAAGGACTGAGACGTTTCACTTGATACATATTAAGAATGCTGTACATGCTTCATGTTCTTCACAGATATGTCCTCAAATGGGTACATACTTAAATCTAATATAAGGGCAAAAGCTTCTGGGGCGTGCTAGAGCTCAG
This sequence comes from Mirounga leonina, assembly GCF_011800145.1. Taxonomy (NCBI): domain Eukaryota; kingdom Metazoa; phylum Chordata; class Mammalia; order Carnivora; family Phocidae; genus Mirounga; species Mirounga leonina. The sequence continues at coordinate 16,142,490 of NW_023270433.1, read as the reverse complement.
ATGTCTCTGGGAGAAGAGTTAGACATCATCTCAATGCCCATGTATTTATTTCCATTAAAGAGCCGTGCAGTCATTTTGCTTGGAAGCCGTGATAGGCAAAGCCCAGATCCTCCTGGGAGAAAGGAGTGTTGCCATGTTGTAGGAAGAGTTTTCTTCCTACAAATACCTTCCAACTATCATCTTCTTCAGAGTTGGCCTCAACTGCAGAGAACC